>NC_134876.1:40760311-40875311 GCF_041734735.1 Babylonia areolata | reverse complement strand
GTTGTTGTTTGTTTTGTTTTGTTTCTGGACATTTTCCTCTTTCTTCCTTATTTTCTCTGTTATTACTTACATTACTGTATAATGTACACGGAACACATAATGGGAGAAAAATCAGAGAAGAGCCCGCTCATTGAAAAAAATAGCTTTGTGATTAATGTCTGGACTAAATCCCCCTCTGTTTGTGTTTGCTTTGTTTTTTGTTTTATTTGTTGGGACAGATGTTTGTTCGGGGGAAGGGGGGGGGGGGGGGGGTGCGCTGTTTGTGTTTTCTCCTCTTTTTTTTTTTCTTCTTTTTTCTCCTTTTCCTTCATTCTTCCTATCTTCCGGTAACACGAAGGAGGACTATATTATGTCATAGCGGACTGTGCCCAATTCCAGTAGGGGGTGGGGGGTGGGGGGCGGAAAGGAGGGGGGAGTGGGGTAGAGGAGGTGGTAGCGAGGGCAGGGGGTGGAGGTGTGGGGGGGGGGGGGGGTGTAGAAAGAGGCGGAGTGTGAGAGAATGCCACACGGACTAAAGCCTGTCGCGGACGTAACGTCCAAGAGACCGTTTTTCCTATAGCGAAAAGTGACAGATTTAGAGCGTGAATGGGAAAACCCGTGGAGCGGGATTTTGTTTGTTTGACTATGCGAGGATCGGGTGTTTTTTTGTGTTTTTTGTTGTTGTTGTTGTTTGTTTTGTTTTGTTGTTTATTTGTTTTCTCCTGTGATCAGTTTTTGTTTGTTTGTTTAGATTGTGTTTTTTAGATTGCTTTGTAAATTAACTTAGTTATGCCCGCATCCATGTTGCGGTTTTTAAGCAAACAAGGGAGGGTTTTTTGTGTGTGCGGAGAACCAAGACTGCCAAGTGCATTATTCATTCATTCATTCATTTATTTATCTAGTCATTTATACAATACTCTTAAGAAAATAGCTAGTTTGGTAAGCGATTGACAAAGCGACGGTATTTGAGCTAGACGCCCCCCCCCCCCCCCCCCCGGCCCCCCATTCCCCCATCCCCCACCGGCAACTCAGCACCATCACCCCCTTCCGCCTTTCCATTTCCACTCCCATTTCCATGTCCGCGTGGTGTTCAAACGTGGAAGCTTCAAGGCCGGAAAAAAAAAGATACAGTATTTTATTGTTTTTGTTGTGTTGCATTGTGCCAGGTTGTGTTGTCTGCATTTTTATTGTGTTTGCGTTGCGTTGCACTACTTTGCACTGCATTGAATGGTATTACTTTTGTATTTGTATGTGATGTATTGGAGGAATATGTGGTATATACGAGCTTCAAACAATTCGTTTCCTTTTTAGTAAGATTGTCTTTTGAGCATACCAAAAAAAAAAAAAAAAAAAAAAAAAAAAAAAAAAATGTACAGAGGTTTGTTTGTGTTTTGTTTGTTTTTAGCAAGAAAGGTATTTATGCCTATTGTGATTTATGAGTAGGTGGGTCGTTATTTATTTTCGTTTTGGATAACAGCCGTACAAGTTTGTTTTTAGATTTATGAAAGTACACTTTTTTTTTTTTGAAGTAGGTTGCTTGAGGTAGACATATAAAAGTTATAATGATGATAATAGTGATAAAAACATATATTTACTATAAAGGTTCGATACACTCACTGACGCTTCCAGCTCTGTTCGCCCAAAACGATCGCGTCCGTCAACGACGCGTCGCCGCGGCCCGCGTATATAGTAGTGTGCGACGGGCTTTAACATTAACAGAAGAGCGTCGCTTCTTGTCAATGGTGCAGGGGAGAGAAGGGGGGGGGGGGGCGACTTGTTGGTTTGCTGGAGGGCAGGCGTAATGTTATTTGGCGCTACTGCTACAGCCACGGCTACACCACTGCTGGTGGCTGCTGCACATGGAGCAGCACATCGCATCTCTCTCGTTCTCGTCGTTCCCAGCTACACCTCCTCCTCCTCCTCCTCCTCCCTGCTTCCAAACAGGGCTTCAAATGAGATTGAGCGGCCATTGCCAGCGGAATGGGCAGAAATCGGTCAGGATACAGGAGCCAGGGGCTGGGTTGAGGAGGGAGAGTAGTGGTGGTGGTGGTGGAGAAATCAGACTAAACATAGTCAGGGGAAAAAACTCCGGCCTTTTCCACTGCCACTCCCACCCCCACTCCCCATACCCATCTCCCACCCCCCACCCTCTCTCTCTTTTCTTTTCTCTGTCTTGCAACTCCTTCCAGGGGAAAAAGAAAGCACAGGGTTGTTTCTTCGAAAAACTGATCAGTTGGATACCAGTTTTGTTCGCTTTTGACTCTCTGCGTCTGTCTGTCTTTCTTCGTCTTCTTCTTCTTCTTCGTCATCGTCTTCGTCTTCATCTTCTTCTTTTTCTTCTTCTTCTTCGTCGTCGTCTTCTTTGTCGTCGCGGTGGTCCTGTTGTTGTCCGCCTCCTCTTCTATTGCTTCCGTGAGCTGCACGGTACTGGCTCCACCGTTTTCAACCCCGCCGCCTGTTTAGGCAGCCGTACTCCGTTCATATTGCAATGTTTCCATTACCCATGCTTTTTTTCTGGCATGCAAGTCCACGGATTATTTTTTTTTCTTTCTTTGCCCTTCCTTTTTCTCTCTCCCTCCCCCGTCTCTCTCTCTCCCGCTCTGTCTTTTCAAATTTCTGGCAGCCTGATAGTCAACTATCTTAATGCAATATATGGTCAATAAGGAAACCGATCTTTCCTTCTTCTCCTCCTTTAACCCTGAACTCAACAGTCACTGGGGCAGTGTACTGAAGAACTGTTGTCCTGATTCCTCCAGCTCTGATTGTTGTGTATTAAATCAATGGGGAGGAGGGGGGTGGGGTGTCTCTGCAATTGGTTCTCCTGTCGATTCTGTAATGTTGTCCGTCCATCTTCTGAAGCTTACACTCATACACGCAGACACACACACACACACACGCAGACACACACACACACACACACACACACACACACACACACACACACACACACACACACACACACATTGACTAAAGCTCCAGGAAAGCATACACAGGAAAGTTTATTTCTTTGTCACTCTGTACAGATGTGTTATTTACAGTGTGAATCGCGATAGAAAGTTTGCCTTTGTCTTACGTTCATCTGTTTGGGGGGTGGGGGGTGGGGGTGGGGGCGTGGGGTGGTGGTGGCTCAGTGGTGCTGGCAACGTGAGAATATGTATGGGTTTCACAAGAAAATAAAATAAAACGAACCATCTTTCTCCCTGCAGTAACTAGTTTTTGACATCGAATGTAACACTACTCCCAGTGTTGTGTATGCTGGAACTGTCTTCAAAGAAAAGACGAGGCGGGAGGGGGAAAAAAACAACAACAAAAAACCAACAGTTCAAGCGCTGTTAGTTTCAGCAATTAAAGAGTATCGTGTTTCAGTTTTTGAAGGCGACGGGCTGACGGAAAATGCAATGCTTTTCATCTGCCGGACTGGAAAGAGGTTGAGGAATGTTCGCTTCAGCTCTTGCGTGACCTTTTCCGGTGAATATGAGTGCGCGAGGTTTTTTTCCCCCCATAATTATGATAATATGAACATCGCGAGAAATAATGGATTCAAAGGAAGAATAGGAAACTAATTGTGAGCAGAACTGCATCAATAAAAGAGTTGTGCGTGCTGTGCGCATAAGCGTGTTCCGTCTAACCGTCTTGACAACTTGGATGTGTTTTCTTGAGTACTGTATTGTCAATCTTTTTATATTTCTCTTCTTTTATTATCGAAAACTGCGAATAAGCCTTTCTCTATTTTCTGTTCTTTTTCTCATTCTCTCCGCTCTTTCTTTTTGCGTTTTCAAGTGTTTTTCTGATGGCGATCAAAGTCAGGTACTTCAAAACAAAAATCGAACAGCGTTACAGCATAGCAAATAATTTTGCAGTCTCTGGCTTCCTTCATATTAGTGGTACGCCTAACCATGGTGGGAAAAAAAATAACCACCCACATGTTGCAGCTGTAGCAACGTTGCTTCAGGTTGTTTAGTTGGAAACAGTTCATTCGCATATTGATTTGGTTTCTATGCTTGCTTCTTTCATTATTTCTTCTTTTTTTTTTCCTGTGTTATTTGATAAACTAGGACATACGTGCTGTTTTTTTTGTTTTGTTTTTTTCCCCATATATATTGCTTTGTTTGAATGATTCATTAATGTGTTAAGATTTATATAGTTTCACATTTAAATCTATATCAGGGGTGCAAGTGGTTCCGTCTCATACGGATTTCCGTCTTGATGAAATTTCGATTTTTTTTTTTTTTTTTTTTTTTTTTTTTTGTCCCTATGCTTTTGGTCCGGGAAAGTTTTGGTCGGAACTTGAATACTGAACTATTCACCGGAAGATGGAACTCTCTTGACTGGTTGACCAGTGCTTAGCTAAACTGAAGCCAGCGCCAGCTGTGTCTGGCCGCGCGCGCTGTGTACGACTCCCATTTTTGCCGCTGGAAGCCGGATGGGACTGTTCGTTGGAAAGCGAGAACAGAGAGAATGTGTGTGTGTGTGTGTGTGTGTGTGTGTGTGTGTGTGTGTGTGTGTGTGTGTGAGAGAGAGAGAGAGAGAGAGAGAGAGAGAGAGAGAGAGGCACACACACACACACACACTGTTACTTAGCCCTGAAACTCTGTATTTTACCGAGAGAAAAAAATCGCCTAGGACGGAAAATCATAGAAGACCGGACTTCAGTCTTGCCACTTTTTTCCACTTGCACCCCTGCTATATTCAATTAGGTGTTTGTTTGTTCGCTTGCTTTGGGGATTGGATTATCAGTAACAAAGTAATGCAAATTATATCACCAGTTGTTTCTTTTGATAATGCTTTTTTTCTCTGGTTTGCTTATGTTTATGGAACTATAGTTTTGTGTTAGGCTGGCAGAAGTGAAAGGCAATCCTGCAGCTGGATTTTGTATTCGTCAGCCGGGGAAATTGGGGGAAGGATTGTGTCAGGCAAACACAGTACTTGATAATCAAGTCTCTGACACAGTTAAAAACCCGACATTGCATTAGTCATATAATTGATCAAAGACCCTCCTCCCCCACCCACCCCTCCCCCACCCCCACAGATGCTGTAGTGTGGATCCAGATGTGTATCACACTGGATAATATTCTCCGCTTAAACAGCGCTAGTGAGATTTCACAGGAGTGTGATATATGGCACAGAACTCAAGCTATATTAGTTCATAGATGATTTCATCAAAAACTCAGTAACGAGCTTTGTGTCAGTTTTGAAACGTTATATGAAATCAGCGGTTTTTTCTTACTTTTATTTTCTACGTGATTTCTACGTCTATGCGAACTGAATTAATTAAGCCTACCTTTGAAAGTGATTGCAGTGGCAGATGTGTGTGTGTGTGTGTGGGGGGGGGGGGGGGGGGTGAGTGTGTATGTATGTGTGCTAGAGAGAGAGAGAGAGAGAGAGAGAGAGAGAGAGAGAGAGAGCTGAATTGTCGAAGCAGGAACGGGGGTGGTGGGCGAAGCGATGAAACAAAAAGAATTGTCCAAACTGTCAGAAAGCCATTGAGGTTGGCGGCACGTCAAAGAGTAGGCGAAACGGGAATAGGTGAATCGGACCTGCTCCGAACGCTCCGATAGTCTGTGGGGGGTGGGGGGCGCATGAAAGTCCCTGATTTAAGAGGAAAAGAGGTGCCGTACATGATCCTTTTGCAGACAAATAATACATCAGTGCCATCAAACCGTGGGGTATTTGGTCCGATTAAGGGCGATTAGGGATGACAGTCGTAGTTTGTTTGTTCGTTTGTTTGTTTGTCACAGGCATGAATGGTGTCTTAGAACTACTGTTCCCAAACATAACGTTTTGCCAATAAAAGATACGCTTTATTGACGCGGGGCATTTAGCCCGGATATGGGACGATTAGGGAGATGGATGAATAATGACAGTCGTGGGGTTTTGTCACAGATATGATATTGTTAAACTATTGTTCTCCCCCGCAGAAGCGTTTTGCAAAAGAAACAAACAAACGAGCAAAGAAAAGGCTTCATTAAGCTAATTCTTTCTTTCTTTCAGAATTGCACCACCAGATACATCGATCAGCGACATGACTGAGCCTTGTTTGTTGGTTGGTGGTAGCGCGGGAGGGCTAGACATTGAGAAATGTGTGTGGTTCGGGTTCGCGTCCTGACAATGTGTGTGGAGAGTTTCCTTAACCCCTCACAGACCGATTCTATTGGCGTGGGCGTGGCTTTATTATTATTATTATTATTATTATTATTATTATTATTATTATTATCTTTTATCTCTCCTGTTTCTCTTTCATTCCGTATACATTGTGTGATCACTCTTGTCCTGGCGTGGTTTTCAGCGGACTGTTAGCGCTATAAACAACAATGAAGAAACGAAACAGATTATCAGTTATGATCTGTTATGATTGTGAACCATCATTGTCTTATGATATCTATTATGATATTGACTCCCTCTTTTCTTTTTCTTTCTTTTTTTCTTTTCTTTTTTTTTCCTGCGGGGGTGGCTTGGAGGTGGGGGGTGGGGGCGGGGCCGAAAGGGAATCGTGGGGAGAGAGAGAGAGAGAGAGAGAGAGAGGGGGGGGGATGGATCATCCCAGAACGATGAACCACACAGAAATACTTATAATGATAATTACGCTTGACCTGAATCTTGTGTCACACACAAAGGCTTGCCACGCGTCTCGCTCAAAAACAACAACACAACCCCCCCCCCCCAAAAAAAAACCCCAAAAAAAAGAACCAGGTAAGAACAAGACACGCAGTAGGCCTATGAGACTTTCTGGATCTCAAAAGGATAAAAAAAAAAAGGTATTAATGATAAAGAACAACTGAGAAATCTGGATTATACTTGTAAAGTTTCTGCGCAACTCTGATCATGGAAGGGGGGGTATCGACCGCAACATGTCATCAGTTCAAGGCAAAAACAAAAAAAGCAACAAGAAAAGCATTTGATTTTGTCTGGTCTGTGTTGTTTTGTTTCGTTAATGTCCTTGTTATTTTATTTATTTATTCATTTATTTATTTTTAGGGGGGTATTAAAGACTTTTTTTTTCTAATGGTTTCCATATCCGTTCGTCGTATTATTTTATCTAATTTCATTGTTTCATTTCATAATGTTATTATATCTATTTTATCTTGTTCATTCTATTCAATTTTTATCTTATTTCATTTTGCTTTGTTTTATTCTTTGCTCAGCCTAACTGGTTGCTTTTACGATTAGCCCGTCTTCGCAAGCTACTGACTGTGTAACCACGACAGAAGCCGATGTTTGACTTGCACTTGTTTTACCACCGTCAAGAAGTCTTTGAGGTGCCGAGAATGCACAGATAGAATCATATGCCTGTGTTTGGGGGTGACGGGGTGTGTGAGAGAGGGGTGTTGTGTGTGTGTGTGTGTGTGTGTGTGTGTGTGTGTGTGTGTGGGGTGGGGGTGGGGGTGGGGGTGGAGGGGAGGGGAGAGCAGGGGGGCTGTGGCGATCGGACAGAATGGTAATATTGTGTTGGGATCTGATGGAAATGCGATGCTTTCCGTCAGACTGGAAAAGGGCTTATAGATTTGATTTCTTCCTCCGCCTGTTCGGTCTTCTAGGGTTTTTTTGGTTTGTTTTGTGTGTGTGTGTGTTTTTTTTTTCGTTTTTGTTTTTCTTTTCTATTCTTTTCTGTGTTTGTTTACTTTTTGTTTCTTTCCTTTCATTTATTCATTTATTCATTCAGTCTCCCATTTTTACAATTTATGTCCTCATTTTCGGTCTGTCTGTCTCTCTGCCTGTCCGCCTATTTGTCTTTCTGTTAATTCTTTCGTCTGACTGTTTGTCAATCTCCGTGTCTGTTGCTTCTGCGTCCACTTTTCTTGTTCTGCTTTTTAGCCCCTATCCGTTTCAGTATTGGTATTTGATGTTAGACGGATGAGTCCATTTATATTGAATTTCGTGATTATTATTGTTACTTGTGGTGTGTGTGTGTGTGTGTGTGTGTGTGTGTGTGTGTGTGTGTGTGTGTGTGTGTGTTGTGTTGTGTTGTGTTGTGTTGTGTTGTGTTGTGTGTGTGTGTGTGTGTGTGTGTGTGTGTGTGTGTGTGTGTGTGTTCATGTGATGTCATCGAAAGCGAGAGCGACACTTATCTTTTTAGGTCTGATTCCATTGTTGTTGTTGTATGATAATGTCTGATGAATATCCCTCGTCCGAAAAACAAACGAACAACAGATTTTAAAGGATTAAGCACACACACACACACACACACACACACACACACACACACACACACACACACACACACACACACACAAACAGACGGACAGACAGACAGACACAAACACACACATGCACACACACACGTGCTCGCGCGCACGCAGACATGCGCACATACACGCACAGAGGAGGGAATATGAAAATGTCGCTGTGAAGAAACGCCACGACAGGTTACACGCAACCAAAGTTTTCTTCCAGAACAACGTTACTGTGACGTATTGATATTTGGCTGGTTTTCCTTTTGAATTCCAATTATGGTGTGTGGCCAACTCAACAAAACGTGCTGTCGTCTCATGCAGTTGAAAACAATCTGACGCTTTTTTTTTCTTTCTTTCTTTTTTTTTTTTTTTTTTAAACACACGTGCTGCGTAAAGCATGGCTGAGGATTAGAGCTTTGAAGAGGCGAGTTTTGACAGTGTCAGGGGTGGAAGCGCTTTATTGTATTGCTAGATAATAAGTCTGAATAAGTCTGAATGCAATAAATGCGTTTTCGGTCGTTAGGTAGGCATTGTGTTAACTCCTAAATACACACACATTCTGTCGCAACAACAAGCTTTTTTTTTTTTTTTTGGTTCGGATGCAGTTGTGAACTGATGCGACTGATAGAAAATATGCATTATGTGAAAATTTTTAAAACTAAACGTTCTGCGTATGGTGCCAATGATACGCTGGTGGAGTTTAACGACATGTCCTTAATTAAGGTAACATTATTCAGGGCTGTGGTCATGCGAATGACAGAAAGTGTGAGCGTTATAAAGTGACCATGGATTTAAAACGCGCGCACTGTCGGTGGATCGGTGGACGATGGAAAACCACGACTGCAAAGACTGAATCACGGCAGCAGTGAATGAGGCTGACGGTAAAAACACAACACAGCCAGCACGAAGGTCACACACACACACACACACACACACACACACACAATGACACAGCACAACACAACACGCGTGTATACATGAAGCAATTAAATTAAAAGGCGAGGGACAGTGAACAACCTGAGCCCGACATGTGAGTGGTCATCATAAAGAGAGGGAGAGGTATTGGGGTGAAGGGAGGGGTGGGGGAGGGGGTGTGGGGGAGGGACACGAGCAGGTCGTCAGTGTATCAGTGTGCATCATGACGCTCGTTAATATTTCATCACCTCCCCCCAGTCTGTCGCCGCGCCTGGCTGCACGCATGCCATCACCAGGGGGAGCGCGCCAACAGAACGGCTCGGCGACGTCGCATGGAATCAACAACACGCCCCATCCACTCACTCTTTGATATAATAGTCTCAGGCAGAGTTGACTGTGTGGTGCCTGCCTGCCCGCTCGCTGAATTGGAGCCAAATCGTCCTCCCCAGCATCATCTCACCAGTCGTTCGACAATCCACCCACCGCTTCCTTTATGGTGATGCCGCTCCGTTCTGTAGGTCAGGCCTGCTCACGGTTGCCCGTAATCAGTGAATGTATGTGGAGAGAGCGACAAGTCAGTCAAGTGTAGGACAGAGAGTCAACAGTTTTCTCAACAACCAAACCGATGTCACACTGCAGGATACCGTTTCGTCCATGACACGTGGACACTCTTCTGGTCGTCTGATGATGAGTTGTCTTTCTTGATTACTAGACGTCAGTTTTGTATGATTTTCTGTCTGAATGGGGAATTAGGACCACAATGACAGGCCTAATGGTAACATGAAAACAAAACTATGTGTGATACAAACACACACACACACACACACACACACACACACACACACACACACACACACACACACACAAAGAAAAAAAGAACGGAAAGCGATAAAACAACACACACCTGATCATAATGATCGGAAACAAACAATAGCCATCAGATGTGATAGCTCAAAACGAACAAGAAAACGGTATATAAATTGATACACATATCAGTCATAGCAAATGGCTCTCTTCACAACAGTGCCAAAAAACGACGATCAATCCGGAGCAGTCTTTGAAGGGTATAAATCCGCCTTTTCTGTATCTGGGGCATCTTTGCAAAGTCGTCTTCATGATACCGGAAGTGTTGCTTACATGCGCTTATTTTCCTCCACCCTACCCTGGTTTTTGACATGAACACTCATGTACATATATGTGTATATACATACGTAAGTCACACTCCTTAGCCCCTGCCCACCTTCGATATATAACAGAATCTTAATTTATCTTTTACACATGAGCAGCTTGCTGTGCAAATGACTCCGTGCTTCGAGCATGGTTTCTGACCGAAGACAGACGCTATACGAGTATGTGTTTTTTTTTTTTTTTTTTTTTTTTTTAATCAGCACATGCGGGAGAGAGTGGTTAAAGACCCAAACAGAGCACACGCGCAAGAGCGGCTGCGCACGAGAGCTTCCAGTGGTCAGGACTGGGGAACGATATAAATAATAGAATAAGGTTAACAAGAAAAACAGTGGGTTGGCGGGTGAGGACACAAAGGGATGCATACGCGTTGGAAACATGATGTTTAGATCACCATGGAAAATGGATACAAGGAGAAATATGGAAATACTTTGGGGCAGTTGACAAACACGACTGACTGTATATAGGCTGACGAAAGCGTGTCTTTTGAACTGTTTGTCTCGGAAACGATAAAATATACATGATTTCCTGTTCCACACGCATCGTTCCGAGGAAAGACCTAGTTGTTTCACAAACACGCGCACAGAGACGTTCAGGGGACCGTGTATCGACGCGTTCCAATTGAGTGAACTGCTCTTGAATTGATTGACAACACAGTTGTATTTGAACTTTCCCTTTGCATCACGGATTATGCTGGAAAACACGACACTGACTGTTAGATGAAAGCGTCTGCAAATGAATAAATGAGTAGAATAAAGAATAGATAAATAAATAGATAAATAGATAAATAAATTCAACTTAAAAACAAAACAAAAACAAAAACAAAAAAAAAAAAACGGGGGAAAATATCATTCTATTGCATTGCTCCACGATGTTACCAAAGACAGTGAAGATTGAGATATCACTGTTAAATCTGCTGTTTTCTGGAACGATGTACAAAATGGTGACGTCACAGCAACGACCAATCGGCTTTCAGCAATTTTCGAGTGCGAGCTGCATGCATCTGAAATCATTCCACCGTAGTTGGCAGCACCACAAATTTGAGTGTGTGCGCGCGCGCGCGCGCACACACACACACACACACACACACACACACACACACACACACACACACACACACACACACACACGGGGTTAAGCTGACCCAGACCTCGTGCAGAGAGAGAGAGAGAGAGAGGAGAAAGGTTGGCAGCAGAGGGATGCGAACAGCGGAAAATGGCTGGACACTGACAAGTTGAGTTGATCCCACGGTGGGGTCAAGTGACCACTTCCCTGCTGCGGTCAGCGTTTGGGAGACTCAGGAGGGGGCGTGGGGGAATTGGGGGGTGGGTGGGAGTGGGGTGATTGGAGGAAAGCCGAGCTGACCATGTATCGTCTGCGAATTAGTGCCAGCACAGAGGGTGGAGAGCGATAAGACACGTGGCCAGGGACCTTCTCTCCTGCCTCCTCCTTCTGAAATGGCCGCTGTCTGCAAGATCCCCTTCGGCCATTCGGTGCGCATAAAGAAGCAGTCTTCCTTTCCACATCCACCGCCTGAAATCGCTGACTGTGACCATTCCCTTCCCATCGTATCGTTTTTTTCTCAGCACTTTACTTGTTCTGCACTAGTAGCGGAATGATAGTTTGTGTTTTCGTCTCCACTACTCTGGAACTTCACTGAAAGTCAGGCACCCGGCGGCGGTGGCATAGTGCTCGTTTTAGAGCACAGCCAGAATCATCTTAGGGATCTTTCCGTTTTACAAGTGTGTACGCACGCGCGCGCGCGCGTGCGCACACACACTCACTCACTCACACACACACACACACACACACACACACACACACACACACACACACACACACAAGGAAACGGTGACAGAACAGAATAGAACAGAATATGTCTTTATTACCAAGTGTACCGGGGTCACAAGGAATATTGGGGGAGATAGTACATAACAAGGTACGAACATAAATCGAAAATCATACACAAACACAGATACAGTAGAAATTAGGATACATACAAGTGCATATCAATATAAAAACTTGTGCATACTCACACATGCACACACTCTACAAACACACACACACACACACACACACACACACACACACACACACACACACACACACACACACACACACACACACACACACACAATCTCTCTCTCTCTTTCTCTCTGTCTCTCTCTCTCTCTCTCTCTCTCTCTCACACACACACACACACACGTTTGAACAGAAGCTGCATATTACATGTGGATGGGGCTGATGACTAGATCTTCAGGTAGATGGTTGTTGGTGAATTGAATGTGTGTGTGTGTGTGTGTCTGTGTCTGTGTCTGTGTGTCTGTTTCTGTCTGTGTCTGTCTGTGTCTGTGTCTGTGTTGACATTTAAGTAGAAGAAAGTTTGAGCCGGTTTGGAAAACAGTCGAACAGAACACAGCATTCAAAGTATCTTAAATACTACATAGCTGATTATTTTGACGTCAGCTGCCTATGATGTAACAAAGTGGGAAATAAAGATAACATGGCGGGAGAAAGAACACACAGGCACGAGCAAGGACATAACCATAAAACATGCTTTTGCTCTGAAGCGGAACGTGTTGACGTGGTTTCTGTCTTTGAAGAAGCTTTTTTTGTCTGGCTCTGTGCATTACAGGCATACAAGTGGCGATATCACATCAATCATATCCCCTCTATCATCAGCTTCGGTCTGTTTCGCCACGCGCACATACATCACAGCGGCTGCAGTGGTTTAATATGTTGATGATATTGCGATCCATAATACGGCATATCCCCTATCCCCACCCCCACCCCCACCCCCGAAAAAAGAAAAGAAAAAGAAATATTCTATTCATAGTTTTCCGTAAGGTGAGTGCCCTCGATCATGACTGATAAAATCAAGTTTCATATTTTTTTGTTTTTAAACATTAAAAAAAAAAAATCAGCTGTGCATTTCTATTCTAGCTACATACATGGTCTTCTAGAGGAGAAACAACAACAACAACAACAATAACAAACAAAACACATACAGGTGAATACAAACGAACGTGGCGAGAATGGAGCACTTAGCTGATGCAAAGAACGCTTCTTAGGGCCATTTTACAGTTCCAAATACAACAACGCCGTTTTGTTACTTTTATGGCATTGGGATTGTTCTTCAAATCTTCAGTTCTTTTTTTTCATCTCTGTTTTCCACTATTATTAATCAATATCTTTAAAATGTTTAATATTCGTTCCTTTTCGTCCATTTTTGTCAGATGTATTTCTCATTAATACCCACTTTATATTGGTTGAATGCTGAATCTCGCAGCTCTAATATATGCTTTTAATCTGGATAGATATAATGATAAATATACTTTTAATCTAGAGAGAGAGCGAGAGAGAGAGAGGGAGACAGGGAGAGATGTGGGAGATAATGTCAGATCGGTTAATCCCATTAAGGATTTCAAAGGGTCATGAAGTTTCTTCTTTTCTCTATAGCTATGGGCCGTGAATCATCTATTTCTCTGGTTAAATCACACACACACACACGCACGCACGCACACACACACACGCACACAAACACACGCGCACGCATGCACGCACACACACACACACGCATACGTACGCACACACACACACACACACACACACACACACAAACACGAACACAAAACACAATGACACATAAACACACACGCGTCAAAGCGCGCGCGCGCACTGACACTCAGTGGTACGCGCGTGAACTACATAAACAGATGAATAGATAGGGTGTTTTTTTTTTTGTTTTGTTTTTTTTTAACCTGGGTGTGCTGAAGCTTGCGAACGGTGTCATAAAACTGAAATAGGGGGTGAGAAATAAAGATAAAAACCTCGCTTTCACACCCACACCCACACCAAACCCAGCCCTAGATGCTTTGATAGTTTCAAATGTCCTGTGGATCGCATAAAAAACAGGTAGAGTAATAAAATAAAATAAACAGTGTGAAACAGAAGCTGTTGCAGGTGTAATTACCGCGGCACTTGGCCATTGAACATGCTCTTGTCACAGAGGTCACCCCAGTGCAAACCTGTCCGATGGAGAGAGAAAGAAGAAGAAGAAAATGAAACAAAGAAGAAACGTTACAAGAACTACCACACAAAAAAGCCGTACCTGTGAACTTCACAGCAAGATGACGAAGAAAACAATCACGTCCTCGATCGGTTTTCGGAGGGGGAGGAGGTGGGGGAGGGGGAGTTGGGGGGGGGGAGGACAACAGGTTCATAAATATGCTCTGTCTCTGTTTGATTGTCTTTTTGTCTGTCTGTCTTTTTGTCTGTCTGTCTGTCTCTCTCTCTCTCTCTCTCTCTCTGCTTGCCTCATGCCGTTCTGCCCAGTCTACAAATGAAACGAACCATGACTTTATGCCCAGCGATCTGATCTTGGATAGAACTGGAACACAAGCCATTAGGTTGACACGCGCGAAAAGCCACGAATGACTTATAGACCTATGACGTTTTCGTGTCAAGAGTAGCAGAAATGACCAGCAGAAAGCAAGCGCGCGCGCGCGCGTGTACACACACACACACACACACACACACACACACACACACACACACACTTTTTTTCATTAAATCAAAAACAAAACAAAACATAGATACAGCATATATGTTCTTTCCATCTGACATGTTATGGAGGAACAAAAATGGAGGAAATCAAGGCATAGGAACTGAAAGAATATGAATATATTGCTTTCATTGTCGTATTCAACAGGGGAAAATACATTACAAAACAAAACACTACAAAACAAAATAAAACAAAACCAAAACGAAGAAAGAGAAGACAGATGAAGCGTCATTGTCCCGCTATTCAGTGTTCACATTAATCATCTGGGAAGCTTTTCTTCAACATGTATAGGCTACCTCTGAGTCTCTCTGTCTCTCTCTGTCTCTGTCTCTCTCTCTCTCTCTCTCTCCGTGTGAGTGTGGAGTGAGCGTGTACGGTGTGTGTTTTTTAGGTACTGATGTACAAACAAATTATGCCATGTTCAAAACGAGATGTTCTGTATTCATATTCCTGAGAGAAAAAAAGAAAGAAGAAGAGTTTATTCAGCACACTTCCGCACGTGTGTGTGAGGTTTGGGAGCGGGGCCGGGGGAGTGAGAGGTGTTCAGATAGTAAGTATTAAGATTATGCCTAATTTTTAGATACTAACAAAATTCATCAGTCTTAGTTATCAGCATTGTCCCACGTTTCATGCACTTGCGAAATGACTTAGCTGACTGAAAAAAATACAACAAAAGCGATCATGATGATAATGACAAATACAACAAGAATAGCAGCAACGACAAAACAGCCGTTATTGTTGTCATACTGTGCCTGAGTAGCAAGAAAAAGAAACAGAGAGAGAGAAAGGTGAAAGAGAAAGAAAACCCTGCTGATTTTGTGAGATTATTTGCATTAGTCGTAGAGGAGTTGTCATAAAATAGCAAATCATTGATATATGTATATATTGATAATGTTCTGCCACATTGAAAACCTTTTTAAACATTAACTTTAACCAAACCAAGTTATCAGCAGCAAACAAACTAAAACACGTAACAAACAAATCAGTTCAAGTTTTCATTTATTTATTTTTTTTTTTTAACTGGGTGGCATGCACGAATTGAACTTCTGTCTTCAAAACTATAGTGGGCCTCGCATTTCACTGCATGGGCACTTGTACCGATCATTTCGGCACATCGGCCCCTTAAAATTGCCTGCTGTCGTGTTCAGTCGCAGGAATGTTGAACGACCAGTATCGGGCAACCTTGGCTGCATGAGTCTTGCCAAATTTGTTGTTTTCATTCTTTCCTTCTTCCTTTCTGTCTTCCCTTCCTTTTCAGTTTAAATTTCTGTCTGTGATTTACCATTTTAGTAACATTCTAAGAGCACAAATTTGCCACTGACATCACAAAGAAACTTTGCAAGAAATCTTTCACGTGGTTCGCTACGCAAAACCACAAGACTGTCGTTTCTGTGAGTTAACGATAATCGATTTGTTCGTTATGTCACCGTGTGTACAAGGATGTATTTTGGCTTAGTCACTGCTCTGTCTCCATTTCTTCAGTGACGAATTTCTGTTCACTCCCCTGTAATTGAAAACTAAAACAACGCATATAACGTGGGCTTTTGTCATACAATGCGTCGAGGCCAGATTAGCTTTGTACATAACTGTTGTCCAGTCCCTTCCACCCAAACCTCGATTTCTGTCATTTCAGCTAACGCGAAGTTCATGTCATCATATCCCGAAAAAAACAAAATCATTTAAAGGCGTCATTTCTCAAGAACGACCACTGGGTACCTCCTTTACATGCAGCAGAGGCAAACCATTCCTAGTGCCAGACTTTATGAAGCAATACGGTGAAGGTGAACCGGGGCTATTGATACGCTTCCAGGGTGTAGCTATGAAAACAAAGCTGGGTCAACAACAGTGCAGGGTGTTTCCAGACTGACAGCATGGTGGTGAAACGAAGTCAGCAGTATAGGAGTGTATTCAATGTGTCATAAAAAAGAGTATATAATAGATGTTTTAGATATAAAGCTGAGCTTAAGCCAGTGATATTATAATGCTTCAGGACGTTATAGCATTGATCTCAGCACAGTAATACGAATAGCTAACATAGTTGAACAGTTACGACATGTGTACTTTGAGACAGGAACAACATGGAAGGGTGAAAAGGGAATACATGTGATGTTGCATGGATAACATGTTGGTAAGAAATGTTGTTTTTTCCCGATTCCAGCTTTAGAAACGTATCTTTGGATGAAATCAGAGAGAGAAAGAGAGAGAGAGAGGGAGAGAGAGGGAACGGGCATGCTCGCACTTTCAACCACTTTCATGCCTCAGTGCATGCGAGTTTAGAATCAACACATATAACACATGAGTACACACACTGCGAATGCATGGGAACTTTAAAGACATATAACACACATTATGCAATAGTGCATTAAGTAGAAGAAAAACAACGGTGGCCTTTGAAATATGAATCATCCATGAGATAAAATCTGCAGGCTTTCAATAAGACAGGCAAAAACCAGTGTCATATTTCATCATGAAACCAATGGTATTTATGGTTGCTTTTTTTATTTTTTTTTTTACGTTTCTAGCGTTATTACTGTTGGCGTTATGTTCTTCTAGTTCGCAATATTTTCCTTCGTCCAGAATTCAACAGTACAAATACGAAGCTGAATGTATGTCGGTGTTCATAAGAATGTGCCTTAGAATGCTGAATGTAACATGGGTGTGTGCGGTTCCATGAGAAAATAGTAGGGAAAATAAAGTATGAAAAAGGTGGTATTCCGACATGTCTCCAGAAAAATTATATTCTGAAAATATAACTGACTCAGTAATGCCGGTTCATCTCTTGAAAAGGTGCCAGAAAGAATAGAAAATTGGTTCAACAGTTTTGGTACATGACGTACTCCAGTGAATAACGCAGAACGATGTCTGCCTTGCTTTATAAAAAAAAATAATAAAACAAAAACAAAAAAAAACCCACCCTCGAATCGCGTTTAAAGCAATTCTTGTACCGCGGTAAAACTCACTCCTGAGAACATGATGTAGCTATTTTGGTTGGGGATAGGCCTAGTGCTCTTTCACAACGTAACGGTATGAAGGCAACCCAATATGATTGGTGTGCTTTAGAAGTGTGAATACAATACATCCTAATCGATAACGGCCTCTTATTACACAATTGATTCGGTGGTTCAAAACTAGCCTCAAGATTTATCTTTTCAAAACTGCCTTTGATTAATTAATTGTTATATCTATCTATCTATCTATCTATATATATATATATATATATATATATATATATATATATATATATAACTATAGATATACAATTGTTATTATTATTGTTGTTATAGTTGTAGTTATTGTTATTATTATCATCAGCATCATCATCAACAGCATCATTATCAGCATTCTATTTTGTATGTGTGTGTGTGTGTGTGTGTGTGTGTGTTGTTGTTTTTTATTTCTACAGAGTCGAACGGGGAAGGCAGCAAGGGAGTGAAGGTGGACGAGAACAATGGTGAAGGGGGCGAGAAGAAGAAACGACAACGACGACAGAGGACTCACTTCACCAGCCAGCAGCTGCAGGAGTTGGAAGCCACGTTCGCCCGCAACCGCTACCCCGACATGGCCACCCGGGAGGAGATCTCCGCCTGGACCAACCTGTCCGAGGCCAGAGTTAGGGTGAGTTCTTCAGCAGGGGCGGGGACTGAAGAGGTGCTTTAGTTTAAACGCCGTGGCAGAGTCGGTTCTTAGGCGCTGTTTGTTTTGTTTGTTTGTTTTGTAATATATATATATATACACATATATATATATATACACATACATACATATATCTTTTTTATATTCTGATCCAGTGTTTGACAGTGGTCAGCGTTAAATCGAGGCCTCATTTCGTCATCGTGTTTGTCTCCTTGGGGGGGAGGGGGCGGGGGGGGAAGCATACCCCGATTTTCCTTACTTCAACCACCTACTCCAACCAAGGTGGAGTGATGGCCTAGAGGTAACGCGTCCGCCTTGGAAGCGAGAGAATCTGAGCGCGCTGGTTCGAATCACGACTCAGCCGCTGATATTTTCTCCCCCTCCACTAGACCTTGAGTGGTGTTCTGGACACTAGTCACTCGGATGAGACGATAAACCGAGGTCCCGTGTGCAGCATGCACTTAGTGCACGTAAAAGAATCCATGGCAGCAAAAGGGTTATTTCTGGCAAAATTCTGTAGAAAAATCCACTTCGATAGGAAAAACAACTGAAACAGCACGCAGGGAAAAATACAAAAAAAAATAAAAAAAAATGGTGGTGCTGTAGTGTAGCGACGCGCTCTCCCTGGGGAGAGCAGCCCGAACTTCACACGGAGAAATTTGTTGTGATAAAAAGAAATACAAATACAAATACCTGACTTCATTTGGAGAAGATAAAAAAAAAACGTCGAAGGGGAGACAATTGGGTCCCGCCTTCCTGTATATGGCGGAGGACGAGACACAGTACAGAGCCGGGATAGGAACTGCCTTGGCCGATGGCCGTTAAAGGTTGTGGGACCTTTAATCTTTAACCTTTAAACTTCACAGACGCAGCCACGAAAACTCCGGACTAGTGTGTGGCACAATGCAGCAGTGTTTAAAGTTGACGATGAAGTGAAATGCCCTCAAAACGGCCCACAGCAGGAAGTCCGACTTCGCGTGATCGGTGTACAAAGAGAGAGAGAGAGACAGAGAAAGAGAGCCAGAGACCAGAGACAGAGACAGAGATTTCTTAGACTCCTGTTAAATGTGTGTGCGACATTTGTCGTGCAGTTTCCTTTCATTCTTTCTTGATCGATTCATTCATTCATTTTATTCTGTTGTGCTGGAGTTTGAGTTTCCCTCATTCAGTTATTTTTTCTTATGATATTACAACCGTTTTCATATTATTTGCCAACTCTGTTAAGCATTTTATTTTCTGCTGTGATGACTGTATACCAAAGTTCACTTCCATTATAGATTAGCATTTGGTGCGGCGGATCTATCTATCTATCTATATATATATATATATATATATGTGTGTGTGTGTGTGTGTGTGTGTGTGTGTGTGTGTGTGTGTGTGTGTTGACGGGTGAATCTTTCTTCTCTGCGAAAGTTTAATTAAATAAAACCAAAACTAGCGATTTTCTATTTTCTTTGTTCGTTTGTTTTCTTTGAAGTATCTAAGTGTTGTTGTTGTTGTTTTTATTTAGTCGGTTGTGTAACCGTTTACTTTCATTACATATCCAGTGTATCTGTTCATGGAGAAGCTGTTCTTGGATAGGGAAATAAAAGAATGGTTCCGAGTCGTTATTTCTGATGACTCTATCCCTGGCTAGCTTTTCGTTCAGCCGGTCAGGTTGTCGGTGGGTTACTTGGTTGGTTGGTTGGAATATTGGTCAGTGTGTTTCGAGTTACATTTGTTGTTGAACCAGTTCTTTTTGAAGAATCAGTCAATTTCTTGAAATTTATTTTTTTTTTAAAGTCAAAAACGCATGCAAAGAGAGAGAGAGAGAGAGAGAGAGAGAGAGAGAGAGAGAGAGAGAGAGAGATGTAATAGTGTCGCTTGGCTTTGAGCTTATATATTTTCACTCGTCAGTCAAGTATTTGCAAACGCTCATGAGTCGTGCATAGTTACACACATTTGCACGATGTTCATAATTATTAATTCATCCTTTCCTCAGCCAAACGATAAAGGTTATGATGTTAGTTGCTTTTTTCTTCTTCTTTGTTTGCGTCGTCGGTTTTGGCGACAGAAGCCGCGTATCAATTTGTTTATGTACTTATTAAGAAGTTACAATATACATCTATTTGTTGGCTTTATTTCCGTCATACGTTTACATCTGCTGCTGCAGATGCTATTATTATATACTACTACTGCTGCTGCTATCACATCTATTCATTGAATTTAATTGTTTGTATTTGCGCAGGCACCAGAATACAAACACACATGCGCCCATGCGTATGTGTATTCGATGTTACACGCTATGAATCATAGTCGATATGACAACATTAGTTTTTTGCATCTGACAGCATGTTTTTTACTGGAAGCGATAGATTGCCGGACGGGTCGTGATTTAATCTCGTCAGGTTTGTCAGGGGATATATATTTGATAGTAATCATCTGTTCATGTGGGTTAAGCGGGATCCGCGTATTTGCAAATGCTGCCATTTCAGCCCAGAGCCTGGTGGTCATGTGTTGGGATTGTGAGAAGTGTATGCTAAAGGAGTTACTTGACACAACAACAACAACAACAACAACAACAAAAAGAGAGAAAAAAAGATTTGAATGTGCATTGTATATTTGTACTATTTATTTATTCATTTGTTTATTTGTTTATTCATTTATCTGTTTGTTTATTCATTCATTTATTGTTTTTATTATACTTATTATACTTATTATTGTTTTGTTGTTGTTGTTGTCAGCGTTTTGTAGGAGTAAAATTGTTCGCATCTGCAAATTACCATCGTGTTCGTCGTGGACATTGTTTTGCTGTTTATCTTTTGAATCAACGGATATAAATACAAATATGCATGCAACTGCACGGTATTGAAGACAACTAGTATTCTAATTTCTTACCATCCGGTTTGTGGTTTTGTCTGGTCAGGTGACCTTTGTTTTTGTTTTGTTTTGCTTTTTTTTTCCCCACACACGTGATAGGTCCATAAAGAGTATATATCTATAGAATTATTTAATGTAATATACTATGTATTAATTCTTTAAAAGAAAGAAAGAAAGAAAGAAAAGCAAAGGCTCTCAAGCGCAAAGTTAACGCACACGTGCAGTTGGTTTTCAGTGTATCAAAGAAAGAAGTTCCTGCAACAGATACTTCTTACTTGTGGTTATTGATTCGGGCAGAAAGAAAGAAAGAAAAAAAAAGGAACATTTCTTTTGATTTAAAAGCAAAATTAGCACTCACGAAGAAAGAACTTGACATCTTTAATGAATGTTCGCTTTTTAGACCAAAAGACAGGTCATAATTAAATTGAGACCAAAAAAAAAGTAAATGAATAAATAAATAAACATTGATCAGTTTTTTTATCATAAGGTTATGGTGGTGGTGAAAGCCATGAATCAAAACCGATAATAAATCTTCTTCTGTTTATCTAATATATATTTTTCTGATTCGATTAGCTGAGGGCCTTTTGATATTTTCTCTCTTGTTGCTGCTGCTGCTGCTGCTGTCATGTAAGTTAATGGTCTCTCGGCTGGACCCCAATCAAGAATACAAACTTGTTCTCATTATTTTTATCCTAAATTTATTCGTCTCTTTGTGAAAAAAACAACAACAACACTTTATATTATTTTTGTTCAGTGAACATTCAGTTATAGGTTTACGGTCGATTTGTTAAAAAAAACAAAAAAACAAAAAACAAACAAACAAGTACAATGGATCAAGGGGAAAAAAAAAAAGCCACATCTTTATAAATTAAATTGTACGAGTCGAATTATGTTTGCATGGATATGATCTGTTAATCATCAGTTTATTCCTAAATTTATTCCTAAATTTGTTCATGAATATATCTATCTATGTATCTATGTATTTATCTATCTATTTGTCCGTATGTCTGTCTGTCTGTGTTCATTTATATGTCAATCATATTGTTCACTTCTTTATCACCAAAGACTTGACATTGTGACTCTGAAGGAATGTACCATATAAGGGCAATGTAGTGTAAAGAGTACGGAAAGGGGAAAGGGGCAAGGGATGAGGGAGGCGGGGGTTGAGGGGGTGGGGGAGGCGTGACGGGGTGGGGGTAGCGGGGAGGGACTGTGTTGTTGAAATTCGACCCCTCTCTTGGATTTAAGCGTGTACGGTAGCGTCCGTGTTGCAAATCTCCGTTTATTCAACCCTCTTAATACGCTGCGTTTTGGTTTGGGAGTGTCAGCACACCCTGGTTCTTTTATCACCTTATCATTTGACCGCTACTTCCTTTGTGTCATTTATATAATGATAATAATGATGATGATGATGATGTTGATAACAACAATAATAATGATGATAATAATGATGATGATGTCAGTTGTTGTTATATTTGTATTTATATTATTTTTCTCATTATCGTCATTGTTATTGCTGCTGCTGCTGCTGCTGCTGTTGTTGTAAACAAGTCAGACAGCTCTTAGATTCGATGTAGAACTTGAAAAGGCACTTTTGTTTTTCTCTTCTGCTTCTCTCTGTGGAGATTATTCCGGTAACAGAAGGCATAAATGCAGGTTCTGACAGTAAGAAGTGAAAGGAAAAAAACAACAACAAAAAAACAACAAAAAACAACAACAACAGCAACAAAAGAGCATCTATAACGCTGCTTCCCATTCCAGTCACACGCCTTCTCGGGGACAGCTGGAGTTGTGATTCATGTGGATGTGATTGTGAAGCTCTTTGTCGCTGTGTCCCGCTGTAAGAAAGATATGACTGCAAGACGCACAGGTGTGTGTGTGTGTGTGTGTGTGTGTGTGTGTGTGTGTGTGTGTGTGTGTGTGCGTGAGAGAGAGAGAGAGAGAGAGAGAGAGAGAGAGAGAGAGAGAGATGTAATGGTGAATGTTGAGAACTGTACCTGCCCATTGTGTTACTGTCATGTTGTCTTCGTCATGGAGATTTGCCGCTGTGTGTGTGGCCGGAGGGCAGGTGAAAGGCTGCTGTTTGTGGCCATGGAATAAAGAGTTGGGTTTATGTATCACGAGTGGAGAAAACTCTAAACTTCTTCGGAGTAAATAAAATAAAAATAAAATAAAACAAAATAAAATAAAATGCAATAAATCAATCCAGCGTCAATGTTAAAATGCTGCACCCATCTTTGGTGTGTAACAAGGAATCAGAAGTGGAGAGGTGAATGAAAAGGAGACTTACTTTTGTTTCTCTTTACAATAAAATAGAATAAAATAAAAATGATTTAAAAAAAAAAACAAGAGAAAGAAAACAAATAAAATAAAATAAAGCAACATGAATCAAAATAAAGTTTTAAAAAAACAGACAAAATCGTTTTTCCTCTGACGGCCGATTAGTGTGGTCAAGTTTGAGTCATGGCCACAATAAGCGAGAGGTATAAAGTGTTCAGTCATTGTGTCCGAAATGAGACGCTGCCGACCCACTTAAGCGACCAGATTACTGGGCTAGTTAGTTACTCTGCGGTTGGTTTGTTGGTTGGTTTGCAGTTAGCCTGTTTCTTCCTTTGTATATATTCTGTGTAGTTAATTCTATTGCATGGTTGGCTAGGTTGATGGGCTTTTTTTTTTTCTAAAGCAACCCTAAACTGCATTCATTTCCTCACAGTGTAGCCTTCATTTCAGTTACGTGTTCAGTGTGTGTGTGTGTGTGTGTGTGTGTGTGTGTGTGTGTGTGTGTGTGTGAATGAGTGCCTGTGTTTCCACATGCGCGCACGCACACATAAATACACACACACACAAGAGAGAGAGAGAGAGAGAGAGAGAGGTGTCAATATGTTTTCTTACAAATAGACTCTGCCTTTCCTCACCAACAGTATAATATTGATCACAATTGCGTGTGAACTCATATATAGGCCTATTTGCCGCATATCGCTCGTAAGACGCTCGTCAGTTCTTTTCATGTCAAACAGTGGTGTGAGTGTCAAGTGGATATCCATCACTTTTATGATAGCTTTACGAGTATCAGAAATTCGTGAGTGTACTTCGAAATTTCGTCCAATCCAAGCGTTGTTGTGAAGCTTTACGTTTACTCGTGGAGCGTCAGTTCTAATAACGGGATCCTCTTCAGGAAAAGTCGGCGTCTTGTACTCGCTTAATTAAACTGCTCTGAATTCTATGACATCCTTTCATGCGAATTGTCGTTGAACCTCAATGTTGTTATTATCATGGTATGGTCAGTTAAAATAGCGGTTAGTGTTTAGTTTCTGTTGTTTTTGTCAGCAAAATATTGCATTGTGAGTATGATCACATGATTTGTTTCACAGAAAATATTTTTTTTAAATGGGTGAATAAATAAATAGATAAAATAAAGAAAGAAAACTAGGTCCGTATGAGGAGGTCGATAAACAAACTACTGCATTCTTTACTGAAGTCGAATTCTTCTGAAACTACTTTCAAACTATATAAACACTTAACAGGCTGTTGGAAGGACTTCGTAGCCAAAAAAAAAAAAAAGGAATCTCAACCATTTCATGGAAGCACCTTCGCTGAGTGACAAAGTGCGCAATGTGTGTAACACAAACAGCCACCAAACGCCGGCTGAAAAAAAAAAGAAAGAAAAAAAGATCGGTCTGTGAAAAAAGCGTGGCCGTTACATTGAAGGGGTGTTGGTGTGGGGTGTAGGGTGGACGGGGAGGGAGGAAGGGAGGGCAAGGCGTGGAGGAGGAGGAGGGGGGTGAGAGGGGACTTCACCACCAGAGAACGTGCAGAGGAAAGGCCCAGATAAATGCCCTTGATTTGATTTTACGGCCGACAGACAGGGTCTCTGGCTATTGAGTGACACAGGCAGGTTGTCATGTGATACAAAAGGAAGTGAAACTGACAGATAGGGTGACAAGCTATATATGTATATATATATATATATATATATATATATATATATATATATATATAACGAAAGAAAAGAATGGGAGTGGGGATTGCTAATTCTCTTCGACAGTCCGATGTCATGAAGGTTAATGTTCATTTATGAAACTAGCAATTATACAGACGAGTCAAAGACAAGCTTTGCAATACAATGCAGTACAAAACAACACAGTACAATACAATGCATTGCAAAACAATGCAATGTTAGACAATGCTCTTTGTTAGTCCAATTGGAAATTACATTCTATTAGTTTAAACGCAAAGGCCTTTCTTTCCGTTACACGACCAACATCGACTTGCCGATGACTCTGTCATTGCATATCACACATACACACACTCACACGCGCGCGCACACACACATTTATAATTCCATGAAAATAGCAGGTAATCGAGAGTCATATAAAGAGATGAACAAAGTCCCCCCAGCGCTAACAGAGAATCCGTTTCCTCTGCAAACAACTCTTCCATTCCAGCAGATGATTTGAAAACACCACTCTGCCTGTGTGCGCAAAGTGTGAGCACCCCGTCTTTTACGACGTGTCTCCCATTCAAAACAGACCGCTGAGGCGGAGAAAATCGCACTGGCAACGTCTTTTCTATGGCTCATCGTGCTGTTCGTGCTTCCAGCGGCGGCGGTTGTGTGCGCACCAAACGGCGAGCCCAAGCAAATCGTCGGACTTTTCGGGGTGACGTGAAACGGTGTTCAAACACTGCCCCCGTACACCTAGGCATGCGCTTGTGTTCACTGGAAAAAAAAAAAATCAAAAACAAAAAAACCCACAGTTGCCAGCGATGCACTGTACTCACGTGCGGCCCTCCTCAACTGCTGTTTTCACTGCCTACCCGGGTTCCTGGCCCCATCCCACCCGTTTAAAAAAACAACACTGTTCCACCACCGACCGCTCGCTTTTGGTCACCCATGCAGTTACGTGTACTCTGTTAACAGGTCACTAGCTGAGTGTGGGAGGGGAGGGGAGGGGGGTTTGGGGTGAGGGGTGAGGAGGGGGGTCGTCTGTTGCAATACTGGTGATGTTTGTTCAGTCATTTTCTACCTTCCGTATCAGTGTCTGTTTTAGTTTGGTAAAAATTTCATTTTCATCCGGCTGAAACGTATAAGTTCTCTGTCTCCCTTTCGCACACGTTTCAAGAGAAATAAAAAATGTTGGAAGTTGTCTACAGATTTATAACTTACTGATTTACCTAACTGAGCCTAGCCTGAGTTGGAACTGATTCGGATCACACTTTTTGTTGTTGTTGTTGTTGTTATGTGTGTTGTCTCATGCACATTGATCCATGGGTATTTTCACTATGGTATAGTGTCGTGTAACGTATATGGATTCGTCCGAACGCAGTGACGCTCCCTTGAGAAGCTGAAAGTGCTACTGTTAACAATACACAGCAGCAATAACAATGTTGAAGATGGGCGGAACAAACAATATCTCTGAATTTTGTGACTAATGAATACACAATGAGTACCTTGATTGTTTTCAGCACGATTAAGTTATAGCATTTAGTTTTTTTTTCAACACTATTTAAGTTATATAGCATTTAGTTTTGTTTTCAACACGATTTAAGTTATATAGCATTTAGTTTTGTTTTCAACACGATTTAAGTTATATAGCATTCAGATCAAAATTACCCGTACAGATCAGGATCTTGGGTTACATGGAAATCTTTCAACTTCCCACAGCTCAAAACTCTTGTTAGTGCTGAACGACATAGAATTATAAACATTTGCTATCAGGAAATCAGTATCGATGAATGTGTGAATAATAGTTTTGAGTGTTTGTACACATTGATTTAGTGTGGTGGTGGTGGGGCTTTCGACATTTTTGAATAAATGGAAATACAGGAATACATCCCACTTAACTATGATGAGTTATTGGCATGTGTAACTGACTTATCGTTGCCTGATCACGATAGTTTGATCTAAGTCCCCCTCCACTTGTTCCTTTTATGATGAACTGACTTTGTCATAGCCGAGCACAGTGACACCTCTCTCACTGTCTCTGTCTCTTTGAACAATAATTTCAAGCACAACATTGTTTTGAGCGAATGTCGTAGTTGAGTGAATGTTTAATGGCGAGATACTGTTGTAACAAATATCGTATATAAATTTGGTTAGTTAGTTAGTTAGTCTTCGAATGTTCATAAATGTCCTATGAGTACTTCCTATAAGACACAACGTGTACTAAAGCTGCGGTTTCACGAACAGCCAACAATCTAAAGAAAGACTTCAACGTTGTTCCTTGAAATCACATGTAGGCTGGTGAAGCCATGAATGACGAAGTTGACCACGAAGTACACAACTGCTTTCACTCCGGGTGACAATTAATGATATACAACTTCTTACAGTCAATGTCGTTAAGCACGTTCCCATCAGTTGATGTACACAGGTGAATAAAAACACAGAAACATTCCTGGATTCGTATCTAACAGGCAGCGGAATGAATTCGCTGTGATGTGATCAGTAATTGTCACCCGGAGTGAAAGTGATTGGTTAACTTCGTCGTCCAAACATGGCCTACATGTGTGTAACCATTTGTTCTTCATCGTCTTTGTTCTGCGCTCTATGTGACTATATTACCTAGTGTTTATTTATCTGATGTTTGTTCACACTGTTATTCCATATTCATGCAACATGTTCTGCAAGGGCGCTAAGAGCCGCAGGACAAGCGCTATATAAATGTACATTATCATTGTTATTATGAGTAGTATCCGGTGTTTAAAACGACGCCTTTGCATTGCCTGAGGGCACAAGGTTTAGAACACAAACAAACAAAAGAATCTAATGGCATTCATGTCATCCGTTGTTAATACGGGGACATCAGTTCCACCACAATTAAGCAGACGTGACGTACAAACAAATTAGCAGAGAAACATATAACTGGAGTGTAACAAAAAAACAACAACAACCCAAACCCTAGATTGTTCGGATTGTGTTTTAAACTACCACTTCTACTATTACTACTACTACTGCTGCTGCTGCTGCTGCTGCCGCTAATGATAATAATGATAATAATAATAATAATAATAATAATAATAATAATGCCTATCTTACTACCACGCTCTTCCGTTCCCCGTCTTTCTCTTTCCTTTCTGTTTTTCAACGTGAGTCAGTCGTTCGATGTCACATGGTGATATGCTTACGAATGGACGAGGAAATTAGTAATTAGATATGTAAAAAATAAATAAATAAATAAATAAATAAATGAATAAATAAATAAATAAAGTGAATTGTAAATGTAGTTTGATTTTATTTATTTATTGATTTATTTGTTTGTTTGTTTGGTTGGTTGGTTTTTTTGTTTTTTTTTATTCATTTCTTATCCATTCATTCATTTATTTATTCATTTATATTTGAGGTGGTGGTGGGTGGTGTTACAAAACGAGTTTTCATCCCCTTTCTCATAACCATTTTCTTCATATTTGTTTCTTCTTCTTCTTCTTTCCCTCCTCCTCCTCCTCTCTATCTTTTGATTTGATTCAGGTGTGGAAAGTTCGGCGAGATCATGAAGGAGGAGCAAGGCTCAGAACTGTCAGATGGCACAGCCATGGCCCAGGAAGTCGTTTCTCTCATCACATGAGTTCTTTGACGGCCCTGCCAAGGTTTACATGACGAACAAAGACACAAATAAAAAAAATAAAAAACAAGAACAAAAAACAAATAAATAGACAAATAAACTAAATGAACCCAACGACCTCATGAAAGCTTCCAGGGCTGAACATAAAAAAAGGAAAGTGGATAAAAATAAAACGAAATGAAAATTTAAAAGCCGCCCCCCCCCCATCTCCCCCACCCCATCCCCGCTCTCCCCCTCCCTCCCCAACAAAAAGAAAAAGAAGAAAAAAAAAGAAAGAAAAAACCAAAAAACAACCAAACAAACAAAACCCCAATAAAACAAAAAACCCACCTAGGATGGGAGGGGGGAGCGGAGAGGGAGAGGGGGGATGGAGTTTGTAGGGGGCAGTAGGACTGAAGATGAGAGGTATATTTTTAAGGACAACAGTTTAAAAAAAAAATGATAGAAATAAGAAACAAAATAAAAAAAAAAACAGTGAGAGAGGCATATGCAAATGAGAGAAAGAAAGAAAGAGAGAGAGAGAGAGAGAGAGAGAGAGAGAGAGAGAGAGAAGCATTATCGGGAGTGAAACAAAGTAAAGAGGTGGCGGTGCGGTGCGGTGCGTGAAAAGTAGAGATAGGTGTGCTTGCTTGCTGTGTAGGCTGTGCTGCCTCTACTCCTCGTCCACAGGTAGACGGGGTTTGGGGTGGACAAACTCACGTGCTGTTTGTTCCCATAATTACCTACTCGACCCGGACAGTTTGCGTACTGCCGGGGCGATGAGGACAGTGCATTTCATTAGCTGCCCTTCGCAGTCTACACGCCTACTACTACCCTCCCACCCCCCCACCGCCAACCATCTCGTCTAATCCTCCACCCCCACAATCCCAAGCCCACCCGCCACCCCTGCCCCCATTTTTTTTTTCCTTTTCTTTTTTTATACACTCTTACACCTCCACACACGTTTGACCAGATAGTATCTGTTGGCGTTGAATTAATTTTTTTTAATCGTCTCTCTCTTTTCTTATCGCTTCTTTTCTATATTTCTTCTTCTTTTTCTCCCTTTTCCTTAAAAAAAAAGAAGGAAAAGACATTTATTTGTATTGATCTGACGTTCTTTCCGTACATCAATCACATGTAATTGTTATTGACATGCTGATGGTTGAGAGGCTTAGTCCGTTCACGATGATGCTGATGATGATAACGATATTAATAATGATAATGATAATAATGATAATTATAATAATAATGACTGCAATGATTAAGATGGCCGTGTGCAGCAAAACAAATAAACAGATAAACAAAAAAAATGAAATAAAAGAATGAATAAACAAATTACATCAAGACCTAATAACTATGCTGTTAACAACTTAGCTTTAACAACAGTCGAATGAAGATGATATATAGATGTGTGCAATGATAGATAGCTAGCTAGACAGATAGGTAGATAGATGATTAGACAAGTGGCAAAACAAGCATGCAACACAATTATATGAGTGGTGGAGAAAGAATGCAAGCTGAAGAGTAAGTGAGCTTTCTTTTCTTGTTTGTGTATTTTCTCTGCCTGCCCTTCCATTAAAAAACCTTTCTGGCACTGACGAAAATTCAAAACCTTAAATCAGCTATCAGATTTCTGTTTTAACTTTGTATGTAGTTATTTGTTCAAGGAATAGATTGATAACTGAAAATGTTTGAATAATAATAATTGCAATTTGCTTCGGCTGAACTGCAGAATAGATGCAGTCGGGCAACTTTCCTTTTTTTTTTCTTTTTTTTTTTGTTCATCCTTTCTTAGTTTCTTCTTTCCATTTTTTTTGTATATCCAACAGCAGTAAAAAAAAAAAAAAAAAAAAGAAAAAAAAAAAAAAAGAGGAATTTGACATTTTAGAGATATAGTATTATTAGAGAGATTTAGAACGTGACAGTTTCCAACGTATCACAGAGACGGTGTGCCTTTGTTTGTTTGTGTTTTTTTTAAGGAAAGGAAGAAAGAACAAAGAATTCAGAAGTGTGAAGTAAGTGTATATGTGTGAGTGTAATATGTTTATGTGTGTGTGTGTGTGTGGGGGGGGGGGGGGGGGACTCTGTTGCATGGTTCGGGAATAACATGATCCATGCGTGGTTAATTGTAACAGTTAGAGGCCATATATTATACACACACACAATAGAGATATGTGTTTCAATCCGTGAACTATAATCATCTTCTTTAAAGAAGTCCTTAATTAACCCGGGTGATGTTTCTGTGTTTTGCCAGGTGTGGTTCAAGAACCGGCGGGCCAGTTATATATCACCTTTAAAGAAGTCCTTAACCCTGGGTGATGTCTGTGTTTTGCCAGGTGTGGTTCAAGAACAATCACCGCTTTAAAGAAGTCCTTAACCCTGGGTGATGTCTGTGTTTTGCCAGGTGTGGTTCAAGAATAATCACCACTTTAGTCTGTGTTTGCCAGGTGTGGTTCAAGAACTATCACCACTTTAAAGAAGTCCTTAACCCTGGGTGATGTCTGTGTTTTGCCAGGTGTGGTTCAAGAACTATCACCGCTTTAAAGAAGTCCTTAACCCTGGGTGATGTCTGTGTTTTGCCAGGTGTGGTTCAAGAACTATCACCGCTTTAAAGAAGTCCTTAACCCAGGGTGATGTCTATGTGTTGCCAGGTGTGGTTCAAGAACTATCACCACTTTAAAGAAGTCCTTAACCCTGGGTGATGTCTGTGTTTTGCCAGGTGTGGTTCAAGAACTATCACCACTTTCAAAAAGTCCTTAACCCTGGGTGATGTCTGTGTTTTGCCAGGTGTGGTTCAAGAACAATCACCACTTTAAAGAAGTCCTAAACCCTGGGTGATGTCTGTGTTGCCAGGTGTGGTTTAAGAACCGGCGAGCCAAGTGGCGGAAGCGGGAGCGGAACATGGAGACGTTCAAGACGGGCTTCGGCACCCAGTTCAATGGGCTGATGCAGCCCCCCTTCGACTACGGCCTGGACACGAGCTACGCCTACCAGAACTGGGCGTCCAAGGTGCCGTCCCCGCTCAGCTCCAAGACCTTTCCCTGGGGCCTCAACATGAACATGAACGGCACCGTCAACCCGCACCTGTCCTCCGTGGTGTCCACACAGCCCGGCCTGGGTTTTTCCTCCTCCCCGGGCCCCATCAGCGGTATCAACTCGGCGTCCATGATGGCGGCGGCCGGAACGGTGCCGGGGGCCAACATGGGCTCTGGCGCCGCCCCCTGCCCCTACGCACCCCCGGCGCCCACCTACATCTACAACAGGGACCAGTGCTCCAACAGCATCGCCGCGCTGCGGCTCAAGGCCAAGCAGCACACCAGCACCTTCGGCTACCCCACCATGCCACCGCGCCAACCCACGCTCTCCGCTTGCCAGTACGCTACAGTAGGGAACGGGGGCGGGGTGTGAGGTATTCCCCTCATCTACTCCCCTTTTACCCCTCCTCAAACCCCCTAACCTTCTCCCCCACCCCACACCCCAAGCCCCCACCATGTTCCTCTACATCTCTGATGACGTAAGAAGACAACAGACCTCAGTTGAGCTTTGACGTCACTGTGCGAGGGAGGGAGACGCGTGTCTTCTTCTCTCATCACCTCTACCATGGAACCTGTGGAGGACCCTGCGGGGAGAGAGGAGCTGAGGGGATGTGTGTGTTTTACATGTCGGCTCTTTGTCTCCTCAACAAGTAAAGCCTCTTGCCTCGTTTAGACCCGCGTGCACCTCAAAGCAGCTGGACGGTGAGTGGTGGCAGTGGTGGTGGAGGTGGTGCAGATGGTGTGGGCCGCCAGTTGGCACTGTGTGTTGCTAGGTATATCAAAGAGGGTGACAGCAGCCTTAACCAGCTGACCGGGAACTGCCATGTGACATGACACCTGTGTGTTTTTTGGGGGTATTTTTTTGTCACCTCTTTCCACGACAAGCTCGTGACTCGTATCAATCATACACTGAAGAGCGACGAGCGGCTTGTGGGGGGCTACCAATGCTAAAAGTTAGTAGCCCAGTTCATGAGCCCAGTTCATGTCTTGTACATCAGTTTTAAAGTATGACATGTTAAGATTGTTTAAAGATGTTAGTAGTATTCTTATTCATATTATTATTATCATTATTATTATTGATGATGATGATGATATGATGATTTAAACCTTCGAACTGCTTATCGTATATTTCATTAGCAAAATATGTGACTCCATTGGCAAAAAAGAAAAAAAAAAGTGACACGTATTCCCTCAAACGAGATGGAACTTTTTCAGTTAAGCCCCGCCCCCCCCCTACCCCCCCTCTCTCCGCGCCCTTTTTTTTATTTTTTTAAATTTTTTTTCTTAACGAACAGCTAACTTTGTGTGAACTGATATTGATGATTTAAGGCTGTGAAGAAAAACAAAACAAAACAAAACAAAAAGAAAAAAAAAAAGAAAAAAAAGAACAATGGTTGGAGTGAGACCTTGGCAGAGGATACCGAGTCTGACGCTAGCTAGATGTTTAAAGTTAAAACATCCGATGAACAACCTTGTATGTTGAAGAAGAAGCATCAGTTCCGTATATCACATGTCTGTTCGCTCCCGAAAGAAGACACACTGTTTAATCAGAAGGCATGCACACTACTGACCAGGGCAGTAGTGATAGTTGGGTGTTTCGGTGTTTTCCTGATTAGTGTTATTTGGAGTTTTGTTGTTTTTGTATGGTTCTTTCTTTTTTTTAAAGAATTTTTTGAAGATGTAGGAGTTCCCGCAAGAAGTATTCTGAGATCTGCGCCTGATTATTCACTGTTGTTTTTGAGCCTTACTTTTGTGTGGGTGTGTGTGTGTGTGTGTGTGTGTGCGAGTTTGTAGCAGTTGAAGGTGCAGCGACAAGCTTTAATAGTTCACGTGATTTCAAGACTTATATTTTTATTTTTGACCATCTTCGGCATTCGGTCATGTTTCATATCATATGCACACGCCTTCACTCACCCGTGGGCGCACACACACACACACATGCATAATATATATATATATATATATATATATATATATGTGTATATATATATATATATATATATATATATATATATATATACGTGTGTGTGTGTGTGTGTGTGTGTGTGTGTGTGTGTGTGTGTGTGTAACCAAACTTCCTGTCTGTTTTTCTAATTTTCATCCGCTTTTTTTTTTTTTAATTTTTTTTTTAGTTGATTCATGAAGAATGATTTATAGCAAGAAACGTGTCTGAACACTTAGGATTGTGGCAGACAGTTGTGATTTAACTTTATTATTATTAACTAAAGAGTACATGCAAAGGTAGTTGGTTGTCGTTATTACCTGTAGTTACCAAAACAATGAGTGAATCAATGAATCAATGAAAGTGAACCTTGTTCCCCGTTTGAATATCTCCATACCTACATACATACTTGATCGCAGCGCCAAAACAGACGAGAGAGAGAGAGAGAGAGAGAGAGAGAGAGAGAGAGAGAGAGGCATGTGGATGATGGGACTAACAAATTATATAGCCCCATTATACTAATGCACCGCTTCAGTTGCATTTCTCCCACGCCGCCCATTCCCAGCCCCCCATACACAGCCACACCCGAGTTCTGTTGGCCTGTTGCTACAGGCAACTGTCGATTTCAGGTCTCGGGGAGGCCACACACCAGGGGAGACCCTGCACTGCCGCTGACTCACTTCGGTGATGTTCACTTGATTTAACATACTTTGGATTCAATCTAAGCCCTCTACTGACGGAAATGATCGCTTAGTCACGGAGCCAGACTGAGTGAGCGAACCCAGAACCTTCAAGGCAATCTCTTCTCCCACACAACAATTGATAAACAATTCAATAAATGAATAAATAGATAAGTAACGTATGTTTTAAAACGTACAGCTCTATATTACTTTTAAAAAAGAAAATGAAAATTTGATACCAACTCTGTATCAGCCTACAATCGCAAATTGACATCAATGCAGCGATGATGTCGACTGAAAATAGTTCTGAGCTTACGTGTGTTTTTTGTTGTTTTTTTGTTTTTTCCCCCCAGTGTATGGAACAGTACAGACGAACATGAACAAAACAAGGTGTTTACATTCTACACTGTATGACTTTTTTTTTTTTAATCGATCAAAGATAGAACTTATCTACATCGAGAAATGCCACTGACACATGAATGCATGCAGTCTTGCTTTGGTTGTTGTTGAATTATTGACTTTGTGATTAGTATGCAGATCTGCCTCCCCCTCTCCCTCTCAATTTCTCTCTCAGCGCTCGTGTGTGTGTGTGTGTGTGTGTGTGTGTGTGTGTTGTGTGTGTGTGTGTGTGTGTGTGTGTGTGTGTGTGTTGTGTTGTGTGTGTGTGTGTGTGTGTGTGTGTGTGTAAATGCTGAGGGATTCGTGTGTAGCTGAGTCTGTCTCCTGTGGCAGTCGTGCCGGTTGAATAAAACCACCCAAGGGCAATGTTATTTTGTTTTAAAAACTAAATCAAATGAAGCTGAAAAAAAACCCCAGCCCTATGATATATACGGCTTTCTGGATTTCATGAAAGTTGAGTGGAAACTGTTTATCTTTTTGTGTTTTTATGTATACCTTTTTTTGTACACAGTTTTGACAAGAAAATGCTTATACCCGAATGCCGCACGACATGCTGCGGCATCAAACATGTACAATAATTATGTATTAGTTATTCATGTTGGTCCATTGAATTGTGATGCTTATAGCTCTGGCTGAGTATGTACTCTGCTGCGAGTTCAAGCGGTAAAGAAAATTGAACTTGATATTGAACTCTCTCTGTCTCTGTATCTCTGTCTCTGTCTCTGTCTCTCTCTCGCCTCATCCTTTTGAATCGCTGCTTATCCTTCTGAAACCATGTACAATATTTCATCAATAGCCCTCCCATGTGTGTATGTATCCGTATTGCTATACATGTGATTATATTGTTGGTCGTCACCACAGGAATGAGTACTTCTGGTGGCGAACTCGATTGAACACTTGTTTCTGTACACAAGGTTCCCTTCCCGACCCCCCACTCCCACCCCCATACCCCCTACCACGGACCTGCTTTCCCTCTCTCCCTCTCTTCGTTCCTTCCTTCTGTCCGTTTCTTTCTCATTATTTTCTTCTCCCCCCCTCCCCCCCACCCCCTCCCTCCCGGCCCCCTCCCCTACGCAATTCCCTGAAGCTTTGTGACGCTTTAAAGCATATCGTCAAAAGACGCAGCTGGACAAATGTGGGCTGATATGATGTGATAGATGGATGGGCTGTATCTACTCTGCTGTAGTCACAGGGATTGACTATGTCGACTTGTGCACACTGTCATGAACTGCAAGACCTTTTTTTTTCCCCCTTTGGGCACCAATTTCAATTCTCTTTTCTTTTTTTTTCTTTTTTTTTTGACAAACCGGAAATGACGCATTATTTTCACAACTGTGTGCGTGTGCGATGTAAGGGCGAGTATTGAGGATTGTATCTCTTTTTTTTTTTTTTTAGATTTTAACTTTTTTTTCCCAAAGCTATCTTTCTATCTCTGTAAAAAAAAAACGATAAAAAAACAAACAAAAAACCAACAACAAACAAACAAAAAAACACAAACCAACCAAACAATCAAACAAACAAACAAAAAAAAACAACAAAAAAAACACACCCCAAAAAACAACAAACGCAAAACGTATAAGTTGCAAGGACTGCCTGGACTAGGAATTTCTGTGAGAGGATCATGTTTTCAAATGATAGTCTGACCAATAAATACGCGTGGACTGCTCGACGAGGATACATTGATAACAGCACAGGGCAGTTTCGTCCAGACATTGTTTTTCCATATAACTTCGAACGGAAACAGAAATAGAGAATGACCTGGGGTGTTAGCTAGCTAAACATGTGTCAAAAATAGATATTGAAGATGTGGAAAAGAAGTCAGTGTTGATGAAACAGAATATTGTTTTGGTCAAAAGATGTGTAACACTTTACCCAGTTGTCCTAACTCAGTCAAAAATCATTAACTGAAAGTTTGTTACACGTAAATTGTCTGATATGACAAAAAAAAAGATAGGCAAAACGGACAGAAAAAAAAAACAAAGAAAAAAACCGCTTGATCTGTGAGTTTCCTTTGCGGGTACAACTTTTTTGTGAGCAATTACTTCTTACGCTTTCTGCAACGTTTCAGAGTGGATGAACTTGATACTACAAAATCATTTGTGAGACGATTAAAAAAAACAACAACAAAAAACAACAAAAAAACCACCTGTCAACAATTCAATGAACAGTCAAAATCACAGCAAAACAGACAATAATGTATAATGTAAAAAAAAAAAAAAAAATTCTTAGGATAGGGTTAAGACAAAACGTATATTGTCATATTCATATGCTCACATTTAAAAACAAACAAACAAACTGGGGCATGTTCTAAAAGCCAAAAGCCAAAAGCATAGCAGTTCTCGCTTTCAGACACAATGAGCGGTGCACTGTCTCTGAGCCCTGAATGCTATAGTCCATTATTCATCGAATGTGTTTTTGGCATTGTTTTGTAAGAGACACCTGATGAAAATGCATTTGTTATTATTATTATTATCATTATTATTACTATTGTTGCTATTATTCTGCTGTTTGGTATAATAGGGAAGAGACACGAAAATGAAATAGATTTTGTGTGTGTGTGTGTGTTCGATTTCATTGGATTGTTGATTGTGCCCTTCAGTCTCTGTCATTGTGTACATGTGTGCACCATAGGTGGGTAGGACAACATGTCACGAGTGACGTATTGAGGCAGTTCATGTCAGCCTGTGGACCCCTTGTCTTGAGGGAATCATGTGTGGTGACGTGCGCATGTGAGTGTCTTGTCGTGAACTATTAATGGTTTGCTGATGAAACGAATGTAATTCCAAGACAAACTGCAGAACAGGCTCCAAGTGGAGTAAGCGTCTTGACCGTGAAACCTTTTCATTGATTGATTCGAATCGATTATACCTCTCTGTGTCAATATTGTGTACATTGTTTATCATTGTAAAGAAAGCAAAAAAATCATATGAATGGATCGACAGAGTAGCGAAGTTTGATTGTTCAGCAATTATAAATTACCACTTGGAGGAAATGAAAAAAAATAAATTTTGTGTTTCAATGACTGTTTTCGTTGATTGTTGGGATGGTTTGACTGTGTTTGGTGTGCGGTAAAAGGGTTTTCTGCCCACACTTCAACACTGGGTGTGTATTCACGGCGACAAAAAAAAGAAAAAGAAAAAAAAAAGAAGAAAAAAAAAGCATATTATTTTTTCTACAAAAAAGAGCAGATAACCATAAACATGCAATACCGTATGAATACAATGTTACCAAAGATCACTACTGCATCCACATATATACCTCCCGAAGGACTATGCCTCAAACCATATAGAAACCAAGCTGGCGGATGTGGCCTTTATGTGGCGGGTCAAGATTCACTGGACGTTCCAGGCATCACTTTGGTGTCGTCCCAGTACGCCTATCCCCACTTTGCCCATTCCCGATTCGCCTATCACTAAATTGGTGATCCCATACGCTTATTCCCAGTTCACCTATGCACCTTCCGTCACTGCCAGCTAACCTGCCGGCCAGTCACCTTACCTCACCTTTTGCCCTTTGCACAACCCTGAACGTATGCCAGCCTGCTACAGTGCTGACGTCATGTGTGGTCTTTCAGGTCCTCTCCCCGGACACATCTGTTTGGTCGGTGAGATAGATACCGTTGGAGACCACCGTTGGCTGGTCGATGTGTGTGTGTGTGTGTGTGTGTGTGTGTGTGTGTGAATTTGGTGCCCTATTGACATGAAAGGAAATCTTAACGAAGCCGAGGACGTTCGGCACGAAATGATGAACAAGAACACTGGCTGCCCCAATAAAGGGAAACAACTCCAAGCCATTGCTACTTGGCGCTTTCTTTCAGCCGTCGCATTGGTAAAAATACATGGCACAGAGGGACACATAAACCAGAACCTGAGGAATTTTCAGTGCAATGAACGTTGTCGTATGGGCTTTGAATGTCTTTATGGCTCATTGTAGAGCAGCGAACGGTGGTACATGGACTTAAGGTTATCGACCAATGGGTCCCTAAACGTCGCTGTAACGTGGCGAACTTTGTAACATAGGGGCAAGCTTATCAACTAGTAGGTCTATTGCAGCGAACAGTGGGACGGTTATGGCTATAAACCAGTGGGTCCCTATACCTCACTGTCGTACAACGGACAGTGTAGCGTGGGCTTCATGTTGTCGACCAAGACTGTACAAAGTGGGGCATAGACTTTATGTTATCTACCAGTAGGTCTCCAGGCTGAAGGTTATCAAACAGTAGGTCCCTATATTTTACTATAGTTGGGCAAACAATTAATTATTGGACATACGCTTAAGGTTATCAACCAGTAGGTCCCGATACTTTACTGTAGTGGAGCGAACAGTTATAGGACATCTTAAGGTTATCAACCAGTAGGTCCCAATACTTTACTGTCGTGGAGCGAACAGTTATAGGACATCTTAAGGTTATCAACCAGTAGGTCCCGATACTTTACTGTAGTGGAGCGAACAGTTATAGGACATCTTAAGGTTATCAACCAGTAGGTCCCAATACTTTACTGTAGTGGAGCGAACAGTTATAGGACACGGGCTTAAGGTTATCAACCAGTAGATCCCTATACCTCACTGCATCGCGGCGAACGTTGGGAGGGGTAGTGTGGGGTGGGGGATGGGGGTAGTCGACAACCGTGGGTTCCTGTATCTCACTGCATGGATCATATGATGCCAGCAGTGTTGGGAGCGGTGACAGTCAACGTGATAGGTATACCCTTCCAAGACGTCCATTATCTGCTGCTCCAGATGATACCTCCCCCGGTGGGTGTGACGGGCAGGTGCCATGCTGTGTAAGAGTTCTAGAACCCTGTGGGAACTGGTGTGTTGGTGCGGGTGGCGCCACTGGCGTCTGAAACCCTTGCAGATACATATCTCGTTTCATAAAACATTTTCCTTGTACCACTGTCTCAGGTCTGTTGTCAAAGGGACAACGCGAAGTTTACACATTAATATTTAACCGTCGCCACCTTGACAAGAGTTGTGCGCAAATCCTATGCTGTCTTGAGACCAGAGAGGTCTTGAGCTCAACGAGGCATTAGATCCATCTGAAAGACAATCTCCTGTCTCTGTACACACACACACACACACACACACACACACACACACACACACACACAGAGAGAGAGAGAGAGAGAGAGAGAGAGAGAGACTCTACTTCTCAAAAAGACACCTTTCAGCGATGGTAAGCTGTTGTCCAAACAGACCGCCTGGATGTTCAGTGTCCAGGCTGCTTTACAACTTCCCGCTGTTTGTCGTTTGTTTCTTTGTTGCCGGCATGACAGACACACTGCACGGAAATATTGGATCCCCCCCACCACCCCTCAACCCCCCCTCCCCCCCCCCCCCCCCCCCCCCCCCCCCCGTCCCCCCCCCCTCCCCACTATGCTCCCCTGGATAAAAACAAAAGATAGCTCTGCATGACTTTATTCCTCTCACAACATATTCAGTTCTGAATTCTCAGTATAGGGATGATGTGGTGGACTTGGTGACTGATGTGACCAACCTTACAAGCTGTGAACAAGAAACGATGAATGGCTTGTGTCAGGTTCTTCCCTTGTTCTGACTCAATGTTTGTGTCTGAAATTCAAGCAAGTTTGCAAATTATCTTGTAATCTGGGGGTAATCTTTAGGGCATTACATTTTACACACACACACACACACACACACACACACACACACACACACACACACACACACACACAGAGAGAGAGAGAGAGAGAGAGAGAGAGAGAGAGAGAGAGAAATTAAAAAAGAAATAAAACTAAAATAAAAAAAGAATCCAGTAATTTTTTTTGCAAGCGGATTCTTTTCTTTTTTTCTTCTTTTTTCCCCCTTTCTTTCTTTCTTTTCATTTTTTTTACCGCGGGATTTCTTCATAAATAATATATCTGTGCGTCTGCATCAGACCACAGCTGTTGTCGTAGTAGTGTTTGAGCGCCTATTCTTCAAAACCCAAGCTTTTTGTTGAAACACCGTAGAATTTCAGAAAACACATCTATTCCCTTGTAAGAAGACAATAAACGAAAAACTGGTTCAAAAGAATACAGCAGCAGAAAAAAAAGCCTTGTGTTTGGTAATATTCACACACATGCATGTATGAGTCTGCGTATGTTTTGCTTTTTCTTCTTTTTCCCCCCTATTTATGTATGTATGTATGTATGTATGTATAAAGAATAGTATGTAGAATATGAATTAAAAAAAAAAAGTTAAAAAGAAATATTCACACACACATATATATATATATATATATATCTTATTTATGCTTCTTCCACTTCTTTATGAAATACAAAGACATCTGGGCTCGGCTTTCTATCTCCCGATATATATATATATATATATATATATATATATATATATATAATCATATTTTACATATATATATATACATAAATTTGTATATAATTATATTCATATATATATATATATATATGTGTGTGTGTGTGTGTGTGTGTGTGTGTGTGTGTGTGTGTGTGGAGAGAATGTTTTTTTTAAGAAGGCCCACAAGTAATCTTTCTCCCGTGCAACACCACACAAACAAGCAACCAAAAAAAAAGAGAGAAAAAAAAGCGACATCATCAAACTCAAACAAAGAGAGAACAAAACAGTGAGATGCAGAGGATAACTTCAGGAGAAAGGAACAGAATCGTGACTTGGTCGAGAGGTGAAGAAGGGGTGACAGAATTAATATAAAAAAAAAAGAAGAAAAACAAAGAAAAGAAAATCTAAAACGATGATAACAAAATTCAAACAGTCGAAATGCTTTTCACTACCTTTATTTCTTCATACTCACTGTCTTATATTTGAGGAAATAATCCAGCTCGAAGTTGCAAAAATATGATCTGCCAACAGGTTTGTTTGCTTGTTTTCCATTCTTATGACAACTGTTTGTTGAATTCTAATATTTGTACGGATGAACAGACAACGTTCTGTCTGTTCTTTCTAGAAAATGATAGTAATTACTTTATGTTATCATTATCATCATTATTGTTATTGCTAACGTGTTCGCTAGTTCATAGCTGAAAAGTTTCGGAGACGATAAAGAGGTTTTAATTCAAATTCTGATTAGATCAAGATATGCAACTATCGATCAACAATAACAACAGCAACAATAAAAACAACAGCAATAATAATAGCAATCATTATTATCATTATTATTAATAATATTATTATACATAATGATGATGATGATGAGATTAAGAATATTAGATTGATAGCTAGATAGCTAGACAGACAGACAGGCAGACAGACAGACAGACAAATCAATAAATGAATCAGTTAAAAAGAAACGAGCGACAACACTGATATTGACGGAAATGATAGTCAGGACACCCTGAACACAATGGCATTTCATCAGAAGTTTATATCGACACCACACTCCGCACAACTTGTTGCCCTGGACAAAACTCACCACAGCTAAACAATTAATGCTCACCTAATTGGCCGGCACCTAATTTTCAAGGGTGTCGTGCTGATCAGGTGGCCGTTAAGAGAGGAGGCAGGCGGTTGACAAACTGACAGACTGACACTTTGCACCTGCATGGAACTCACGTGAAAGATGAGCCCCCGGAGATTATATATAATGGTCACATTCTTGTGAGGCCACTTGTATGTTTGTGTTTTAGTGTGGGTTGTGGTGTGGTGTGGTGTGGTGCGGTGGTGGTGGTGGTGGTGGTGGTGTGGTGTGGAGTGGTGTGTGTGTGAGTGCGCGCACGCGCGCGCTCGTGTTTGTGAATGTATGTTTGTGTTGTTATTTTTTTCTGGTGTAATCCAAATGATATTTTTCTGTACAAAAATCAAAGACCCTGTCTTATTTTAGATAGGGCTTTCAAGATAATTGCTTCATCGCTTCCAATAAATAATCAGAAAAGAAAACAAAATCAAATCACAATCCAGCTAAAACTAAGTAACTAACTTACTAACCAAGTAACTAACTAATATTATAAAAATCTAAACATGACCTAACCTGTAACATGGAACCACTTTTTAAATTATATTTTTTTACTCGTAACAGATGCATGCAAGTAAAAAAGATAATACACGCATTCGCTTGCATTATCACACGCAACACACACACACACACACACACGCGCGCGCGCACACACGCAAGCACACACACACACACACATACACACACGCGCGCGCGCGCGCGCGCGCGTACACACGCACACACACACACGCACGCATTCACACACACAATACATATAATGCGCACACACCACAGTTATACATTGGCTTCCTTGTTTCGCCATCAGCCTCTGTATCACACATCATAAATCACAGCGACGACATAACAAGGGCTGTGCAGGGATTCCTCGGTCGCCGCTAAAGCAGCTTATTTATCTCAAGTCATAACGAACAATGTGGGGTGAACAAGACAAAATAATGTGACAGGAAACATAGAATTGCCGATATGGATCGACAGAACCCAACTCCGCGCGCGCGTGTGTTTGTGTGCGCTTTATATATATATATATATATATATATATATATATATATATATATATATATATATCGGGACAGAGAGAGAGAGAGAGAGAGAGAGAGAGATCTCTGTGTGTGTGTGTGTGTGTGTGTGCCTGTGTGTGTGTGTTTGTGTGTCTGTGTGTGTTTAATATATATATATATATATATATATATCCAGAGAGAGGTGTGTGTGTGTGTGTGTGTGTGTGTGTGTGTGTGTGTGTGTGTGTACTGTATGCGTGTATGCGCTCACAAAATCAGATCTTTATAGAAAGTGTAACTTAATCATAAACGAAGTAAGACCTCTTAGCATGTTGTATTTTCCAAATCCACAAAGTCAGACACAGACACAAGTAAGACATAGTTCAGAAAACAGAATTTCTACCTTTTTGAAAAGACAGTTATTACCGCTGCTTTCCCTTTTAAAGGAAGAAGAAACATTGTATGCATTGCTTCTATGTATTGTTTGGTTTTGCACACCACAGTCACTTTTGAAGCGAAAGTTTGCAGTGGATATTGTTTTTACAGTCACACTCACAATCGATCATCATTCATAGAACAAATAACAAGTTTACTTCTTGAATTTCATGTATAGTCTATGCACACAAGCTGGTGACTTGAACTTATATTAAAACACTATTTCATATTATCTTATAATGATAACACCCTGAAACCCCAAACGACATGGTGTACGGCGAAACTGGACGTTACCCCTTATATGTTTTTACCCATGTCACTAGCATCAAATACTGGTTGCAGGATAGAAAAAAAAGAGGAAAAAACTATGAACCCACTTGGGAGAGAAGGTGAGAACTTCGACCCATTAGTCTTCTAAGCAACTGAAGATAGCAGAAGTCACAAGTGCAGTTTTCTGGCTGTTGAATAAAATTCACTTGTCTTGAGAACAGTTCACTGCTGGTTGGAAAAGGTGGAAGTGAGAGAGAATCAAGACAGTGAGAGGAAAGGGGGGCCGGGGAAGAGGAAAAAGAGGGGGAGGGGAGGGAAGGGGGAAATGGGCAGGGTGGGGATGAGGGAAGCTGTGATTTGGTTTAGTCCTTGATGTTGAGGCCATATGGTGCTGTAGTATCCAGATGGTGGATAATATGTTTCTCCATGTTCTTTCTCTTAAAGGAGTCACCAGTGTTGTTGCGCCAGACCACTGATATGGAGAAGTGGGTTATGCTGTGGGGATCAGTGTTGAAGTGTATAGCCACAGGGGTTTGCTTTTCCTGGAGGATGCTGTCCCTGTGCTCTTTGCTGCGTTCTTCCAGTGTGCGGTATGTCTCGCCTACGTAAATACGACCGCACATTCTGCATTGGACAGCATATACCAAATCACTGGTTTGGCAGGTGAAACGGCTCCTCATGATGAACTGGCATCCTGAGGGGCCCTTGAAGGTGAGTGTGGTAGTGTTGAGGAAGGGACAGCATTTGCACTTAGGTCTGTCACAGCAGCTGTTGCCCAGGGAGTGGACGTTCATCGACACCTTCGTGTCAAGGGCCTCCCGTCTCCATTAAAAGCCACGCCCAGGTTTTTTGTTTTTTTTTTTTTTTTTTTTTCAGTGCGGACCCCTTGCATGAGTGACAGAATAATCAACTAGCTGATTGTGGTCGCTGCCAAGGAAGAAGAAGAAGAAGAGGTTCTGGGGGCTGTGGGTCGGAATGACGACCTAACCAGATGATCGCCCAGGTTACGGTCTCGTTTGAATGCTATCAGAGGAGGGTTCTTGAATGTCTTGCCAACTTTGGGGTCAGTCTGTAGGATGGGAAAGTTCTCGAAGAGAATTTTTTTTACTTCCATGTTGTGAGGATGGTATGTCAGAGCCAAAAGGGTGCGGTCATTGTGATCTAGATGATTCCAGACTTCCACGTAAAGCATGCAACATGCTCCTATCACTTCATAATGATGGTAAGATTTGTTGGGTAACTCATGTTTGTAAAACTTTATACGAGACGGGCTTTGGCTTTGTATAGGAAAATCAGGGGGTGGCAAATCAAAATATATTCCTGGGATCTTTAAAACAGAGACTGATAGATTGTTACTACCAACAGTGGAATGAACATACCAGCAGCAGCATTAGATCTAGTGTTTACCACAAATTCAAAACGCCATTATCCTCGGAATCTTACTTCACAATAGTTACGAACAAACATAACCGTGACATCCTGATAAGATTTTGATTAGGTATATCCGAACTACAGACACACAAAAACCCCTACACTGCTGTGTCAGAGCAAGACCTCATATGTTCATTCTGCCACAATGCTATAGAAACGGAACTGCATTTTCTTTTCCACTGCGCAGAATTGAACGACTTACGACAGAAGTATGCTCCTGAAAAATACACGCTTTATCCTTTGATGGCTGGGTTTCAGCATTTGATGCAAGACGAGCATTACCTCCATGACATTGGTAGATACATTTATTATGCAAACCGACGTCGTTAATGCTTTTTCCCTTTCTTGACTTTTTGTTGTTGTTGTTGTTGATTACCTTCATAGTATACTATAACAACAGTTCACTCTTACATTGTCCGCACGATCAGTTGTAACGGGTCATATGGCCTATGCAATAAAATTCTTGCGTTCTTTATAAAGATAACAATTAATAATATCCCATAATACAATATTGGGGTTCTGTTTTATTTCACATCATTACTTGGAAAAATATTGCTCTTAATTGGTTAATTTCGATTTCACTGTTTATCTTATCCCCGATAAATTCATTTGTATATCAAAACAACGATTTCATTTCGTATCGTTTTATCTTTTTTTTCTTAATTAACTTTATTCTTAATGATTTAATGCGACACCAGCCAGCAAGTGCACTTTCGTCACAGCCACAAGCTCCCCGAGGAATATGTTTCTGCTTACTGGCTGTCCTTCTGTCCATTGAGATGCCAGACGGCGTGAAGGGAATAGAGCACGAAATCCCTTAAATGAGCAGAAGGACTGCCAATCGAGTGTGAAATGCCTCTATCATCACGGAGGGATATCGGCCGCATTGTCAAAACAAAAGGTGCACGAATGGAAAACTTGAGTCTCCCCGGTTGCCGGTCACCTGGGCGGTTTGAGAACAGGAAGCGTGCGTTGTGTGCGGTGGTTTGCCACAGCAAGGCTCCACAATGGAGCTCTTGAGTTCGAATCGCTTTGCAAAGATTCTCCAGGATGGATCGCCTGCTTGGAAATGGATTTTACAGTTCTGTATACACGGCATCCAATGGAAATAGAAAAGAAGAAAGAGAAAAACAAAAAAACATGAATAAAGGAGCAGAAAAACATCGGACTGTTATGCACTGGAAAAAAACAAGGAGACAAAAGAAAGGCTGTGTGTGTGTGTGTGTGTGTGTGTGTGTTATCCTTTCGCAAACAGCCAGAGTCGTTTATCCTTTCGCAAACAGCCAGAGTCGCAAATGCAGCGAGATTTGAGTGTTTATACACAGGTGAGAAACATATGCTCATGCGCCAACAGGAAATTGCCGGTAAATCCATCCAGTCGTTGTGTAACAACTGATGAGTACAAAGCCATTAACAGCCCATGCGAATAACGTCCGTAATTTTCGAGCGCGTTCAGGGCTGCAAATTAGATAAAAATCATCTCGCCTGACATTGAAGGGTCTTTGGAAGGTCAATGAGTTTTGAATGTAATCAAGCACACACTGTTCCTGTTCGCCTTCTTTTACGCTGTAGCGTGCCATCGGTATTCTGAAGTAATGATAGTGACGATAATGAGAGAGAGAGAGAGAGAGAGAGAGAGGTTAGGTACAATAATCGGACCGCTTGGATCGAATATCAGATCGATATTTGCTTTGTACTTTTCCTTACTGTTTAAGTACTGTAAGTCTGACTGGCGCGTGTTCTGGTGACTTGCACGAGTGGTGACGCCGTGACGGTGTGACGTACTAGAATGAAGCCCCCCCCCCCACACACACACACACACACACTCCCCCGCCCCTCGAGTTAACTCCATGGAATCGTTGCGTGATGCCCTGAAATGACCACAGTGGGGAGTTACCTAGAATGACTCTAACCCTTGTCCTGAAATGACCACAGTGGGGAGTTACCTAGAATGACTCTAACCCTCGTCCTGAAATGACCACAGTGGGGAGTTACCTAGAATGACTCTAACCCTCGTCCTGAAATGACCACAGTGGGGAGTTACCTAGAATGACTCTAACCCTCGTCCTGAAATGACCACAGTGGGGAGTTACCTAGAATGACTCTAACCCTTGTCCTGAAATGACCACAGTGGGGAGTTACCTAGAATGACTCTAACCCTCGTCCTGAAATGACCACAGTGGGGAGTTACCTAGAATGACTCTAACCCTCGTCCTGAAATGACCACAGTGGGGAGTTACCTAGAATGACTCTAACCCTCGTCCTGAAATGACCACAGTGGGGAGTTACCTAGAATGACTCTAATCCTCGTCCTGAAATGACCACAGTGGGGAGTACCTAGAATGACTCTAACCCTCGTCCTGAAATGACCACAGCGGGGAGTTACCTAGAATGACTCTAACCCTCGTCCTGAAATGACCACAGTGGGGAGTTACCTAGAATGACTCTAACCCTCGTCCTGAAATGACCACAGTGGAGAGTTACCTAGAATGACTCTAACCCTCGTCCTGAAATGACCACAGTGGGGAGTTACCTAGAATGACTCTAACCCTCGTCCTGAAATGACCACAGTGGGGAGTTACCTAGAATGACTCTAATCCTCGTCCTGAAATGACCACAGTGGGGAGTACCTAGAATGACTCTAACCCTCGTCCTGAAATGACCACAGCGGGGAGTTACCTAGAATGACTCTAACCCTCGTCCTGAAATGACCACAGTGGGGAGTTACCTAGAATGACTCTAACCCTTGTCCTGAAATGACCACAGTGGGGAGTTACCTAGAATGACTCTAACCCTCGTCCTGAAATGACCACAGTGGGGAGTTACCTAGAATGACTCTAACCCTCGTCCTGAAATGACCACAGCGGGGAGTTACCTAGAATGACTCTAACCCTTGTCCTGAAATGACCACAGTGGGGAGTTACCTAGAATGACTCTAACCCTTGTCCTGAAATGACCACAGTGGGGAGTTACCTAGAATGACTCTAACCCTTGTCCTGAAATGACCACAGTGGGGAGTTACCTAGAATGACTCTAACCCTTGTCCTGAAATGACCACAGTGGGGAGTTAGAATGACTCTAACCCTTGTCCTGAAATGACCACAGTGGGGAGTTACCTAGAATGACTCTAACCCTCGTCCTGAAATGACCACAGCAGGGAGTTACCTAGAATGACTCTAACCCTTGTCCTGAAATGACCACAGTGGGGAGTTACCTAGAATGACTCTAACCCTTGTCCTGAAATGACCACAGTGGGGAGTTAGAATGACTCTAACCCTCGTCCTGAAATGACCACAGTGGGGAGTTACCTAGAATGACTCTAACCCTCGTCCTGAAATGACCACAGTGGGGTGTTACCTAGAATGACTCTAACCCTCGTCCTGAAATGACCACAGTGGGGTGTTACCTAGAATGACTCTAACCCTCGTCCTGAAATGACCACAGTGGGAAGTTACCTAGAATGACTCTAACCCTTGTCCTGAAATGACCACAGTGGGGAGTTGCCTAGAATGACTCTAACCCTCGTCCTGAAATGACCACAGTGGGGTGTTACCTAGAATGACTCTAACCCTTGTCCTGAAATGACCACACTGGGGAGTTACCAAGAATGACTCTAACCCTTGTCCTGAAATGACCACACGCCCTTGGAATAGAATTCTATTGAAGTTAACGAGAGAGCGCAAATGAGTGCATGAGTAGTAAAAGCAGAAAATAGGGTGGATGTACTTTTGGGCAGCCCTCTTCAAACTCCGGTCCTGGCCCCGAAAGCACTCACTGATGAGTCAGTGTGGACTGGTATCTTTTCGACTCCAACGGGCGATGCCAGACCAACTCTGCACGAACATGAGTGGGCTGCGTTTAGGGTCATCGCTTAGACTCCAGCAGAGGACCCGTGGAGTGGCTGTGTATGGGGGACTCGGAATGAGTGATGCAAATGAAACGGCGCAGATGATAGGCAGCAAACAAAAATGTGGATGGTGCGATCGACACGTGTTAACTGATCTCCAGCCATTATCGCCCTTTATTTTGAGACTTGAGAGCTAAACTGACGTCAAGGGACGCTGTGCGGTGCGGAACATTAACATCACAGTGACCTCGCCCAGTCAGGTCAGACATGTTTGTTCTCAGCTTCTGAGGCATCGCTTCACTAATTGTTCGCCTCCCTCCTCCCCCGCTTAAACCAAGCCCAACTTTTTTTCCTGTTCCCAACCCCTCTGTCCCCTTCTCAATCAACTTAATAAGTATTATATATTCAGAGCCTCTGCTGTTTCCCAGTCTAGCTGTGAAGATAAGAAAGTGAACATAATCATGCCAAACAAGGTTATTTGCCAGGCCATCAGTCCTCCCACCCCACATCCCAGTCCATGCGTAGAATCTGCCAACAGAAATACCAAGTGACATTTACCTATCATTCTCACAATCATACCACATGTCTGTGAGCTTTGCTTCATCTTGTGCTACAGAAAACGCCAAGACCTTAATCAGCAATTGTACTTAGTGCTCATCCCTTCAGTAAGAGCTGTGCATCTTGCGAGGAAACAAAAGCAATCATAAAAACAAAACAACAACGAAAGCAACAACAACAATAACAACAACACACACACACAAACACACAAACACACACACACACACTAAAAATCGAAACAAAATGTTATTCTTACAAATGCGATGCATCCGAATACCATGGAAGGGACAGCAAGAGAAGCCAAACGAAGTTTACTACGCCCCATGTGGGCAACAATACCGGTCACATACGTTTGAACTTTCTTTTTTTTTCTTTTTTTTTCCGCAGCTAATGCCCCTAATTTAGATTACTTTTCGTTTATGTGAATGGATGCTGAACATCAAACATGATTTCATGTCATCACCGGATCCTGACCTGTACTATACACAGTCACTGCACACCTGTTCCAGGTCTCACAGTGCTAGGGGACTTTTTGAAATAAGATGCCGCTTCTGCTGAAGCCTGTGTTGCAAAGCAGCACTCATCAGAGGGAAAACACCAAATCTGCCAAACGAAGACAAACTCTAATAATTTGTTTTTTTTAGAAATATTTTCGATTGCTATTTTACTCGTAGCAGACAAAGGCAAAGTCGCTGCATGAACTCCAGAGCAGTGTGAAATATCCAGCAATTGATGAACACATACACACACACACACACACACACACACACACACACACACACACACACACACACACACACGAATACCCCTTTATACATCAGCCACTGATATATGTGTGTGCGTGCGTGTGTGTGTGAATTTGTGTGTTCGTCTGTCTGTCCCTCTGTTTGTCTGTCTGTGTGTGCATGCACAAGCACGAGAGAGAGAGAGAGAGAGAGAGAGAGAGAGAGGCCATGTGCGCTCCTCTTTACCCCGAAAGAGCTTGCAAGAGTTTGAAGCTTCATTAAAGGCGCTTCATATCGCTGGAAGGGTGTCACTGCCGCAACACAGCCCGCTGTGCACATTGTATCCAGTGAGTCCACAAGGACTGGGCAGCCTCAGGCCAGTTAGAGCATGAGAGGGGGATGGAGTGACGAGCAGAAAGGCGAGAAGGAGAACAAGGAAGATTTCTTTTTTCACTTTCTCTCTTTCTTCCCCCTTTTTTTCAGCTTGTTCCTTCCCACGACAGAAGCGCCAAGGCAACATTACACAGATCACACAACGGAGCCAGCCGGCCTCAGTGCGCCTAATGACATTTTCTTTAACACGACGTGCTGCTTAACCTCATACTCCCTAGCCAGCTTCTTCCTCTGCACCTTCTGTCCCTTTTCCCCATCTCTTTCTCTGTCCCTGTCTGTCTGTTTGTCTGTTTGTTTCTCTCTCTCTCTCTCTCTCTCTCTCTCTCTCTCTCTCTCTCTTTGACGCTCTTTTTCGGTGTCTGTGTGTCTCTGTCTTTGCATTTCTCTTTTTCTCCCCTTGTTAGAGAAACATATTGTATCTTTGGTTTATTATTTCTAATCTTAAATCTTTAATTCTAGCCTTTCTTTAAGACATGATGCTAATTTCATCAAGTTGATAGGTCTTTTTTCTCTCTCTTCTTTTCTTTCCTTTGCTTTTTCCTCGTCGTTCTACTTTACCTCCTTCTTCACCGTCATCAAAATCATCATCATCATCATCATTATTATCATCATCTGTTGCTGTTGCTGCTGTTTTCCATGCTTTATTTTGTTCTGTTTTATGTTGAGGGTTTTTGTGTTTTTACTTTTTTTTTCTTCTTTTTGTTGAGCGGACATGGTGAAATAAAGCTTGCACTTGTAGCTTTTCCTTTTATCCTCGATAAAATATTCGAGGTCGAGCTCTCTCTGTCTCTCTCTGTCTCTCTCTCTCTCTGTCTCTGTCTCTCTGTGTGTCTCTCTCCCCTGTCGAACTCATCGTGTGTGCTGCCATTCAGAAAAATGTCAACACGAGAAAAACGTACAACACATAGCTATTGAAATGGGAGCCACAGAAAGCTCACTTATTTTTAGACGTTTTGACGTCAGGCCAACAAGGTCAGTCTGCAATGGACGAAGTAGCAGACTTAATAGAAGAAAACGTTGACCGTGCACTCGGCAAACTCGTTTCTGTATTGCTCAAGGCCAGTCAGTGCATGTAGCGCACTGTGTTTCACGATTAGCTGGTCGCAGGCGACTGACAAATAAATGATTTGACGAGTGTTGGGTCTTAAAATGTCAGCTTAACAATGTCTTATATTGTTTAGACGTACGATAGATGACGACGACAAAGCGCAATTCCTGTGGGTGAAAAAGAGATCACGTTACCACTCTACATTAACTCACTCAGTACGGCCAGTCCTCTCTTCTCCTCTACACAGACCCCTCGGATGTCCAGTGGGTGTCTTTATGACCCAACCTTTAGCTTCCGTCGTCAGAATTGTGGTATTCTTTGTCAACATTCACCTCTTCAGTGTAAGACCCTTCCGCTTGTAATATTTTGATGGTTGCAGTTGGGGTGAAACGCTGTTAACGTCGTCTCTTTCGCCGTTCGTATGGAGAGAGTTAAAGGAAAAGAGAAAAACGTATAGGTATTCGGTAAGTGAATCTTTGGGGCAAACTAGAAACGACAGCAGCAAGTTTTGGGCAGAAGTCAAGCGAGCTCGACCTAAAGTACATAATAAAGCATCGACATAGAAACATGGAAAATCATTTTACTACAGTGCTAGGACAGCATACAGCGAAGACTCCAGAACAGAACCAGTTACTGACTGGAGACTGTGATGTACACGTTCCCGAGTCAGATGAAGAAATATCAATGAACTGAAGTTAAACAGACCATTCCTAAACTTTAAACAGAAAAAAAGAAAGAACAGAAAAGTAAAACAAAATGAATGATAAGGTTGTAAGCAAAAAGCCGACGGAATGACCAACCGTCGAAAAGAAAAGAAAGGGGGAAGAAAGAAAGTGTGATAGATGAGAAAAGTAAGAGAGAAATAAAGAAGAAAAAGCACACACACACAAAAAAAGCATAATATCCTGACTGCCAAGCATCTTTGACCTGTTTCCGGTAAAGAAACCCCTGAAGCAAAGGATGCGTGACCGTTGATAAGAGACCTGGTGGTCATGATACCATGAACAACCTTCAACGTTGAACAATGTTCTGTCATAGGGAAACCTATGCGTTATAGAGGAAATCTTGACCGCAGGACTTGAAACAGGCGAAAAAATGGGTCACACTGACCTGTCGGAGGTAGCTAGCTGGTCCTTAGGTGAAGAAATTTCCCGACGTTTCGGGTCCTAGTCCCTTTTTCATGGGGAGAAAAGTAAAGAATTCTCCCCGTGAAGAAGGGACTAGGGCCCGAAACGTAAGAAAATTTCTTCACCAAAGGACCAGTTACCACCTACAGGTCAGTTTGACCCATTTTTTTTGCCAATGCGTTATACTCCCAAGAACGACCATTGGCATCTAATTCTGCTGGAAGTGAGTTGTAAACACCTTAGTTGAACACACCACACTTTTGAATCGAGTCGAGCGACTATAAATCGACAGGCAGCCATGGGTCCCTTGCGAACAGCAGAGGGCACAGATACTGAGGGTGTAGAGAAATGTGTAGACCCTCTCCTTCGCCACCTCTCCATCTCACTGAAATCAGGGGTAGGCATTAAGTTTACGATGCTTGTGTAAAGTTTTTAACTTACGTCGAGACTTCCTCTTTTCCCTGAACTCATCGGGGGGCCGCAAGGAAGATTGTTCAACAGATTCATCCAGGTCTGTCGGTTGTGTGTCAAAGTCTACGTTGAACATAGCTCCGCAAAAAAACAACAACCCCCAAACAAAGTATAGGCCTACAGTCCAACCAGAGCGAAGATAGAGCGTGTTTTATTCGCATACTGTGGCTGGCAGAGGCGGAGGCCACTCAGGAGTTGAAATACACCATCCCATTTCTCTTTAATTATGAATCCAGATCAACTGATCGACTTTGTGTTTGTCTTTGGCTGAGCCAAGACCACGACAGCGCCGTTAACTGAATGTTTAATTGTGTTTGCGTCGATTGCGTGGCGCACTCACGCGCGAGTATGTGTGAAATGTCCCTCGTTGTACTCGTATGTGTGGCTCGCGCATTGAAACTGGATTGCTCACAAGCCCATAAGAAATTAATGTGCACAGCAATTGTTGACTTTGATTGGCAACTTAAGTGTGAAAAAGGAAGGGCAGAGGAGGGTAAACAGGAGATCTGATACGTGCGTGCAAACAGCACGAAATGGAAACGACCTATACTGAGAAAGAGCAGAGCAGTGGCAGACAACTTTGGTTTCCCCGAACTTCCGCATTTCTGCACACTGCTCTGAAGTTGTCGCCGTGACCATATTTGGGCATATACGTCTTCGCAGAGTCATGTTCAACATAGGCATTCGTAAGTAACAAAGTGTAATTCAAAAACTTTACGCAAGCACCGTAACCCTTTGAACTAGTACCCTTGACTTCAGAGAGATCAAAAAGTGGCTAGGAGAGATAAAAAATCTCACTTTACCCATTTATCTCTGCTCACATATGTATATGCACAAGAAATGATATGCATGCATAGGCGAATACGTGTGTGTGCGGGGAAAGGGGGTAGGGGTTATGTATGTATGTTTTGCACATATGTATGTAACTGTATACATGTAGTTTATTGGTGCATTTTTGGTATGTATAAATGTAGCATTACTGTAATGCATGATGTAGAATACCATGTTTCATACACCAACTACTCGTATAAGAATCCATAAGTAATAGTAGAAGTAGTAGTTGTAGTAGTAGTAGTAGTAGTAGTGGTGGTGGTGGTATTTGTCTACAATCACCAGTATGTGTAACTGGGCATGAAACAAAAACTTCTCTTCATAATTACTCTAAATAAACTGCTCTGTACCTAGTAGGGGTGGATGACAACTGTCTACAACTGCCAGCGTGCACAATGCCTAGCTCCGGGCATGAAGGAGGCTCTCCTTCTGAGTAAAGTGCAGACATTTTGGCCCCCCTCGCTGCTGCCAGATGCAGTCTTTGGACACATTATCATGCGTGTGTGATTTCTTTTTCTATTGATTTTAAATGTATCTCACCAACACAAACTTTATGTAATATTTCAGCGGAACCGGGACAGCTTTTCAGAAGCTGCCGGAGAAGAATTACCCTCTGTCACACACACACACACACACACACACACACACACACACACACACACACACACACACACACACACACACACACACACACACACACACACACTCCTCTCCATCTCATTCTTTTCAAACCCCGAAGTCTCTGGACGAAAGGGAAAAAAAATAATCACAGATCAGAGAGGATTACGAACCCATAGCCGTAACAGTGAGAGGAGGGACGCGATGGACAGTGTGTGGTGCCCAGAAGGCACAGGCCAGACTTGAACCTTTCACCCAGGCAGGACCCCCACCCCTTCCCGTTTCTGCTGCAAGTCGCCCCAGTTTCAGGTCGTCAGGGAACTAGCCTGGCGGCGTTCTTCGGGCGCTGCCGCCTGCTTCAGCAACGGCTGTTGTGTCAAGTGAGCGGCTGTGACATCAATTAACCTGCCCCCTTCACTTCCCAAATCGGCGGATTAACGAACGATAGCGGCCCGTCCCGGCCTAGTGTGTGTGTGTGTGTGTGTGTGTGTGTGTGTGTGTGTGTGTGTGTGCGTGCGTGCGTGTGTGTGTGTGTGTGTGTGTGTGTGTGTGTGTGTGTGTGTGTGTTCCTGCTTGCCTGAAGCAATGCTAATCCAACTGCCGTGTCAGTTATATTCTCTTTTTTTTCAGATGTTTTGAACATTTGAAGAAATGTTGTAATCTCTCTGTCATTCTGCCTCTGTCCTTCTCTGTCGCTCTCTGTCTCTCTGTCTCTGTCTCTCTCTTTCTTTAATTTAACGTCTCTCTCTCTCTCTCTCTCTCTCTCTCTGTGTGTGTGTGTGTGTGTGTGTGTGTGTGTGTGTGTGTGTGAATAGATGTGCGGTAGATGGATATCGTGGTTTTTATTGTTATTGTTGTCTTTGTGTAACTTTTTGTCGTGATAATGACGTTCAAAGTAAATAATTACGTTGTCAGGAATTGCGGATCAAATAAAGTGGGTTGTTTCAAACATTGAATACAAACGAAACGAAGCAATGTTTGTACTATACGACAGCAAAGAAATAGTTTTTTTCCACAGCAAAGAAAGAAATTTGGAGCAGAATACTACAGAATGATGATGATGATGCTAATAATAATAATAATAATAATAATAATAATAAAGGTGATAATGATAATAACAATGATAATAATTGGTTTTCTTCAAGAAAAAACAAACAAAAAAACCACCCCCCTATCCAGCTGTCCAACACTCACTCATTCCGCCCACTTAGCAAGACACGCTGTCGATCGTCCGTGGGAGGAACAGCGTGGAATACATGGGCCATCATGTGATTCTCTCTCTCTCTGTGTCTCTTTCTGTCTCTCTCTGTCTATCTGTCTGTCTGTCTCTCTCACCGGAGGAAAGGACAGTGTGGAATACAGGCCCATCATGTGATTCTCTCTCTCCCTCCTTCTCTCTCTCTCTCCCCTCCCCCTCACCTCAATCTCTCTCCCCCCCCCTCTCTCTCTCAGGAGTTTGGGGGGGGGGGGGGGACAGCGTGAAAGACAAGGCCCATCATGTGATTCTCTCTCTCCCTCCCTCTCTCTCTCTCTCCACCCCTCCCTCCCCCCTCTCTCTCTCTCTCTTCACCTGCCTCTTCTCTCATCATAAGTACTATATTCTTTCCCCGTCGTCCGCCACACTTGGCAGATCAAAGCGAGAGCCAGAGGTGTGGAAAAAGCCCGAAGGCTGTGCCATCAACCTGTGCCGCAGAAAAAAAAAGTTCTCACCTTTTGCGATCCATCTGACGCTATTAACCCAAGATCAGGGATGTGTAGGTGGCAGTGTTTTGCTGGGAGCATAACCAGCCCCCGGTAGGTTTTGTTTGTTTGTTGTTGTTTTTTGTTTGTTTGTTTTTGGTTTTTTTCACATGTACACGCGTGAACTGTTTGCAGTGCGTGTATGTGACATTTCTGAGACCATCCTACACTGATGAATATTCATGTAGAAAACTCCACGCTGTGTGTGATTTGCATATAGTGGTCTTTCTTCTTGTTTTCAGTGACTGCAGTTAACAAAACACTCGGCCAAGCCATATGTATGTCCTTGTATTTGGAAATAATATGTCTAAAAACTACATTGTTATTTCTCTCTCTGTCTCTGTCTGTCTGTCTGTCTGTCTCTGTCTCTGTCTGTCTGTCTGTCTCTTTCTCTCTTAAATCTTACTTTATCTTCGTATTTTATCTTAATCCCCAGTTCATGTGATGTTGATTCCACACACAGAAAACACCAGCACTAACGACCTTAGAATCACGCGTGGAATACTTCACAAGGACAGAATTCGTTAATCAATAAGCAAGACCGTGAATCGAGATCAAGTATAATGCGATCAATCATTTAAGATTTTGTATGATATCATATTGCAACACCCATCAACACAAACTGCACTAAGGACACTCTGTTTCGTGTTAAGGACATTATTATTATTTTCTATTGACCATGGCAGATTAGAATATGAATCCACTTCCTCCACCACCACCAACACCATAACCACCCCGAGGTTTGGTCTTTACTTTGCTCGGCAAAAGGTTAGAAAGAAACTGGTATTAACATAGTTTTGACAACTTTTATAGGAATGCAGATAAAATTCGTGGTTGTCCTGTCCTATAATGACTGATCGCTTTCAGTGCATATTATTCAAGTAGCTTATTAAGTGTTTACCTCACTGGGCCATGCTGCAGTGAAATCGAACAAGCACATAGAAAGCTATTTCTATTCATGATAACGGATAAACAGATAGGCACACAAATGCACACGCTTAAGCACGCATGGAAGCAAGCAAGCGCACGCGAGCACGCACTCACGCACGTACACACACACATACACACACACACACACACACACACATACACACACACACACACACACATATCACGTGCGCACGGTAGATTTAAATATCAGTTATTTTATCATATTGCGGAAGAGGTAAAACAAATCTCTCTCTCTCTCTCTCTCTCTCTCTCTCTATATATATATATATATATATATATATATATATATAAATCTCATATAGATATACCATGCCTAAAATCTTTATCCTTGCAAAAAAAAAAAAAAAAAAAAAAAAAGTTCTCTCTCTCTCTCTCTCTCTCTCTGTCTTTCTCGCTCTCTCTCCTTCTGTTTGCTTGTGTGTGTGTGTGTGTGTGTGTGTGTGTGTGTGTGTGTGTGTGTGTACGCGCGCGCGCTCACGCGCGGGGGTGTCAAGTATCCCAAAGACTCGTCCGTTCCCACCACGTACATATCATTAGTCTGGTGAATATTTGGCATTAGAGGAAGATGAATGATGATGTAAATAAACCACACGTTACCGAGTACAAACTCTGAAGTCCTTTTTGTACATGAACTATTTCGTATTTATCGTGCCTAACTGAAGAGCAGATATATATATATATATATATATATATATATATATATATATATATATATATATGACAGGTGACTGCAATATGGAATCGTTTCAAAGCAGTCGCATCCTGTACAAACAGTAAGGTTCAAACTCAGGTTGTCTGTATGTATCACGTGCGTTTTCCACAAAAAGGACGTGATATTGTTTTAGTGTTCAGACAACAATGTTAGGCATTTATTTATTTATTCATTTATCTATTTATTTATTCATCAGTTTATTTGTAATGTATTATAACTGGTTAAATATGAATTTACATGCATAAAATCTTCATCTATGTTTCTGCCATCTGTCTTCAGAATGTCCACATGTAATGAACATAACTTTACTTAAACTCAGTCAACTATCTCTTACTTTCACAAGTTATATTTTTGTGACAACGGTTCGTTTTTTGCTTGTTTGTTTTGTTGTTATTGTTGTTGTTGTTATTGATGTTGCTGTTGTTATTGTTGTTGTTGCTGTTCTTGTTATTCTTGTTCTTGTTCTTGTTGTTCTTCTTCTATATTAATATGCTTCATCACCTTTCCTTTTATTCGTAAATTATGATTTTTATTATACCTACAACTCCCAATTCTTTACAGATCAACACCAACATCCATAAACCATGTTGGCATTTTGTCCTTATCCCGAGGAAATGCTCAAGGACCTGTTTTACTGTTCTTGTATTGAACAAGAAGGATTTTTTTGAAAGTGCGCCTCACTCAACTAACACTTCGTTTTTGTCGTATACCAAGAACATGATTTCCCTCAAAGTAAATGTCACAATTCTTACAATAAACACGTTAATGTTTGTGCATAAAGGGATTTGAAATGTTCTTTTCGCGTCCTTTGTGGCCAGGTTTTATGATCTAAAATTCCTATTTTTACATTTACGTCTGGGAAAAGTTTGGCAAACGCCCACATTTCATTCACATCCTCGCGACAGTCTGACGCTGAGTTGTGTGTGCTGTGGATTCAAATGGGAAGACTGGGACCCTAACCTGGAGGTTCATTCACCTCATCATGGATGAGGCTTCATTCAGAATGCGGCTCAAAGTTTTTGACCAACACTGTAGGTGTTTGTGTCTTTCAACCTGGTTGACGCCGGGGTATATTATGATAGGACAGCTTTTTTTTTTTTTGAGTTGTCCCAAACGAACCGCCCCGCAGCAGGATCTTCATCATACTCATCGTCATTCATTATCAAAATATAGTATGCACAATGTCTCCAATTCCGAGGCACACACACACACAGTTTCTGGTGAAGGAATAATTTGCGTCTCTATTCTTTTGTTTTGTTTTGTGCTTCTGTTTTTGTTGTTGTTGTTTTTCTTTATTTGTTTTCTCCCCCTTCCTTCCTTCCTCCCTTCCCTTTTTACTCCATTCAATCTTTCTTTCTTTCAACATTTCCGACTAACACTAATCTTTACGAGTAATGAACCGTATCCGCATCAACTGATGCATGGTAAGTGGGTCAGGGTTGTTTTTTTTATATTTATTTTTACTTTAAAAAAAAAAAATGTGTTCTCCCTTCCGTCTGCTTCTCCGTCTCTTTGTCTCTTTATCAGTGTCTCGGTCTTTGTCTGTCTGTTCGTTTGTCTGTCTGTCTGTCTGCCTGTCCATCTCTCTGTCTTTTTCTCTCTCTGCCTGTCTGTCTCTCTTCTGTCCATCTCAGTCTCTTGTCTCCCATTACTACCTCTCTCCGTATTCTGTCTGCCTTCCTGCCCACCCACCGCCCTCTCTGTCTCTGTTCCTCGTGGTGAGAGAGAGAGACAGAGACAGAGAGACAGAGAGACAGGCTCGTGTGTGTGTGTGTGTGTGTGCAGCTGTTGCATCCCCCGCTGGCCTGGATGTGCGGTGAAGGGTGAAGGAGGGCGTCTACATGTAACCACCAGCCGTCACTCTCTCTCTCTCTCTCTCTCTCTCTCTCTCTCACTATTTCGGTCTCCCTTTCCCGAGAACCTATCTCTCTGCTCACGGGCACTAATCGTTGCTGATGGCTTGTGTGATGTCATCAAAGGCAGAGGGCCGGAGCCGGGGCAAGGTCAGCAGATAGAACTATAAGTACTGGTGTCTTCGACTAAACATTCAAATCGCGGTGTTTTATATATATATATATATATATATATATATATATATATATATATATACATAATTATAAGAATCCATATTAATTAATTAATCTTCTCTCTCTCTATCTCTCCCTTTCTCTCTCTACACACACACACACACACACACACACACACATACACACACACACACACACACACACACACGCACGCACGCACGCACGCACACACACACACATTTTTTTTTCCTGCGTGCAGTTTTATTTGTTTTTCCTATCGAAATGGATTTTTCTACAGAACTTTGCCAGGGACAACCCTTTTGTGGCCGTGGGATCTTTTACGTGCGCTAAGTGCATTTGGCACACGGGACCTCGGTTTATTGTATTATCCGAATGACTAGCGTCCAGACCACCACTCAGGGCACTGTGATTCGAAGCAGTGCGTTCAGATTCTTTCGCTTCCTAGGCGGACGCGTTACCTCTAGGCTATCACTGCCTATATAGATATAGATATATAGATATATATATATGTATATATATATATATATATATATATATATATATATATAATTTAAAATATATATATACATATAAAATTTTGTACAATATGACAGTAGAGGAAAATAAGTGCATTAGACAATAATATATGTTTTAAAGCATTAGTTCTTTGATGAAATTAATATTCAAAAGGTTGCATGTCGTCTTCATTCGATGTACACATACGTATTTACATACACACACAAGAGAAACTGACCACAGCCTTGTCAAACTGCACAGTTTCCGACAGTCATCCAGGATGGACCAGCCAGAACTCTTCGATAATTCTTTCTTTCTTTCTAACCTTTTCTTGTCTTTGGTCCGTATGGCTTCCAGTTTGTTTTGTTGTTGTTGTTGTTGCTGTTTTGCCACAAACATCGGCAGGCACACCATATTAAAAAAAAAAAAATCTCCTATGTAAAAAGAAAGACTCGGGATGAATGCGGTATACAGATATAAATGATGCAGAATTCGTCGTTTATTGATTCTGTATTTGGTCACAAGGCATTCGTTAGGTGTTCAGGAAACTATCAACCCAGACTGTTAACGTACAAGCACACGGACGCACGCTCGCGCACCTACTTACTAATACATTACCCCTGTCCCCTCATACACAGACACGCGTGCAAACACACAAACACGAACCGAAGGATAGAGGTAGAGAGAGAGAGGAAGAACATGAAGAGAAAGAGACAAAGAGAGACAGACAGACGGACAGACAGACAAGATGACAAGCTGGCATGGAAGCAGATAGACAGATTCAGAGAGCCGCTGAAAACAATACAGGCTGAGGTTGTTGTTGTTGATGTTTTTTTAAATCTTAAAATGGTGTCATTTGCCGACGTTTTTATTATCAGTTTTATTTCTTTTTAAACGCAGAGTGTGAATTTCCGTGGCCACGGCCGGTGTAGCCGGAGGGACCTCGTGACAGTTTGTCTGACTGGAGGGGGGAGGGGGTAGGGGGGAGGGGGCACTAGGCAGGGGTCCGAGTTGTCGTCACATGGCGGGGGAGATGGGATGGCTGAACTGCTCTTGCCGCTCCATTCACATCGCATCACTGACACTGTGCATCATCATTGTATCACTGCTCTCTCTCTCTCTCTCTTGCTATTTTGGTTTCATTCCAATCATATCACGATATAAACACTATCATGAAATGGACAGGACGTCAAGAAAGTATTATACTACAAGACCTGTAGTAACAGACGAAAGAACTAATAACAAAAAGGTTAAAGGTTCCTCAATCCTTTTAAAGCCATTGGGGCAGTGAATCTAAATACGCTGTGTCAAGGGCTCCGTATCAGAAGGCAGGGCCCAGTCCTGCTCTGTCTCCCGACAAAAGTCGGGTACCACTTCCCAGCCACGTAATCAATATATCAATGAAATGTAATCAACAATACCAATACCTTACAGGTGCAATATAACATGAAAAAAGAAACAAACACCGAAAACAATAGCAACGCGTAATCAATCAATTAAATATCATCGATAATACATATATCTTGGGCCTACTGGTGCAAAAGAGAAAACTAATTGCTCTGTAAATTAAGCAACAACAAAAATGCTTTTGTTAGTGAGGATTCAGTCGGGAGTTTGTGTTTCGTTCCTCATGAATTTAGACTGGGACTGTTAAAGAAAAGGAAATATTTCTGATGGAAATTCTATGACTAGTATGAGTTTTGAAAGCCAGCAGTAGAATTATTCAGGCACAGACGTGGCCTGTCATCAGTGCAGGATTTGCGTGCTGCCTTTCCGGTCGTACCAGTATGTCTTCTCGTAGAAGTTCTCGACTTCATCATCTGAACAAATTCATGAATATGTTGTTCAGAAGGGTGGAGTGGTTCTGGGTTGTGAAGACCTGACCGTGACTATTAATCACTATTAATACAGTTCTCATGGTTAAGTGAGCATTTTTGTTGTCGTGTAAAGATTAACCATCCATCCAAATTAAAAATCACTCGGGTGGAACGCAATGTAATTTTCACTTAAACTTGACACGGTTAGAAACACGCTCTATGGATTTCGTTATGGCAGCTGGGCTATATAAGTATGGCACTTCTGCTCTTTTGTTGTGGGCGTGTGCACGAGTCACAATCATTATTCTTATTGCAGACTGATCATACGCTAGCGCATGTGCATGAATCGCAATGATAAACTGGGAAAGTCATCATTATTAATTTCCGATATAGAATTATCGCAAGCATGATAGGTAGATAGTTCTGGAGGTCACAGAATTCCTCCCCTTTCCCTCTGTGTCCAAGAACCCCGTGTGTCCTTCTGATGGATGTGTTTTCTTCATGTGTATTTACATAGCGTTATTTCCATGCTGGACACCGTTAATCACACATTTATCACGCAGATGGGGATCTGGTCTGGAGAAACTACAGTCTACTCTGTGTGCGTGTGTGTGTGTGTGTGTGTGTGTGTGTGTGTGTGTGTGCGTGTGCGTGTGTGTGTGTTTTATTACGTTTCTCCATTTACAAGTTGTTAACATTTGGGTTGATAAACAACATATTTACTAATAAACAGGTGAAACAATGCTTTCATGAAATATTATGAAATGTAGCACTGAAAGCCCTATTCGGTTGATTTGATTAAACCACTGAATATTCATACGTCGTTATTTTCTGATTTACCTCACTGTCACAGCTGCTGCACCACATTCATGTTCAGATTCGGTATGTAAACGTGCACACACACCTTAACACACATATTCTTGTACACACATATTTGACATGCATGTGCCTACGGGCGTACACACCCACAGACACACCCACACCCACATCCACACACACACACACACACACACACACAAAACAAAACAAAACAAAAAACACACAAAAACCGACATAGACACATACGCTCCTCTTCAGCTGAACATTCTGACCTACCATCTGACCACTTGACCAAGCACGAAGGTCAGCCCGATGGCCGCCCGCCCCGCACGCTACGAATCGGGGAGAAGACGACATGATACATTCCTGATGTCTAGACAGCCAGTTACCCGGGTGCAACCCAAGCTACAGGGTGGCAATGACCATTACATCAGAGAGAAAACGAGGTTTGTGGCCAGACATAACGTGATCTGGCGCACACTCGTTACGTTCACTCAAGCCAGTACAGCACAGTGGGCCCAGCGACCTGAGAAAACGAAGGACGCGCGTTAAGTGCATTAAGGGTCCAGCAGAACTCCCCTGGCATGCAGACATGGGAGGGTTTCATTCAGCCCACATGCTGGGGAGGCTGGTCAGGCAGCTCCATATGACCCACTGGATCTGTTTACGTGGGATCACTGAGACCCGGTGATCTCAGTATATTGCCAGGGGAAACTTTCCACTGTTGTGCACATACTGCCGTAGTAAAGTGACGAGCGGCTCAACTGACTTACTTCTTGGTACCTGCGGTGGGTTTCGCGTGTCACTTAACAAGAAAAACAATAATAATGAGTGAAGTGGTGGTAGCAGTAACAGCAGCAGCAACATGAATAGTGGTGTGTTTTTGTTTTTTTTGTTTTGGTTTTTTTAATTGAAGTTATGATTATTCTGGCAGCAGCAGTCACAACAGCAGCAGCAACAGTAGTTATAGTGGTAGTAATAGCAGCAGTAGCAGCAGCAACAACAACAGCAGCAGCAGCAGCAGCAGCAGCAGCAGCAGCAGCAGTAGTAGTAGTAGTAACAGCAGCAGCAGCAGCAGTAGTAGTAGTAGTAGCGATGGCGATGGTGGTGGCAATACAATTGTCCTTGAAAAGTTAAATGAGGCAGAGAGTAGTGATAATTGTGTCAGCACCATTTTTGTCACACTTTTACTCTGCTGTGGGAGGGCTGTTTGTAGGGCATAATGTTGTGCTCTCTGATCAGCTTAAAGACAGTCGGATCTCGGGGGCAAAAAAGTGGGACGCTAAAACGTTAGAGACAAAAAAATGGGATAGGCCAACAGCAAACAAAAAGGGGTGCATGAAACATCTGGGACACTTGGTAAACGACACACTGGTATAATGGAATGACAGGCAACTAGGACGCTAAAATGCTTTAAAGATTAACAAGATCTAAAACAGTAAAATAGTAACATATCTGGATATCCAAAAGATACAAAACGCACTGTGATACTGTAAAACAGACATCATTATGGAAATGTTAAAAAGAAAAGAAAAAAGGATAGACACGTATAGGGACGCCAGCATGATAGACGAAACCCGAGATACTGAAAAGATGCAAAACATATTTACGTGAATCTAAAATTAAGAAAAACAAACCATTATACGTATGTACGATGGACAACATACTGGGATTGCAATAGGATAAACAAACAACCGGGATTTGCGCTTCCCTACGGCAACAATAGAGACGCCAGGAACACAGTGCAAACTAAAAATACTCTTGACAATGGAAAGAGAGAGAGAGAGAGGGGGGGGGGGGGACACACACACTCTCTCTCCCTCTCTCTCTCTCTCTCTGATAGAGACACATACACGCTGATAGAGACAGACTGACAGAAACAGAAACAGACAGATAGAGACAGAGACAGATAGAAGGATGTTTGAACGGAGAGAGGATGAAAGGAACAGAGAGATAGAAACAGAGATAGAGCGAGAAATACAGAGACAAGGAGAGACAGAGAGAGACTGAAACAGATGGGGGAGAGAGAGAGAAGATAGAGATTGAAAGAGAGAGAGAGGGAGACAGACAGACAGACAGATAGACAGACAGACAGACAGAGAAGACAAACACGGAAAGGCACAGTGTATTGCGCAACACAGACTTCAGACTGGAAGCTGTGAGATTGAACTATCTGTATTATATTGTCCCAATCGCGCTGACTACCGATCAGGACACGGCACTGAAACCACCTTCCTGAACGTTGCCACTGACCCCCTGATAGCACTTGACAATGACGATTTATCGCCTTTGTCTCTCCTAGATTTATCAGCAGCCTTTGACACAACAGACCATGGGATATATATAGGGGGCTACTGCTCTGTCGTCTCCAAAATTGCCTGGCATTGTCTTTATTTCACTCATATCTACCTGACCGCACTTTGGTTCTCGTATACGTAATGATCTCGTCTTTATTATGTGTTCTTTGTTCAGCTAAGTTGTCCATCAAGGTTCTGTTCATAGCTTGGCAGAGTTGATTTGAATATTCATACATCGTTAATGGCATATTGGCTAGTTGGCTAGAAGTTGTTCAGGGCTTGGGTTTTGTTTTTGTGAATGTTTCTTTGAGGGGGTGAGTCCTGGATATCCTGGTGGGATGTTCATCTGACATTCCAAGGGTGTTACTTAGTCCCATCCTCTTTTGCCCTTCCTGCCCAGATTTTCTTCTTGCTATGTGACACTCCCTAACAGTTCTTTTAATTCTGATAATGATTAAGGCCAGACACTACAGTAAAGTTCATATCAGAGGTGTTTGTTGCCTTAATTTAAAATGTATTACACTTTGAAAGTATATTTACTGGGAAGTTCAAAACTATTCTTTTTTTGGCGTTTGGACCTCCGGTTGCCATGGAAACAATCCAAGATGGCTGCCAAACAAAACTTTTTAAAAGCCTAAGGCTTTTTTTCAATTGCACTTAGCCAAAATCTGTTTTTTGATCTAGTTTAGGAATGTTATCTATAAAAGTACGGATAGCTTTTTGATGTAATGACAAATTTATATTTTTGAGATTTTTTTTTGGTCAACGCAGTTATATTGCACCGATTGTTCTAAATAAAATTCAAATAAGACATAACTATACATTTTGTTTCAAACACGCAATGCGTACTTTTAAGCACCATACTTTAAAGAAGCACCATGCCAAATTTTAAGGCTCTGTGTTTATTTTTGTGGAAGTTTTAGCCATTTGAAATGTGCGTAGAGTGCGAAAAACAGAAAACGGAGAAAGAAGAACAGAAACTTTACTGGTTGAGTGTTGTTTAGCACAAGTGGTAAAAGAGTACAACTTACTCGCCCAGCATGTTAATCCACAGCACAGCAACCACCAGGTAAGAGAAGAAGTTGAAATTGAAGTGTTTTGTGGCCAATAATAATCCAGTTCACAGCTCACATGATGACAAATTCACAAAGAACGTGAAATGGTTTACACAGATCGGCAGACACGTTCCAGTGGTCTGGCTTTCCCATAGTCCTGATACGAGAGCAGTTTTGGAGAGCACAGTGGAAGGGGGTACTTACAAGCTAGTGTCCTCCTGCTTGGTAGGCATCTGGATCCCTGGCTTCCTCCTCTCGGTTGTTGAGACGTCGTAGGGTGGCGTACTCCTTCCGCCGGCGGCGAGCGTCTTGAGCAGCAGCGGCATCTCCAGCACTCATCCGTCCCTCGTCCTTCTTGGCCAGGAGCTGCAGGCTTGTAAGGCTGATGTCCACATAAAGCTTGTCCATCACTGTCAAAAGCTCTGTGGCTCCTTCGTTGAAGACGCTGACAACACGTGCCACGCTTCCCTCCACCCGGCGCCGGCCCATGAAGGACGTCTTGGGGCAGCGTGACCAGATCATGCCATTCAGACACTCGTTGGCATTCTGAGTGCCCCCATGCACAAGTCTCTTCATCAGATTGTCATCAGGTCTGCATCAGTCTCGGCATAGGCATTCCTGATGGCAGCGGCTGAACGCAGTAGACAGTCTGCTCCAGAACTGATTTCAGCATCTGTGGACAGCAAACATTAACAATACAATAAAATTTGAAGCACAGCAAAGATAATTTTTTACACACATCAGTGCCCACAAACATACATACATGCACACACACACACACATGTAAAAATACACACACACACACACACACACACACACACACACAGCATGTAATGATGAATACAAACACACACATACCAGCACACACACTCACACAGTCTCACACACACACACACACACACACACACACACACACATGCATGCTCACACATGTATACACACTGTATACATACCCCCCTCCCCATTTCATTCTCTGACATTCCAAATGAGAGAAGAATAAAAACATTGCATACAATCCACTCACTGCTTACTTTCTTGTCGTGGTTCTGGAAAGTCTTCAGATGCATGCCTGGAACACCAGTCACTGTGCTGAAGGCTTGTAGGACAGCATGGCTTCCTCCCATCTCATGGCTCAGGACAGTCATTCGGCGATTGATCTCGATCGCCACGTTTTGTTTGTCGTCAACTTGAAGACGCGGTGAGGATATCTCTGCCTTCTGGTAGCCACACTCCTCACACTTCAAAACTAGCTTCGAAGCGTAGCCAGCACGTTCGGTCTCGCTAACTGACACTGACAGTCCTGAGTTGTGACACTCTGGGCAAAGCAAGTCACCAACAAGTCGAGAAAGTTGCAGCGAATGTGCCAGAATCCACACTTGCTTCTCGCCTTGACCCTCGTGGTTCGAGTTGGTCGCATCATCTCGATCTTTCGACGTGCTGCACCTGAAGTTGAAGGTTCGGCTGATTGTTCAGTCAGTTCCTCCTCTGATTCGTCCTCTCTCCTCCATCAGGACATTGACGCACCCAAACATTGCCTTTGACGTTTGGATTTTCGAGGTATTGTGCAAAAATCACGAGTCGAAAAATAACTGATAGCGTCGCGTTGTCTACATTCGGAAGTGGCCGTCGCAAAGCATTGTGGGATGATACAAGCTTGACTCGAGCGCTCTGGTGGGTCGGCACACTTCGAGCGGAGCTGTTCATGAATGAACGTAGTACGCAAGCCCATATATGGAAACAATAGTAAAATTAGTGTCGTCACAAGAGCGGGAAATTCTCTTTTGGTAATTTCCGTGAAAGATCGGCAGAATCTTCGTTAGATTCCGGGAAGTTTGCTCTTTCGTTTCATGTATTACACTACCCTGTTCGCTGTTGGTTTCGATGCGTTGTCAAGGTCCAAACATGGCTCATTTTGAGCGTTTCAGCGTCAGAATAGCGAAACTAACAAACGACACACATATTTCAAAGGCTTTTTACGACCACTTTGCGATATTTTTGGTGTTTGATATTTTTAGGGAATGAAGAAAACATGTTTTTGGAGCGAAATATGCCAAGAACAGAAAATCATGAAAAATTACCCTCAGGGTCATTGTCACAACTCATGACATTCTCGTGTGGAGTGTTTTGTGCATTACCTTCCCCATTTACCCTCTCCCATTCGAGCATTTGTTCAGTGTGTGTTAGCTCCCGGTTGTGCGGTTTTTTTACGTGCAATCGGGGAGTCTCGTTTGTGTGTTTGTGTCACTGCTGGGCAGAGTTTAAAGTCTCTCTGTTGTCAGTGTCACTTCTCTAGGCTTTTCGCCCACGGCCTTCTTGGAGGAAGGTCGTGCCTGTTTGGTTCGGGGCTTTTTGCCCAGTTGGTTGGCACCTTCATGTGAGGATCGCTTTTCCTCCTGGTGGCCATGCTTCTATGTTCTGTGTGCTCCAGCTCAGAGGGAGTGCCCTGCTGGACGTGTCTCGTCTTTGTTTTGGTTTTTTATTTCCAGCGTCAGGGTAGTGGTACCCGGTTGGCAGGTGAGTTCGCTGTTGCATTGTTGAACTTATCTGTTGTAGTTTGTACTTGTCAGTTGGCTGTTATAAGTGCTGTTTCTTTGTTCATTTGTCCTGTTCTGTTAAGATGCCAGATGTTTGATTTTGTTTATTGGGATTTGAGGGTTAATGCTAAAAAGTCAGGCTTGTATTGCTTTCCTCTGTTGTGATAATATTTTAAACATAACTTTTAAAAATAATGGTTACTGGGATTTATTAAGTATGTTAAAGTATTTCAGCCACTAACGTTTCCTTGTGAACCCCTTTACTATTATTGTAGGAATGTGTATACTTTCGTTATGTCCACAAGGTCAAATTATCATTGATATGTTATCTAAACTATCAGTTTTTTTTTTTGTCCCAAGTTCTTTCGTCTTATGTACAATATCTTCCAGAAAATGTGTTCACTAGTGAATGGGAAGTGCGGGGCAGTGTCAACGGAATCTTATGGCGATATTTTTACTGCTGTTTCAGTGTGGTTAAAGCTTTTGTTTATCAGTTTGTCTTGTGTGTTTATTGAGGGGGGGCAGGGGTAACCCTACCAGAAGGGTGATGAAATCTACACAGTTTTCAGCATCCCACTTCGTGCACCATCTCTTCTTCAGCCTGTGTTGGCCAGGCGGCGTTGTTGCTCCTTCTGCTGCTGACTGCTGTCTTCAGTCCTGCTGCCCTCTTCTCATCACTGTCATCGTTTGTTCACTAGTTTCGTCGTCTTCTGTTTTCATCTGTCTTCAGTTTTCGCCGTTCAAGTCATCGTCTTTTCTTGTGTTGTGCAGTGCTTCAGTTTATCTATTCGTCAAACGTCCTTACGTCCTTAGTTCATTGTTAGCATTCTCCGGACTGACTGCCGCTGGACGGCCGTGTCTTAAAGCTCTGTGTTTTGTGGGGTTTTTTGTGTGTGTTATTTATCCATTGTCGTCATTTAAGTTTATCATTTCTTGCTAAGATTGTAGTTGTTTTATTAGTCAAGTTCTGTGTGTGATGGAATAAATGTATGTGAACCCCGAATTATTTTAGTCTGTGTTTGTGTTGTCTGGGTGTTAGTGCTGGGCTGGGTGGGGGTTACTAGTCCGCTCTCTTATAGAGCGTGACAGTCATTTGTAGACTACCGTGTCTACCCTTAAGTATACAGATTTGGTTACTGTTTATCCCAGCTGCACAAACTTTATATTTATGACAAAAAAACTCGAACAAACCATGAAAACCATCAATTAAACGATGGCACAACTTAAATTCAGTGGATTAAAGAAAGTTCGAAAGACTAATTTGTTCCCGTTGTCCATGCAGATTGTTGCTGTTGTTGTGGTTGTTTCTTGTTTTGGGTACGTATCTTAAACAGTCTGTGACTTGGAGATCACTACTGACGAGACACAACATTCGTGTGCAAATTCTGAAATCGGCTGCACTTTCATCGATACATGTTTCGACATCCGTTGTATCTTTCTTTTCTGGATTTTCCAAGGATCAGATCTTTTCGCCATCTTATGTCAGCCTCAACGTGTCTTTGTCATTTCCTTTCCGGATAAATACAATTCACCTTATCTCCAGGCCACATCTTTATCGACACGCTTCAAGACTCCTCCTTCCCTCCACCTCCTTCCCCACCTTCATGTCCAGGACAGTACATCCATTCAACGTTTTACATCTGGATACAGCACATTATCTCATGTCACTCTGGGCACCCCATCCCACGTTCAACGTTTTGTGAGAGGTATCGTTAAGCAAGTCAGGATAACGGCATGTCGATTTGCGAACACACGTACGGATGCCAGCTACTTGATACTGGTCGGTGCTTGAACATCATCGTCAGACTGGAAATTGTGACTTTGTACGAGGTATTCTCTTTTTTGGTTGTTTTTCTAATTTGGTTAACAAGTAGACTTATCTTCAGTCACTTAACCATCTGTATATATGAAAATACTTTTACTGTTTTCTTCACCTCAGCATCAGTTCTGCCCAGTGGTCATTCCCGATGATATCTTCTCAGAGCGGGTGAAGTTACTGTGTTGAAGAGATGTTCGAAGTGTTCTTTCTAGTTCGTTGTTTCCTTCAGATGTTACAGCTGGCATGGTGCCTTTTGTTTCTCTCTCCAATAATCTTTCGCATCATACAACACTGCCTTTCAACCGGTTCCATCACTGTAGTAGGTTTTGAGGGTTTTCCAATGTTCTGAAATAAGCCGTAACCTGTTTTAAACTGTGTCTTGCCTATATTGAAGGCCGAACCGGTACCACAACGTCTCAGTAGAAAGCTGACATGGGGGGAGGCGGGGTGGTGGTGGTGTTGGCAAACGAAACACTGAAGGAAAGGGATCAGCGTGCTAAAAACGGACGATGTTTTTAAACTTGAAGGTTTCCATCACTATACAAAGAATCATTCAAAACGCAAAATTCATTCAACGAAACCAGAGAGATCCCTCGTAAACGGAGCGGCCTACAAAAAATCTTAAGCGCTTGGTAAGCAGTTGAAAGTGTTTAAAAGATACGGATATTTTGTAAAGTGAATATTCGTCTAGAAGTAATCACAGATTGTTCGCTTGAGAAGCACAGTTTTGTGGAAAAATTTCGCCTGCGTATGTGCCTTGTTTTGTTGATTGAATTCTGCATTTCGGAAGATTCTTTGTTGCTTGGGGCTTTCTTTCATAGGAAGGCTGCAGCCACTCTGAGATTTGAAATAGTTCCCAACTTAAAATATGCCAACAAATACATGTAACAAGCAACAAGGAGGAGACAAAAATCGTATGCTAAAAGAAGCGATTGCAGAAGAAGAAGAGTTCTGAAAAAGAAAAGTGCGAAATGAATGCAATATACAGGAACGATGAGATTATACGGGTTGACTCCATAGGTACGTGGGTCCTAACACCCCGATAAAATCCAAGAGAAGGAAGGGAAGGAGGCGCAGATCCGGGATGAATGGGCCTTTACCATGCTGTGTGTTGCACTGGGCACCGAAAGAAGCTTACATTGTTCGACGGCGTGGAAAAAGAGATCGCCCGTTTCACCCCCTTCAGCCCCCCCCCCTCTCGCCCCCAACCCTCCCTTCCACCTTCCCTTTTTTTCCACCTCCACAAGCCCTCTTTCTTCGCACTACATCTTTTCCACATCCACTCGCACCCACTACCCCCTTACCACTCACCTATCCTTCTTCCCAACACCTCCCACCTTAAAGAAAAACAAACAAACAAACAACAACACACACACATACACACACACACACACATACACATACACACACACACACACACACACACACACACACACAAACAAAACCAAAAAAAAACCAAAAAAAACGTCCGTCTCTTGAGTATCAAAAGTCACAACGCACACGATGAATATTCCTGACCAGTGTCCACCCCAGCATAATATTCGGAGACCCGACTTTATCATTTTATTAATTAATGATCCCTTTCTTAGATTGGTTATTTGCTCCATAACGATTATATGTGTGCTTTATAATATTATGTATCAAAAGAGATTAGGAACAAGGAAAAAATGGAGAGAACTGGTTATCAGGTCATCAATGGTGCTCATACGGTCGGCGATTACAGGACAGAAGAAGAAGAAGAAGAAAACGAGAACAGAATATCATCTGATAAATAACATCAAAATGAAAGTTAGATGTTTGACAGCGAAGTCATCAATCTGGTGGCAGTCATTGAGCCATCCACATCTTCATGTTCAACAAAATCTTTATATACCCACACTTGGAAAGTACAGCCGACAAACTTAGTGCTAAGATGCCCAGAGACGAGCACTTCGGTGTCTGTTAAACAATCAGTTCTTTCCGGGTAGCCCATCCCTCCACTGAACACTTTCTAACCCACATCAGTTGCAGCGAGTCTCGAGTGATGGATTGATCGGAAGACTGATTTTCTTTCCAGTCTTTCTTCTGTATCTTTTTTTTTCTTTCTTTTTTGGTGAGGATGGGGAGTGGGGGGGGGGGGGAGGATGCTAGTTGTCCACGGTGGGTGCCATCCGATAGGCCATCGGAGTGAAACGTGTCAAGAAGAAGGCTTGCCCCTCGGTGGCTGCCGCTGCTGTGACAGGCTGTCTGAAGCAATTAGTCCTGACACAGCAGACAAGAAAACAATATGGAGAGATCGCCGCAGTCTCATTTCGGCGTCTCCGGCACCCCTTACGGCGAAGGAAGTGAGATTTGGCGCTTGGAATTATAAGGACGGGGGTTATTCGGTGTCGAAAAACAATCCACCAGCAAAGAGATCTCTGCCGATAAACCCATTTAATGAGCGTGCGTGGTAGTCGTTTTTCGGTTTTTTTTTCTTCTTCAAGCTATGTTTTCCTGCATTTTTCTTTCTTTCTTCCCTCGTTCCTTCTTCCTCCTTCTCTAAAAAAAAAAAAAAAAAAAAAAAATCGTTTTGTTCCCCATTTACAAACCCTCTTTATACCTTTCAGCCTCTTGTCTTCTCTGTTGTCTTTGGAAGTTTGTCTCTGTGTGTGTGAGTGCAGAGGGGAGGGGGGAGGGGGAAGGGGGGGGGGGGGGCGTGCGGGTGTGCAGGCGTTTGTATATGCGCATGTTTATTTTTGTTTAGTTTCTTGTTTTCTGGTTTATCAAACTTCTACAGCGATTTGCGAATGTTCTGTAACAAACCCTCACACAGTTGATACACATGTTGAGAATACGAAAGTGCTTTCATGTTTTTGTCATTAGGAACGTATGCTGTTGTACCAAACTTTTGAAACTGTATCTTATATTTTGTTCACATTATCTGTAGAAAATAACCCTCAAAGAACACGTCCGCACACACACACACACACATACACACACACATACATACATGCATTCATGCACACACACACACACACACACACACACACACACACACACACACACACACACACACACACACACACAGATATATATATATATATATGAATTATGCATATATATATATATATATATATATATATATATATATATATATATATATGATTTCTGTCTCTGTATGCGCGCAGGTGGTGTGGATGTGTGTGCAGGGGTAAAAGCAGTTTATACAATTGTTTGTAGGAATTGACAACAACACTAAATACATGCATAAAAGTAATATATAAGTACTTTAGTGAGGCTCAGTGAAATAAATGAGGGATGTGCATGATGTAAATTTAACCAATATCAAAACCAAAGTGTTACAGGCAGGATTTCGATAGAATGTGGCGACTTTGTCAAAACCGCTTCCAGAAAAGAAGCTTCTTTTGGGGCTAAATCTTTTGTCGAGAACATAGCTGTTCATGTCGTTAACAGCCATGCAGTTCTTTAACGCCTGTATGTTAAAACCTTTTCTTGAATTAGACGAGAGAAAATAAAGCTGGTTTGACATCCTTACCCACTTTTTAAGGAGACGAAAACTTCAGAGATAAAAGGGCACAGCATTGATGAAATATTTGATACAAGGCTTGACCATCTTTTTCATGTTCCATTAATTCTCTGGCAGATACAGGAAAGATGACAAATGAATAATACCATGCTGAGACAGTTGGTGGTATCACGTGCGTTAAATTCACGGCGGTTGGATCACTTTTGTAAGCTGCAAAAGTCATGTAAGACTCGTGACGCGAATAATTAATCAAAACTCAAAAGATGAAAAATAAGTTTGGCTGAACTGCACCGTGGATAGGCAGCTTGTTTTTCTCTCTGTGAGGAAAGGAACGATGCAAAGTGATAAATATTGATGGAAAAGAACATGCAGCTGTACAGTGTTATGAGAAAATAACCGAGTTTGTCATACTATACTTAAAAAAAACAAAAAAAACCCAACTCAACAGCAGTTTTTTGTTTTTGTTTTTGTTTTGTTTTGTTTTGTTTTTGTTTTCGTTTTTGTTTTTTGGTTGCCTTTTTTTTTCTTTTTCTTTTTTTTAAATTTTTACAAAACGACATTATACAATCCGACAATGTTTCACTGACAGTGTATAAGAAACAGAGTTTTTGACAAATAAAGATACCAAGATGTCCAGAAGTCTCATTACGAGGCTTCAATCTCTCACCCATGATTTGCTTCATCACATTTGTTTCCCCGGTATTTGGTTCGGTTAGAGGTCAAACTCCCCTCCCTCTGGACGTCTCCCCAATCTGAAGGTCTTCCTTCTCAGGCTGGAGGTCAGAAAGCGTTCTGTTGCCGGAAATCAGAATCTAGACGATGTAAGACACCAAACCCCAACGCTGGCATGAAAATATCGTATGTAATCTGAGTCTGCTATTATATACGGCTTCTGTGAACGTCGAGCTACAAACCTTTCTTAGATTACAAGCGGCTTTTTATTTTTTGTTTTGTTTTGTTTTGTTTTCTCGTGATGGATACGAAAGAGCTATGTTTCCGACATGCAGGATGTCAGTTGCAGTTCCAGAGCCAGGTATAGTATTTCAATATTTTTTTCCTACAATTATTCTCTCCAGCTGCTGTTTACTTTGCGTTATGTATTACTTTTTAAAAACATTTTCATAAGTTTTTAAACTTTTTCACGTACTAATTCTATTGGGATGGTCTGGATGTGTGCGTGTGTGTGTGTGTGTGTGTGTGTGTGAACTACTCATTTGAACGATTTCCCCACTCTGGCGTGTCAGAGCTGTCGTGAACAGTAGACAGCAGTTCATTACGAGGCATTGAGCGGCCACACTGCTGACTGTAAACGCCTGCTTACCGCCGCGCGAGGGGTTGCGATGCCGCACAATTTCAGGATGCCAGCTTCTTCAGATTTCACCTCCAATCCTGCTGCTGCATGCCCGCCACTCTTTTACTATCTCCCTCCCCTCTCTCTTTTTTCTCCCTCTGAAGTGTGTGTGTGTGTGTGTGTGTGTGTGTGTGTGTGTGTGTGTGTGTGTGCGCGCGCGCGCGCGCGTGCCCGCGCTTTCTGAGATTACTTTGTTTTTGTTTTCTGTTCCATGGCTGGATACAAAATATTTCTAAACTCTTTCTCCTGTTTCCAGTGCACGTGTGTGTGTGTGTGTGTGTGTGTGTGTGTGTGTGTGTGTGTGTGTGTGTGTGTGTGTGTGTGTGTTTCTAAGCACCTGTGTCTGTGTGTGCGGAGAGGGAGGGGGGTGCTTGGGGGAGGTGGAGAAACAGGGGCAGACCTGGTGGAAGTAACGAAGGGTCAATAAGTAAAGAGAGTCAGAGCTGAAAGAAGGAAGAAAAGAAGGGATGGAGGGAAGGATACAGGAGGGAAAAGAGGCAGAAAGGAGGTATGAAGGGAGGGAGGGGAGGGAGGAATGAAGGAAAGGAGGGAGGGATGGAGGGAGGGGGGGTACAGACAGTATTATGACAAGCCGAAGCAGACAGAAAACCCACCACGTCAAGCGGCATGCGCTATTTGAGCCCCACGTTCTGCAGGGGGCCAGGAAATTGCCCGCTATGTCACAAATTACTCCCAACCCTTCCTCCTCTCTCTCTCTCTCTCTCTCTCTCTCTCTCTCTCTCTCTTCCCGTGAAATGCTTAATTGCTGTCGGCTGGCTGCATCCAGGTTAAGCAAAAAAGGAGAGATAAAAGAAGAAAAAAAGTAAAACGAAAAACAGAAAAAGGAACAAAGACGTTTTTCCAACAGTAATTTCTTCATGAAACAAGGAAAATCAAGACAAATGAGAGACAAAAAAAAAAATCATTAAAAAATGTTTTTTGTTTTTTTTTGTTTTCAAGACAAACAAAATGGTCTTTAATTGTCAGCCGGGTGTAAAACGTTTCTTTTGTGTGTTTTGGAAACAGTGTGTTTCAATCGTTAGAATAATATTTGCACTAAATTAACTTCTTTGTTTTTGCTACAGATGCTGTGCACCTATTCTGTATGACTTTCGTGTTATTTCTTAATTACCTTGCGCCAACAAACCATACCAATTTACGAAACATTAATGATCTCAATATAAAAGAAACAATTTTATACTTATCTTCGTTACTCTTGCTGTCATTGTAAGTCTTTGTTCCTGTTCCGGGTGAATGATTCTCTTTCTTGGCGCACCCATAAAGTCTTTTTTTCTCTTTCTTGTATCCCCCCTTCCCCTTCCTTCATTAAAAACATCGTGCTGTTTTCCCTTTTCCCTTCTTTTCATTGTTTTTTTCTACGAAAAATCAAAACAAAAACGGAATGAGTACATTCTCTCTTTTGAGAGCCATAGTGTCTTGATCATTTGAGGAACTGGAGGAGGAGAAAGGAAACTCCACCCATTGTCGGAACTCGAGGTTTTCTTGTGTACTGCACTTTGTTGCTATGGCAGAAGATATTATGACTGATGGTGATGTGTGTGACTAAAAGGGGGGAGGCAGAGATGGCAGCGCCACGCGTTGCATGGGTCAGCTTCTTCTCATCGTCACATTACCTCATTGTCACATGACCTCATTGTCACATGACCTCATTGTCACATTATCTCATTGTCACATGACCTCATTGTCACATTATCTCATTGCCACATTACCTCATTGTCACATTACTTCACTGTCACGGTCAACCCTGCCTGTTGGTAGACTGATGTCGAGGTGACATCATTTAAGAAAAGAGGAAAGAAAACCATGTTGGTATGACCACGCAACAAGATCCAATGGCCTTGCGAAAACAGTCCACAAAAGAACGGTTGAGGAATGGAGGCCAAAGGGGCGACAAAAAAAAAAAAAAAAAAAAAAAAAAAAAAAAAATCGATGGCAGAATGGACGAGAAACCATTTTGCAGAGACCCAGGCTTTGGCACACGATCGACAGACCTGGGGGAATCTGGTGAGTAGTTCTGTGCGGCGTCCCAGTGACTTGACAGTCAGTGGGGAGAAGACGTGAAGAAAGTCGAACAAAGCCGAAGCAGTGTTCTGTGGTGATATTGCTGTATGTGTGCAGGCACGCGCCCAACATAACGATGGACGGAGTCAGATAGAAAGAGCAATAGAACAGAATAGAATATGTCTTTATTACCAAGTGTACCGGGGTCACAAGGAACATTGGGGGTTGGGGGGTTGGGGGGGGGGGGGAGATTGTACATAACAAGGTACGAACATAAATCGAAAATCATACACAAACACAGATACAGTAGAAATTAAGATACATACAAGTGCATATCAATATAAAAAAAAAACTTGTGCATACTCACACATGCACGCACTGCACACACACACACACACACACACACACACACACACACACACACACACACACACACAGATTTCAGTCTCTCAAGGAGGCGTCACTGCGTTCGGACAAATCCATATACGCTACACCACATCTGCTATGCCTAACCAGCAACATAACCTTACGCGCTTTGTCAGGCATTGAGTGTGTGTATTGGTGTACTGATCAGAGTGGATTTCTTCTACGGAATTTTGTCAGAGGATAACTGTTTAGTTGCAATGGGTTCTTTTTCATTGCGCAAGTGCGTGCTGCACACGGAATCTAGGTTTAACGTCTCATCCGAATGACTAGACGCTTAGTTTGATTTTCCGAGTCAAATTTGGTAGAAGAAGTGAGAGCGGGAATCGAACCCAGAACCTCGTTACTGCTCCATACATAAGGATGGGTGAAACAAGACGATGGAATAATTCTGGGATGATATGTATGCTTATGGTTTCATTCTTGACAGCTTTTTCAGACTATGAGATGCTTTATTCCCTTGTTTTGTCAGGTATTCTGTAGCCTTTTCAAAATTGCCTGATTTATGGAATATCATTTCAAGATTTTTATTCTGTTCAGTTGTTTCTGTGACGTCCCTTCCATATTAAAACATCTGAGCTCGTTGTTTTGATTTCGAAAATATGTCTACTTTTGTTTTTGCTTCTATTGATTTCAAATCCAGTTGTTTACAATATACGTCTAAATGGTCCAGTTTTAGCTGTAGGTCATATTTAGTTCTGAGGGTAGTACAAAGTCATCAGCATATAAAAGACAAGGGATACTTTTATTTTCAGGGAAACTAAGTGTATGGTGAATTGGTATCTGGGAACCAATCAACAATATCATTTATTAATATATTGAATAATGTGGGGATCAGTGTATTTCCCTGCAGTACACCTCTTCGAAAATATACTGAAAGGGAGAATCCATTGTCATTACGGGTGCAAACTCTGGTGTTCGTATATGTATACCTTTTTATATCAAATTGAATCACCTACCTCGTATACCAAGCTTTTGTAGTTTAGTAACAAACCTGTATGCGAAATTATCCAAAGCTTTTTTGAAATCTACGAAACATGCTTATAATCTGTTTTTTTTATGATATAATCAACTATCCTTAAAACAAAAATAAATTATGGCCCGTAAAAACCTTTTCTAAAACCGGTTTGGTCAATTGCAAGTAAACTGTTTGATTCTAAATACTTATTCATTCTGCTGATGAGGATCAGATAAAGTAGATTACTTGAAAGAGCAATTGATAGTTATTTATCTGTAGTTATTTTGGGTTTGATTCATCGCCTTCTTTATGAAATGGGATAGGTGTACAATTTTTCCATAAATCCGGATAACATCCAGTTCTCAGAACATAATTAGATACGGCTTTAATTGTTGGAAGTACGCCTGGTGAGATAGCTTTTATCATCTCATTTCTGATCCTATATATGCCCTGTGATATACTGTCCTTCAATTTTTGACAGGCTTTTATTCTTTCTGTTTCAGATATATCATTATCTAAACTAGTACACATGTTAACTGACACAGTGTGTGTGTGTGTGTGTGTGTGTGTGTGTGTGTGTGGTTGTTGACAAGTTGGTGAGCTGCCTTAACATCAAACGCCAAAGTGATGACCATCGTTTTTGTAGAGCAGTACTGACAAGAACATTTGTGTTGTCTTGTTTTAATAAACAACTGATCTTGTCTTGTTTTCAATGGACAACGATTATCAATGTCTGCGTCCTGAAGAAAAACAACAACAAAGATTCTGAGATGTGGTAAGCTTTGCAGGATTTTCATGTTCGGAATAAAGTTTGAGATAACAGTTCACGATTTAAAAGAGAAAGCTCAGCAATCTCCACATACAAACTACACACAGTGGTAGTACAAAATTACCCACGCAGGTTATTGGCTTCAAGGGGGAATTATGGTCAAAAGATAAACAAAATCAGGAAAGTCAATACACAAACAGTCCAGTTTGAAACGTACCCAGACTCTCCATAAAAAAAAAAAAAAAAAATGATGGCGAGCGTTTTAATGTACTCCCAAGTCTGTAGTGGATGTCAGGAATTAGACCTTTTAAATTTGAGCATTGAACACAAAATAATTCCAGTGAGTTTTGTTTCAGTTGCAACTTGAGTTATAGATTCTAAAAGTCGGATATCTGGATTTTGGGAGGAATGTCCTAAGTTATGCAAACGGACATATTGCATTTTGCTCGTACATAGAGTTTTTGAAGAGCTTCAACAATTATCTATGCAGACCTGGAACTGGCGCCGAACGCTATTCCTACAGACGTTCTCTTCAGTCCAATAGACAGCAGTCATCGACAAGCACTGAAGACTTAAATCCTTGCGGAGATATTTGACAATTATATTGATTTTAATGACGATGACATAACCATAGAACCTTAGAGAATACTGGACTCAGTTTACATTGTTCACATCCAAGCTTATTACGGAGGCCACTTCGGGATAGAAAACACAGAAATAAATCCAGAACGAATTTCAAGGGACAGAAGAAAAATCTGCATTATCAAGCTCACGAAAAAAACCCAACAAAAAACCACAACATTGAACCAGAACCAAGTATTCTTCAATAAATGTGATAATGAAAATCAAATGAGAAATATTTGCTTCATCCAGTATGTGAAAGCTTTTCTCTGCAGGAATGTCACGGTGAAGGATCTCCACAGTCAGAAGTGACATATTTATTTGTGCCCGATATCATGTAAATCCCGGCCTTCAACACCCATATTGGGCTTAGATGTCAGACAGAATGGAACCCAGACAAAATTGATATTTTCGTTCGTTCTGTGGCAGATCACACACACACACACACACACACACACACACACACACACACACACACACACACACAGATGCTCACTGAACAAACGCTACCCGGACAAATGTTCCCCCGTAGAAATGCTACCCTGGACAATTGCTCATCAGGAAAGTGATGCACCCGGACATTTGCTCATCCCAACAGAAGATAAATCGAATAAGATGGCAGTGTGTCGTTCAATGGTTCTTGTTCTTTGTGCACACATGTGTGCGCATTATTCTGATTTGTAATTTGTCTGAGGTGGGAGGGTCAGAGTCGTCTACAAAAATCCAAGATGAGGTCAAAGAGAATGTCATATTTACAGGTTGTGCAATGCACATTGTCTAATGCGATATAATAGAAGACAACAATGACATGTTGTTTAGACACAAAGGCAATACAAATCAGTTTCAAAATAGACCAAAAGGTCAACCGTGAATGGTGCTTCTTGAAACTACATTATTCTTTGGCCACGAAACCACCTGTTTCAAATTTCAGCTTTGTTCGATGAGAAATAAGGGGCGCCTTTTCGTTTTGATAGTTTACATTTGGAAAGGAAGAAAAAAGAAGTTTCATGGACAGCACTTTCTTAAACGCTTGAAAGGTTTGCATTTGCATTTCTTGGTCTGTTATGAATAAATATTTGAGTTTGAGGAGACCAACAGGAGAGGACCCCCTCCCACCCAAACCCCCTTCCTCCCTCTCCTCCTTCCCGATTTACCCCATTCTTGATGATTTTCCACACTTTCTTTTATCCGAAGTTTAATACTAAGTTAACAAATTCTTGATGATAGAGTATCAATAGTATTATGAATGGAATGAATGGAATGTTTTGAAAACTTTGGAGTAGTATTTGATCGGGTTACGTTAAAATGTTGACAAAAGCTATACATGCATATATTGTTTCTCTTTCAGTATCGCAAGCATGAACTCGATTATCTATGATACGGCGGTTGAGGACATTGTTCTTTTTATTTATTCTATTTTATTTCGTTGGATCGTTAATACCAAAGCGAATCCGGCAATGGATGGCTATTTTTTTCCTTCGTCATTGAAAAAAAACAACCCCACATACACAGATGAAACATAATATCAAGGAGACATATAATAGTTAAAAGCACTAGATGATTCACACATATGTATGAGGGAGTTGGGACAGGGGCTCCATGATATGGCCCATAATATATTCAGCTCCGGCTAAGGTCTTAATGGGTACCACGAATTCCCTCTACCGTCATTGTGTCTCTCATAGGATTCGAACCCATGTTGATGTTTTTGACTTTTTGCATTCATTATCAGTTGTTTCGCTTGTCAGTTTAACAACTTCTCTTTTACGAAGTCCTTTAAGTAATTTCCTGTAACTGTATTTAGAGGGTTTTTTTTGTTGTTGTTGTTTGTTTGTTTTGTTTTTCTTTCAAATTTCACCCACATTTTTACCCTCATTTGCCCAGTTTCCCCCAACCCTCCATTCATCCACATCTCCCACCCCTTCTAACCGATAATACTCAGATGTATTCATAAATACTTTTACAAAATGTCTTCAATCACCGATATGTGTGACGGGACATTAAACAAAAATTCCTTCCTTCACAGAGGATGTTGTTGACTGATTGGACGTGGAGACATACACCATGCATCCACGCAACCATCCGTCCATCTATCCATAGCATTGTGAGGGTTTACAAGATGTCAGCAAACCATAATCGTAATGGTATTGAAGACGACTGATTTATTTTGTTCGACTTTTCACTTGAGTTTCCTTCTTTTTTCAGCCAAGTGTAAAAAATGTATTTTACACAGACAGAAAAAATGTATTTTACACAGACAGACAGACAGACACACACACACACACGCGCGCTTTTCTGCCATGCCACGCATTCATCTGAGTGGTAATTTGATGCCAAAAAATAATGAAGGAAAATCGACCGTGGGTTTTTCTTCTGCACAGCAATGCATTTTTATTGGTATAACGCAAATGATAAGGGTAGTGGGTTACGTGAATCTCTGACTCGCCTTCTTTTCTTTTCCCCACCTCCCTTCTCTGGTGTGTGTGTGTGTGTGTGTGTGTGTGTGTGTGTGTGTGTGTGTGTGTGTGTGTGTGTGTGTGAAAACAGCACACAGACACAGTGGAGAGAAAACAGAGAGAGAGAGAGAGATTCAAGATTCAAGATTCAAAAGCTTTATTACTCAAGGATAAAGATTTTAGGCATTGCCTAGTCTTCCAATCTGTCCTTGTGACAACAAAAACAGTAACGATAAGACACAACAATAATAACAATAGTAAATACTACTACTACTACTACTACTACTACTACTACTACTACTACTACTACTACTACTACTACTATTTATAATACTAATCAACGGACCATCATCATCATAAAAAATATAATAAAGGGAACACTGTCACACACTCACATCCACCCAATCACACACATATGCACACACTCATCCCCAAACACACACACCCTTATGCATATACATATTTGCACATATACCCACATGCATGCATATGTCTACATGTACATACAGATATGTATGCATACGTATACATAAACATAATTAGGTATCAAATCATATTGTAGTACATTACAGATCATATTGTAGTACAATAGCAGATATTGAACAAAAAGGAAAGAAAAAAAAATCAAGAAGTAAAGGGGTTATTAAGACTGTCAAATTAATCACCACACAGAATACAGGAAAGAGGCACGACTGAAATGAAAATATATTAACAGAGCAGACAAATATAGTTATATCACTGTACATATACAACAGTGATGAGAAACCTGACGCTGATGTGGTAGGCAATAACATCCAATCAATAGCTTGCATGTAATACATAAAAATCACAAAAGGTTGAAAATAAGATGAAACACGTTAGTGTATGTAAAGGAACAGACAGAGCATACATTTCACAAAGGGCATGATGTGTTTAGGCCGGTTATATTTGGTTTGGGGGTCTATTGTTTGTGGAGCAGAAGTTTTCGTACCCTTGATTTGAAGGACGATAATGAATCGCCTGTTTTGACGAACGTAGGAAGAGAGTTCCAAATAGATAGTCCAAAAAATGCAAAGCTAGATTTGTACAAGTCAATGCGCACACGAGGCAGAATATAATTATCTGAATCGTAACGCTCTGTTGCCCTTTGAACAAATTCACTGAGGTACGGTGGTGACATGTGGTTGTGTACTTTGAACATGACCATTCTATTGTATTCAAATTGCTTGTACAGTGGTAATATTTCCAGTTTTGTTAATTTCTCATCTGTTGATAGTGAGTGGTCGGGTAGAATACGTTTTGCTGCTCGTCTATGTAATAAGTTAATTTTTTTGAGCTGGTTGTGACTGGCGAGAGAGAGAGAGAAGAGAGAGAGAGAGAGAGAGAGAGAGAGAGAGAGAGAGAGAGAGCAAATAAACACGAATAATCCATGCGCGCTATTCGCTTTGAGTCGACCGCAAAACGACTTCTTGATAGTGAAATAAGTAACCGCAATGAAAAACATCTGCCGAAGTCCTCGCTCAGTGACCAAGACGAGTGGAGCTGAAGCATACCAAACGTGGTTTGGAAGTAAACGCGTTCCGGGTCGTAGGCCAACAGTCCAGTGCCGTTAGAGCCAAGTCAGTGTCGTGTCACAGGGACTGTAAAGTCACCTGTACCGCCCTCATGCCGCGGGGAACACAGAGGCAGAGACACGCTGATTGCAATTGTCCTGCCTCGCACTCTGGACTGGACAAGTGGACCTTTCCCTGGCCTGGTCATTGCAACATGCTCCCTTCCTCCGCCATTAACTTCTACAGTCTACTCTGGTGGTGTTCTTTTTTGTTTTCGTTTTTTTCCCTTCTCTCCACTCGAGGAATGCTTTGCGTTTTCGCCTGTCCACCTGGTTTGGTCTTTTCTTTTCCAAGCTTGAGAACTAATTGCGGAAAGTAAGTGTGATGAGGGGGTTTGGGGGGGGGGGGGGGTGAGGGGGTTGGGATGCAGGAAAGATGGGAGGAGGAATAGGGTGGAAGGTGTGGGTATAAAGGGGGTGAGGGGAAAGGGCGAAGGAGGGAGGGATTTGTCGACACATCCGTTGCCTCGAAGCTGGCCTGATCCCTGGCTTACCCGGGCTGGCAGGGACGGGGACGGGAGGTAATTAGTGCCCTGGCTGCCTCACCGTCGGAACGAAGGTAGCCAAGGGAGGGGGAAGATGGCAAATACCTTTATATCCTCCCCCCTTCCTTCTTCCTGGCTTCCGTTCGCCTCCAGTCTACTACAACACTTCCTCTCTCATTACTCAAATATTGGTCTTTTTTCACAGCGCTGACTTGTTTCAAGCCAGACAACTGAAATCAAACTAATTACAAGTGCGGAGAGATTACAGTGCGCGTTCAGTTTCTTCGCGAGCGCACGGTCTATCTTAAAGGAGTTCGTGTTTGCTGGAAGAGCAAACCTCCAGTTCTCTAATCCTGCAGGCAGCCATTTTGAAAAGTGTTGGAGGCGAGGCTTGATCAACGCTGAGGCCAGCTACTCTGGAGACAGCCTGTTTCAACTTCTGTCAGCTCGCGGGGAAGTTCTTGTCACGCAGAAGGGGAAAGTTCTGTTATAAATGGTCTAAAGGATCACGTTCGGTACCGTTCCAGAAATCAGAAATCATTTGTTTCCAGTTCACAGGGGGACTGCTGAAGTCCTCCAAGTCATCATATCGCCGGAGTTCCAGTCCAATGAAAATGAACATCCCAGTAATGAAGAGCTGATTATGGCTGACTACGGTGCTGGACTTAAAGCAACGAAAGAAACAGAAAAGGTAAGTCATTTGACCATCGTGATTCTTCTTCATAAGACAGTTGTCGGGTATGGTTGTGTTATGGTCATGGTTTAAATAATTGTCTTTCGTTGTTTACATCATCTTTTTTTTCTTCGTTGCTCGAAATAACATAGTCGAATTATCAAGGATATGCTAAAAGTTGTTATCAAGCAGCATCTGTATCAATGACTGAAAAACAAGTTATATATGCAGTCCACGCTTTTGGCCTAACTTCTACACCGTTCTCTTCTCACCAGTCAGTCCGTGTTGTTTTCGTGTGCTTGATTTTGTTGATCTCAGCTGACTGTCCTCTACAGACCCACACTATCTAACACACACACACACACACACACACACACACAGACGTACACACACACATACACACACATTAGAGCATGCATGATCGTGCGCACACACATACACACATCCACGCACACACACACACACACACACGCACACACACACTCTCACTGACAGGAACAGTGACGTGCCGCACACACGAACTGCTCAACACTCGTCCCATGCCTACACGAAGTCGGCCGCTTTCCTGTGTGGCCTTTTGCTTCACAATCGTGACGCCCCACGGCTAATTTTGCACCGTCCCCGACACGTCTGTCGATTTGCAATCACACTAAAAAAAAAAAAAAAAAAAAAAAAAAAAATCTTTGTCTCTCCCATTTCTCCTTTGGCATTGTTTTGTAGGTTAAAATTACCGAGAGAGAAAAACTGCATCGTTTACTTTAATCTCAGTCCAACACACACACGTACCCGCACACACACACACACACACACACACACACACAAGCCATTATTATGTTGAACTGTTGTCTGATAGCTGTTATTCTTGATAAAATCGTATTTATTGCAATAATTTATCATAGTGCAAAAAATACACGCAGCAGGCATGTACAAACCCACACATAAATAGTTACGCGCGCGCGCTTGGAGGCAACACACTTGAGCACAGCGTGCTTTCACGGCCAAAGCTGCTACCGTAATCTCCGAAAACTAAACCAATGACAGAATAATCATAACAACAAAAAAAGGAAAGAAAAAAACAACAACAAAACAAAACCAGACCACAAAGATCGTATGTTTATTTCCTTAGCTATTGATCGAAGTTTCTGACTACTTTTCGCCCAAAACTGTTGGCTGTTTTCACAAGTCTCACAACAGGAGCAAAGCAGGGTAAGGCATACGGGCGACAATTGGTCGGCCATTTTGACTGTGACCTCTGAGTGTGTCACAATCCGAAACGGTGGTTGGACGGCGGCTCTCGCGTATTCATGAGGAGGTCGCCACATACCTGCCAGCCAGAGAGACCAGCGAGAATAACTGTCCGCAGTCTGCTAAAAAAAAAAATCGAAAAAAAAACAACAACCAACAACATTGGATAGTTCCTGTACAATCCGTTTCCATGTTGACAATCGGTGAGTAGTGACAAAAATCAAAATTAGCAGAGGTCTTTCGGGAGCTATAAATTATTTGTTTGTCGCATGCTTTCCAATGCTGTCAGTCAAAGTAGTTCGGCCTTCGTCGGCGCCATTTTGAATTTGTCCCGCATGCCTTATGATTATTTGACATTAGTTATTCAGCTACTGTTTGCCACTAAAATGTGTTATTATTTGCGCTTGACCACACAAAAAGTATAATGTACTATTCCATGACTTGCTCCTTTCCTTGTTTAATTTTCTTCCTGTGAGTTATGTTTATTGTAATAGTTGTATCATTGATAATTCATTATAAAAAAAAATCTTTTATTGTCCAAACATCCCACCAACGAATTTCATTATAGGTGTTTCCAGTTATTTATGTCTTCTGTTCTTTCCTTTTTTCCCTTTCCTTTCATCAATCGCAGCATTTTCTGTCGTCCCTCGCATAGATAACACACGCGTTTCGACAATATTTCAAGGCAGACGAAGTAATTGAGTTTTCAACTGTCGGTTTCTAGGTCTGCGCGTGCCGCGATGTGTAGTAGCTTCCGACCTGTGTGGGCCGATTGCAATTAGTGTGTCTGCCCCTCGCTCCTAACTGCACTCGTGGCTACCGGCCACTCAAACTTTGAGCCTCAACTGCTTACTGCCCGCTGTTCCAACAAACAGACTGGCGTGGCCAGGTCATGGGGCCATTTTTGGTCACTCGATGTGTTTGGGAGGATTTGGACACCCAAATTCAACCGTTTGCTTGTGGATGGGATTATAAAAAAAAAAGAAAAAAAAAGGGAGAGAGAGAAAAGAAAACACTTGCTTAACGTCCGAGGTTCTGAAGGTGAGAGCAATAATGTGGCACGCACGCACACACACACACACACACACACACACACACACACACACACACACAGCAGGAGGTGATTTTGAGTCCGAGCGTGTGTGTGTGTGTGTGTGTGTGTGTGTGTGTGTGTGTGTGTGATTTGATATTAAGATCTGTTGCATTAATGTTTTGTACTTGACAGTGTTAAAATGTCTTCAAAACGTATGTTAAGATAATAACAGGGTTTAGACATGAGCAAAGTTTGTGTTGACTTTTCTGTTTGATATCAACATTCTGGGTATACTGTACAGGGGAGGGGATATATTGAGAATGTATAATACATACTGAGCGAATAGATAAGCAGATACTAGATACAGGTAGAAAGACGGGTAGGTACAGATAGATACAGTGCTTGTTTGTTTGGCATAGATTGATAAATACAGAAATACAGAATGTTTGGCATAAATGAATAAATAAGTAAATAAATAAATACAGAAATACAGAAGTAAATGAAACACAAAATACATATAACAATACATAAACAGGCAGACAGACTGCTCACTGAACTGATGTAGATGAATGCATAGTAGATATGGTAATAACTGAATAGACAAGTACATGACATATGTTTCTTGTGTCCCCTGTGTTGATGTCAGTATTGTTGGTAAACTTTTTTCAACAGATATGATCTAATAGAAGAGGAAACAAGTATGTGTTGATCTGAAGAATAGAGGAAACTACCACATATGCTATTTTTGCTGAATATTTGCCCTGAGGCATTTGGTTTTCCTTGTTGAATATTCAAGAGAAGGACAACAACATGAACACTGGTGATACAGTCCGACCAAAGGGCATACTGGGCTAAAGAATCTGACTGACTAATTAATCAAGGACATGGGAATACATTTTATAAATGAATGAAGTTTATGAGGGTTACAGAATAAGCAGACAGTAATTCGTTTCATCCAGCCCACGAAAGGAGTCAAAGGAAATGCAAATAAATAGACAAAAATGAGGTACGTGAATATAAAAGTGCACAAAAAAATATATCACTCATTATAAAACATTGGATTCCTGAACAATCAGTTACAGCAGTGCAATGTTAAAGACCATGGGAGATAGTGAGAAAGAGAGACAGAAGGGCTCAGTTTACACAAACAGTTGAGTTGCATATTATATATATATATATATATATATATATATATATATATATATATATATATAGATGGGGCTACATGTAGAAAAAGGAAAAGACTGTTGGGGGGGAAAGTGGAGGGACAGAAAAAGGGGAGAGTATATTACCACATGACAGAATATAATAGGATTACAAAACAGAATCAGAATGTTATATAGACAGGTCACTAGTGAGGTAAAGGACATATAATAACATGAAAATTATGGTTGTTTCAGTATCGCAGAGTTAAATGCTTTGTTTGAATATTTGTTGTGTTTTTTTTTTAGCTTTGTTAATTGCTGTTTACTTATTCATTTATATATTTTGCATTTATTTGAGATGTACCATTTCCACTCTAACTTTACATGAGAAAAATAGAAGATGGAGGGTTAGACTTGTTACTATGTTACACGACATATCACCATGCTTGTATCTCATAGGCTTATTCTCTTGTTAAATCAGGTTATCTGTGTCTTTGTATCTCCATGGATCAGAAGTCTGGGTCTTCTTACAATGTTAAATGGCTTGTCTGTTTAGCTGGTTGTTTTTTTGTTTGTTTATTGTTGTTGTTGTATTGGTGCTTCTAACTTCATGTGAAGAGTTTCAAACATGTCTTGCTGGGTATCTCCACAGTTATCACACGACATGTCAGCAGAACAGAATCAGAACTCTCTTAGAATGACATGATCTGTATTGATTTGTTTGTTTGCTTATGTCTGGTCACTATGTATTAAAAATCTGTAAATTGGAAATGCCTTTGAAACATTCAATTTTATTGTTCGCCAGGTTCTCACATGCTCACCCATTCTCTTTTCAAGAATACACAATGGTTTTTTGTTGTTTTGTTTTCTCTCCATTAAATGGAAATGAAAAATACTTTTCATAAGAAGTTAAAACTTTCATCAGAGAGAAAATAGAAGAGTCTGTTAATAAACTGGCAACAGCAATAAGAATAACACCAACAATAACAACAAAAACGATGATAATAACAATAATGATTTTTAAAAATTCCGCTGGGGATTCTAATAAACATATTTTTGTTTTATTTTATTTTATTTTTATTTTGTTTTGCTTTGTCAACTGTTCACTCTTACAGTGTGTTTTATTATAACGAAGAGAGGGAGAAAGAATGAGAAAACAAAGATTGGTGTGAGGTTCGTGTGCAAATACAGAACACAGAGAGAAAGAGAGAGAGAGAGAGAGAGAGAGAGAGAGAGAGAGAGAGAGAGACGTATGGAGAGGGTGTGCAAGCAAGAGATAAGCTTCAAGTCAGATCAAGGCACGCACTGAACAGCATGAGTCTGGCCGCTTGTCAAATGAAATCTTGAACAAACACTTCACCAAATAACTTCCTGCACAAACTGCTCTTTCTACCCTCACCACGTAATTAAAAAAAAAAAAAAAAAAACACGCATAAGAAACAAAATATATTCAGACAAAGGTTCAGAGAAACTACATACGATCTGCGCATTGGGAAGTAAAAAAAAAAACAAAAAACAAACCAAAAACAAAAACAAAAAAAACCCAACAACAAAAAAACAAAACAAAACAAAACAAAAAACAAACAGCTCTGCACAGAACAGCGTTCCTTATACTTCAGAATACTGTGCACAGTATATAATATTCATAGAATCATTACTTTCACTACAGTTTCAAACTTTAGAATTGTATAAAGCGTCTATGTGTGTTTCCAGTTTCTGAACAGATTTGTCATTTCCATAGTGATTTTTATGTACAAACATGTCAGCTTAATATGCTTGTTTGAGATTCTTTTTGAACATTTGTAGTGTTGGCTTCAATTTGTTTATACTACATTTCAATTTTTGTGCATTATGTACAGTTGTTGTGCTGGCTTTATTTCATTCAACATTACAATTTTTCTTTAAAGATTTTTCGTTATTCGGTTGAAAACAAACACATCTAAAAACGGACTTTTTAAGTAAATAAGCATTCTTTTGAGTGTATTTTGAAAAATGTATATATCTGCCACTGCATTACATAGATGTGTGTGTGTGTGTGTGTGTGTGTGTGTGTGTGTGTGTGTGTGTGTGTGTGTGTGTGTAGTTAATTTCTTATTAAAGAATTGCGTTTTATAAATGACATGTGTCATTATCATTTTCTGTGAAATATGCGAAAAGTGCCCATCACTTTCTGTTCTGGTGTCAAATCTAAAAGAACCAGTGTATTGTTTTGAGTACGTCTGTTACAATTTGGTATGTTTTTTCTGTCAAATATCTCACAAACTGTCGAACAGTTAGGAAGGCTACATGAGTACAGTCTCATAAATGATATTGGATTGTGTATCGTTCACTTTTGCAAAAATTGCACCTACTACTTGAGAACACTCCCATGTTCATTAACATAGACTTTGCCACGAGAACATTGAGCGTCTTATGGTTTATGATGATGATGATGTTTTTGTGGTGTCCTATTTGCAATACTCTCGGATCTGTTTCTCCATGCTGCTCTACTGCTATTGCGACTTCTCTTCCATCACCACCACTGTGAAAGTTGCACCATAATCACCACTATCATCACCACTGCTACAGTTGCTAAACCGCCGCTGCTACAACAACGGCAACTATTTCCACTAGAACAGCAGCTGTAATAATATTACTACTATTATTACTACTACTAGTGCTGCTGCTACTACTACTGCTGCTGTTGCTGCTGGTGCTGCTGCTGCTGTTGCTAGTCCTACTACCGCCAACGTCCCATTTTACTCATTTATTCGTTCGGTTTGGTGTTTTTAAGCATAGTGAGTTTGCGTGATGACCGTCCTTCGGCTAGCCATCTGCATGTATGTCCACAGTAGCCTTAGAACTGGCATTCCTATTCGTACATCGCCGACACCAAATGTAGCAAACCTTCATAGTAAGGCAACCGAGTTATAAACAAACAAACAAACATAACCCAAAACAAACCTACGCTGTTTTGCCAACTGGTCAAATACAATTAGGAAATGAAGAAATATATTATTGATATTCGATGAAAGAATTAGCATTTTATAGAACAGATGATGCAACACTTTAGACGGCCGGAAGACACTTGATGCTCCCAACAGATTATTGTTTAAATTGTGTTTGTTGGGTCCAGTTATCTTGCACCCAGTCCCTCTCGCACTATGTCTCTCTGTCTCTCACATATTCGCCCTGTCTCTGTTTTTCTCTCGTTTTTCTCTCCCATCTCTCATTCTGTCTCGCAATCTCGCCCTTCCTCCCTCTCCATACCACATCTCTTTCTCCCAGTACTCTCTCACTCACATTCTCTCTCTTTCTCGCCTTATGCCTTTCAGTTTCTCTCTCACTCTCTAGTCCCTGACTCTCTCTTTCGCCCTTTCCCCACCCTGGTGTGTGTGTGTGTGTGTGTGTGTGTGTGTGTGTGAAACGTGTAAGATCGTTCATGTGTGATTTCGGTTGTATGCTTATTTTCATCCTATGTATTTAATTCATTCGTTTATTTACACGTCTGTCCATCCACCCTTCCATTTCTTTCTCCATCTCCATCCGTCACCCCTCTCTCCCTTGCTGTCTCTACTTTCCCCTACCCCCCCCCCCCCCCTCTCTCTCTGTCTTTCTGTCTTTATCTTCTGTCTCTCTTCTTCTGTCTCTCTGTCTCTCTCTCTCTCTCTCTCTCTCTCTCTCTCTCTCTCTCTCTCTCTCTCTCTATATATATATATATATATATATATATATATATATCTCAACGTGTGTGCCTTATGTTTATAAAATTTGTGTATTTGTATAAATCTGTCTCTTTGTCTCTCTCTCTCTCTCTGTCTCTGTCTGTCTATCTCTCTGTGTCTCTCACACACTCTCTATCTCTAAATTTGAAGTGATGTAAATGTTAATATCTGCATGATTTATCACGTTCTTGATATCTTGAAATGGGTATATATTTCTTTCCTTTTTGTATTGTTCTTCTTGTTTTATTCTTTTTGTTGTTGTTGTTGTTGCCTTTTTTCATATCGAGGGTTGGATGGAACAAGCGTTGTTTGTTCATACCAGTACCTACAGAAGATAACTTGATCAATTCATTCATCACAGAGTCTACCAGTCTATCTAGATGTCTGTCTGTCGATGTATCTCGCATCACTCGCTATGTCCAGCCTCTGTGCCATACTGTTTCAGTATCTTCATGCCTGTCTGCTTGTCTGTATACAAATCGTCTACCTGCTTGTCTCTCTGCATGCCTGAGAGATTTCTAAAATCACTTTCTGTGCCATACTGTTTCAGTATCTTCATGCCTGTCTGCTTGTCTGTATACAAATCGTCTACCTGCTTGTCTCTCTGCATGCCTGAGAGATTTCTAAAATCACTTTATATACTCTCACTCCCTCTCTCTCCCTTCCACACTTCTTCCAATCTGTGTGTGTGTCAAAGTCAAAATTGTTGTTTCAAGATGGTAATTGAATAAGCAACGACTGCCTTTTTACATCAAGCCATCTCTCTCTCTCTCTGTGTGTGTGTGTGTGTGTGTGTGTGTGTGTGTGTGAAGGAGAGAGACCGATATAGAGAGAGGAGCTTTATGCAGTAGTAAGAGAAAAAATGAACACAACGTCACGCTGAACAGCTGGTTCATGCAATTAATTGGTAATTGAAAGGAGGGGAAAGTCCTGGTGTTCATTGTTCCTGGAAGCCATACAGATACGTTAAGCAGTCCTAACATTTTGGCGTATTTTGATCACAGTCACTTTGGATTTCAGACAAGAGAAAACAAAGAGATAAAGAGAAGCAAAAATGAGAGGAGAAGAAAATAGAACGACAGACAGACAGACAGAGAGAGAGAGAGAGAGAGAGATTCAGAAAAGCGGGATGTCCTAACAAAAGTTTGTCATATGCCGATAATGTACAAGGGGCGACAGATTTTGTTAAGAGATATCAATAGCCGGCTGTGGTGATAACAATGGAATCGCCTGCAAGCTGTGTTATCTTTTAGGTTGTGGATTAAAAAAACAAGTCCGTGTTATATTCATTCTGCACTTTCATGCACTGATCGATTAGCGTACATAAGAAGGTTATATATGTGTGTGTGTGCGTGTGTGTGTATCATGTGATTTACTGCAGTATGAGGTACACATTTTCAATGGTATATATGACAGACTGTTTTGTGATTGCTTCCTTTATTCATGTAAAGAGCATAAAGTCTAAAACAGAGTAGGGTGTCTTTTTTTTTCTAAGGAAAAATGCAAACCCCTGTTCATATAACATAACCCTTACCTCCGACACTCAGGCGGGGAGAGGAGACAGAGGGATAGAGAAAAAAAGAGGGTGGAGGGTGGGGGGTAGGAAAAGGCCGGGGAGGGGGGTAGTGGGGGGTGCGGCGGGGGTTGGGGGGGGGGGGGGGGGGGGGGGGGGGCTGGCATAATTATGTACAGGTTAAAAATCTTGCCGAACATTTATAAACATGTATAATTTGATAATGATGGGGCATTTGTCAAACTTGTCTTCATTTTCTGGTTTGTTTGATTTCTCCCCCTCAGTATTTGATTTGGCTTCTGATTTTTTTTTTCGGTTTGGGGGTATTGGTTCTTGTTTTTTTTCGGTATTTTCTTTTCGTTTATTCTGGGGTTTTTTGTTATGTTTTTTTTTGTTTTTGTTTTTTATTTTATTTTTATTTTATTTTATTTTCTTTGGGGGGAAGGGGGGTGAAAGGGAATTATATGAATGAAAAATGATGCCGATACATGTATACGGTATACAGACAGCAGCGACATTTCAGATAAAGCAATTGTTCCCCATCTGCGATCAGAGCCATGATAAAACACATAACTCTTGATTGCGTTGTTGAGCTCAATCACTGACAATCATGGAGGTTTCACCTTCTGTGATAAGTGAGGGTGTCAGTAACATACATTCCAGCTTGATTTGCACATACTTATTGACAAGGGTTTTTCCATGAGCATGCGCGCGCGCGTGTGTATGTGTGTGTGTGTGTGTGTGTGAGAGAGAGAGAGAGAGAGAGAGAGAGATCTCGCTTCCCGCGTGTGTGTGTGTGTGTGTGTGTGTGCGCGCGCACGCGCGCGCGCGCGCGTGGGTGTGACTGTTACGGTTTGCTTTATCTCTCTGTCTGTCTGTCTCTTTGGTGAATACTTTGTTTTTGACGGTGTCTGCAGTCATTTGTCTTCATTTAAAATATGATGTTTCTGTGAATAAAAACAATCAGAATATTATTTTAAGAAAGGAAAGTGGAATTGAATTATAGAAAATCGATGGAAATAGTTTGCAAACTTATTTTTTCTAGTTAAAAAATCGAGTGAGTAATTCTGTTTTAATTGGAACAGTTTACTGTAATAATCATAATGCGTGTGTTCTCGCTTTGTTAATGTTTCACCCGTCAAATGTTCCCTGTTTTCGAATGAATTTGGTTATCTCTTGCAAATGTGTTTTTTTTAAATTTTCATTGGCAGTGTTTAGTCAAATTCTTTTCCGAAATCATTAATTTGCTTGACGTTAAATTGATATTAATCAACAAGAGACAACGACTGTTACTCTTTGAAGACAAAACATACGATATTCAAACCTATGCTGACAGCGCTACCCTTCAGCCATCATGATTCTCCAAGAAATGAGGACAACATAAATAACTCACAAACTTCTTGTCTTAGCAGTGGAATGATAACAGATCCCAGTAATGTTCCCATCCAAAGGATTTCTAAGGGTAGGTCTTTTATCAAAACGTTTCTGCACAAGTAGATACATTTCAACCTGAACCATAGTTCGTATATCAACAACCCCATTGGCATTGGAATCAGTCGTTAACCCGTTGACTTCTGAACCTTGGTGAAATGGGATCAGTGTGACATGCATTTGGAGTGTGTTTACTATTTCTTGTGTACTCTGAATGGGTTAAATTAATTTTGTTGAACATGATCAATACAACGACAGAAGGAAGAAGTCTAAATACAGAACGGTGACAAACAAACAGACCTACAAGTTCTGTGGGATGACTACTCGTAACCGACAAGCATTCTCGTCAGCAGCTGTGAAGAGGTCAAGCAATGATTTATGAACTGCTGGGGACTGATAATGAAGCACAGCCTGGAAGAACATCCAGAATCTGTAATTCGTAAACCTGTTCTGGTGAATTAAAAATTAATTAAGTATTCTTTATATTGTTAAATATTGCTCTTTTCAAACTGAAAACTTTTTTCTCGTTCCTTTCTATTTACTGTTAACTACGATTGTGTTTTCTACAATTCTGGTATCGAATGTCTGAAGATGTCCAAGACAGGCATCATTTGATATTGTGGTTTTACACACACACACACACACACACACACACACACACACACACACACACACACACAACTGGGATAGAGCGAGTGGGAATTAAAACTTGCAAAATGCCATGGAAGAGAGACAATTTATCTTTGCGTTTCCGGCTTATTGAATAGAAATTATCTCCCTGGAAACACATCTTTCCAGTTCTTCACCCAGTCCTGCCCATCTTCGACATTTCGTCCTCACGAGATAACGGACCACAGTATTCGCCATCATCACATATTGAAAAAAAAAGAGTTGTTGACAAAACTGAGTTCCATCATACGACAGTCAAAATGAATATAATTCAAAGAATTTACACGAGTGCGGTTTCATTGGCAGTCATTACAGAATACCTGTGCCGGTCCAGTAATACGTTTCTGAGGCATGCGGCTAACAACTGTTGAAATAACCCAGTAGAAAGACAGATGTACGTGTTTTGCGAAATGAAGAATGTGCTTCGTGACACCAGCATGCTTAATAAAGACTAGTCATGAAGTTTGAGAAATGGCAGTTGTCCAAAGCACTGTAACAATGATGATCACGGCGTGGTCAGTGTGGTAGCAGGGCAGTTTCACGATGTTGCCAACATCTACAGAATTCGTGCAGCAACCGAATACTGTACAGATCTATAACTATTTTTACGTCTTCCGAAGAATAGTGTGCAACGTAGCTGGCTATATTTTCATACGTTTTTAAGTGTCTCATATTTATATGAATGTGAAATTGTCGAGGTAATTTTTTTTTAAGAATATGTCTGTCGCAGATGCATTTGATCCTTCACATTTGTGTAATTCATTTAAATGATTTCTAAACACATATGCTATGACAGAGATATATAGCATTATGTCCTTGGTCGCACGGAAAACATTCTATGTCAGAAGTATTAAGAAAGGTCTGTTGCTGCTTTTCCCTCGATATTGTATCGATTTTGTTTCTTATTCGATCTTTTTGGTGGATATGGCAAACTCCATTTGCTTTTTTTTTCTCTTCCAAACTCCATCTTTGTGTGTGTGTGTGTGTGTGTGTGTGTGTGTGTGTGTGTGTGTGTGTGTGTGTGTGAGCGAATGACTGACCGCTTCCAAAACACAGTTGGTATGTGTAGGCGACAACGTTTATTTCTACAGACTACTAGGCTCAGTAACGTTGCACTATTTGATCGATGCACTTTTATGAACTTTGTTATGTAAATATAACAATTTCTTTTATATATGAAACTCCGAAACGTCAGCTGCAGAAGATGCGTGTCAGTTTAAAGCTTAACCGTCCCCATATTCTTTGATGACCTGCGTTCCACATTCAGATGAACTGTACTGGATGACTGACAGATTGAACTGATTCCGATTGTCACTATCCTCTATTAACACACACACACACACACACACACACACACACACACACACACACACACACACACACAGAGGACGATATGAATTTTGTGTAATCAATACAATGAACGGATTTTACTTCGCCCGGATAGGATACCGTGCCTGCTTATCGGAGAAGTAATAATCGTAGCGTTGTTATCTGCTGCAACTACTAAAAAGGTTGCAGATATATTCAGAGACATTATATTCTTAACAGTAAGGAACTGGAAGTGAACATGCAGCATGCAGGTCCACAGATACGTGTGTGTTCATTCATTGAAAGTAGTCCCTTGTAGGGCTGGAATGGGCGGTCCTCGTGTCAACCAATGAGAGCGCTATCTGCGCGCCTCGTCCAGTCGGTTGTCACATTGCTGTATGTGGGGCGTATCACTCCGCAGAACCTGACCATTCCGTCGATAACATCTCCACAATATGGGGAACACGGTGACTGAAACGCTAGGAAAGTTGTAAAAGTAAAGTGGAGAAAAGAGCTTGCGATATGAAAAAGAAAATAAAAGCCACTCTTTCTGTTGTTCGTGTATATGTAAGAAGTAAGGAAGCTATTCTGCTGAACTGGGGAATACATTCAATTAAAACTGGCGGGTATATGAATGCTGAACAGAACTTTCTGTGCTTTTTTTTGCGTGATTTAGTTTTCATTTGATTTCATAGAAGAAAAGGATGCAAAATTAATCGTCGGTTTGTATTTTTACAGAAAAGCATACGCGCGTGTGCGTCAGTGCGTTTTTTTGTTTTTTGTTTTTGTTGTTGTTGTTTTTTCCTTCTTTTTTTTTTCCAAACGATAAAACCTCTAATTTTGTGCGTGACATTCATGTACAAATTTCGATTGTCTATATTTTTAGCCTCATAAACACCCACAGTTCTCGACAGATTAAATCAGTCAGGATAAATTCAGCCTGAGAATGAATTACATGAAAATTGTCTTTCTGTGTTTTTTCTCTATCTTTTGTTTGTTTGTTGAAAATTGAATATTGAGATGAAAGAAGGTAAAAGACAAGCCAGCATGCATTTGATTGAGGATAGTAAATATCAGAAACTGTCATGGAAGGAAATCTGGTCATACAAATTCATGACCAGAGATTGGCAGATGCCGTGGAATGGAAAGAAATGAATAGTTATGCAGGTGTGACGGGAGTGCTTGTCACTGGGATGGTGCCCAACCCCACCCCCGATTTTTGTGGAGAGAAAAAAAGACGAAGAAAAATTCGCGTGATTCCAAGCACATTCAGAGAGAGAAAAGAGTGTGTGTTATTTACAGCTCGGCCAACTGCAAGGTGCATTTCCAGATTGTAACTTGGGATGTCTTCGTGCATTTATAGTCTTCAACTTGTTTACGAAAATGAAAATATCCTTTGCCCCGCCTCTCTCCGGTTTGTCTGTTTCTCCCTTTCCTTCTGCCTTCTGTGTTATTAAATTCAGACGAAATATTGTTCACTTCGGTCCAACCAAAGTCGCAAAGGTTAAACAGGAAGAATGTGTCATATATCACGTTATTTGTCATTTTATAATTTTCGCCATTATTATTATCAGAGAATTTAATAGGCTAGTTTACCGTTCTAGTAGATTGTTTGCGCTTTTACCCCAGCAAACTGACTTTAGATTTTATCTGGTGGTGATATTGATGATACGCAAGAATATCAACTTGAGTTTGTCAGTCCTAAACATCGACCTCAAAGGAATTGAATTAATGTTTTTCAAGACACGATGGACTTTTCAACAACAATGTCAGTGGTCGGCATAGTCAACATTCAGCAAAAAAGCCGATTCAAAGCCTGCCATATACTGTCCTATAGACAGAAACTGGCATTTGGAAATGTTTATGTGCGGTCAAGTTGCGTGAAGGGAGTAACCCTTGAGTATTTGAACCACTGTCTGACAAGCACATCCGTCAGACTGTCCAAAGCGTGGATTTGTGCGTATCGGAACACGCGCATTTTCCTTTAGTTCGGCCAGTTGCGCGTATTATTGCTGCACATTTTTTTTTATCTGTAAAGCATGTTTGTAGTTTAAATCTAGTTCAGAACTGTTGTACAAATTTCATAATTGTGCATTTTCTTCACTGACTTTATGCGGCTAGCCGTCTATCTGAACAACACATCACAGACACAGCAGTTTCCTCAAGGACGGGGTACTACTTGGTTGAGACTGGTTAGTAAGAAATAAAACCCCGAACTTTTCTTTTCTTTACATATTTATGAACTTTGCCAAAACAACCGAGAAATCGGGAGCTTAAAATGTCTTTTGATGATGATCTAAGAGAGACAATCAAACTTGAGAACCGAAAATTCCTTTAAAAAAAGTTGTCTCCCTTTAATAAGCCAGACATTTTCCCCCTGTCGGTCACAAACCGGCTGGATTTTGGGCTGGAATGGGTACATTTAGTACAGAAAAGTTTGTTCAGATTCTGAGCAAGATTGATTATCATTTTGAGAGTAAACAAAAGTGGTAGTGAAGTCATCATCATTGTTGTTCACCTGAAATTAACACAGTGTTGAACCATCCTACAAACTCACGCTAAGCCTGCGTGTTTCGCATATTCATGAAATCCGCATAGTTTGACTTAAATTTGTAACGTCTTCTTGCAGTTAACATGATTTACTCTGGATGAAGAATATCGTAGTATTAGGGAAAGGAAACCGGAAGTGTTCTACCATTGTCTCTGAATGCAAGACAAAGCCAGTAAACTGCACTGAATGAAAAGTTCGCCGACTATTCGTAACAAATTTATCAGCATGGCAGTTGTTTTTGAATTTCTTTGGTTGTTTTGTGTATTTCCAAGACCAATGAATCATAGGTTGAGATCTAACGAAGACTTAGCTGAAATGCATTGGGCTAAAACTGTAAAATGGGATGCACTTCCCCCCCGCGGTTGCACTGAAGTACAGAAAGTTGTTCAAACACAGTGAGGCCTGATTAGTATATATTTTGTAGAACATGTATATTCCTGATTGTGTTGTCCGCCGTCCCAACAGATCCGTGATTGGTGGATCTGCAGCACAGGATGATTCATCACTGTCTTGATTAGTCTCGGGACCTCTGAAGGCTCGGATGAAAGAGAAGCATTTTCCTGTGCATGTTACATGGAGTGAATTTTCAAGCTGGTTATTCTGTTGAAGAAATCACGAGATATACTCTGAACGGAATTCATTTAGAACTGAAATCGTTTTGAATCGCGTTTTTTAAGGAACATTTTATGACTTATGTAAAAGAATTCTAGTATACACTCTGCTTCTGCCAAGGATCATCAGCAAGACTGATACTGTGGTGGTTTAAAATATATATAAATACAAATATTTCATTGGCACAGTCAGGAGTTGATACTTAAACGCTCCGCATATGCATTCCTAAAGTGTAGCTGTTGATTGGCCGTGCGTGACAGGGGGCGTTCTTGGGGAACAGCGCTGTCTGGTCCGTGACCCCGGCAACTTTATCTTAGAATCCGCCTAGAATCTGAAGGCGCAAAGAAATCCTTTGTGCTGTTTGCAAAACGTTTGTCGATTTCTTTCAAATCCACTACTCCAAAATAGATCCAATTCTATTTTTATTTCTATTTCATTTAATATCTTTGTTAGGGTTAGGATTCGTTAATTCTAGCGAGGCAGGGTTTTAGGAACTGTCGTTTTTTTGTATGTGATGTGATGTGATACGATTTAGTTTTTGTGGTTCACACGTATTGTAGGTCTGCTGTTGTGTTTGCACTAGGCATTGTTGTACTAAGGATCGTTGCCATTTATTCTTTTCGAAAGTTACTGATATTTCGTGTTGCTGTTTTCTGGGTGTAGGCTGATAGAACAGCAAATGTTATTCACACGCGCGCGTACACACACAGACACAGACACAGACACACACACACACACACACACACACACACACATGCCCGCGCACGCTCATACTGAGTGTATGGCATCTGGAATCTCATAGACTGAATGCAGTCGAGAGTGTAACACATTCCAAATTGAGTAGATAATTGTGGGCATATCAGTCACCAGAAACAAAAACTGGAAATAATCATATTCGTTGAAATATGAAAAGGGGTAAAACTGCTTATGAGCTTATATAGCTTTTAACGCTGCTAGATAACCAGAAAATCATGAAATAGCTCCTTTCTCTTACTACACTATGTTATTATTATTATTGTTGTTGATGTTGTTGTCCTGCATATACTGTAATCAGATTCAGAAGGAAACTTTAACAAGCAACAATACAGATGCATGGAGGCATCTACAAAAAATGTTTTGTATTATAAGGGAGTCTTTCTTATATCATCAACGTTGCCTTTCAGTTAGCATTTAATTCTATTTCCAGACATTGTTTTCCAAAGGCTTTTTAGTGGGTCGGATTTTGTCCTGATAGTAGGGAATGGATCATCTTGGTATACATTCAGGCAGTTAATTTCTCTTCTTTTTTTTTTTTTTTGTAAAATGAGTGGTGGTTTTTCTTGATAGTTTATTGTTCGAAGAGGAGTAAGACAAGGGGATTCATATTAAGCTTTACTTGAAATCGTTAAAGTAATCGCATTGTCTGAGAAAAAAATTAAAAAAAAAACCACAAAATAATTATGTTAAGATGTGTAATAGGTAAAAGTATTCTTTTTGTTTACAGTCAAGCCAAATGTATTGAATGATGATATTATAGTTTATATCGCTTTCCATGTGGTCTTTTGATATCGAATATCACATACTAAGAAATTATTCACTTATGTAGATGTTAGACTGTCCGATTTGGTTTTGTCTGGCTGGAGGTAGTAATTCCAAATCCAGGTAAGATGGTTTGATATACTTCACGTCTGTGAATATGCACTGGTGGAAAATCAAAGTTGAAGTGTAAGCCAAATACTGCAGTTTTCCTGACTTTACAAATCACCATCGATAACAGCGACAAGAAAGAAAGGGTTACTGAGAGTCAAATGCTGTTGTTTTTTGTTGTTGTTTTTTAAAGATTCTATTTGTTTTAAAACAATATAGGAACAGTGTTCCCGAATGACTGGAAATGAAAACCACGGAGACTTGACGCCGATAATTTCCTCTTGGAGAATACATTTTACACTTTATAGCGAAAGGTTTTATAATGGACAACTGCTTTGTCCGTCTTGTGATTCATGGGAATTCTTTCTACTGGTTCGACACATTACGTAAATGAGTAAGTAACAATTGTACACAGGATCAACAGTTTTATTGAGAAGAACAGTTCGTGTGTGTGATTTCAAACTTTGTAAAAACATTATAGGCTGATGCTTGCTTTTAATAGGCACATAGCCCTGCCAGGTTAAGCTGACAGGAGGGTCATAAACAACTATTCCCAGAAGTCTGAATGCTGACATGACGCATATCACAGTCTGCTTCCAGGATATTAAGTATGACACCTGATGATGCATTACAGCCTGGATTCCCCTGACATTTTTCTTTTGCACCCACACACACAGTCACGGAGTACACACACACGCGCGCGCGCACGCGCACGCACGCTCACACGCACGTACGCAGAGAAAAAGTGAGAATTGTGTTGATTCTTTTGAAGAACTGGGCAAAACGAAAAAACAATGCGGCTTCTTTCGACTTGGGTTGCTTTGAACCTGCAGGGGGGAAGCTGATGAAAACCCAGGACTGATTTATGCGCACTGGAACGAGATGCAGGGATGGTTATCATCATCATCATGACGACCCGTCGTCTTGTCATCGTGCATAGACACACGTGTGTGACAATTCATCCATTCTCCCAGTTATTGACAACCCGTTGCATGTTAGTATTGATCAATAAATAGAAAAACAACAAAAAAACTCACTGTTGGTTCATTACGAAGTTCTGGGAGACCATGTTTTATTGTGAAAAACAGACTGAAAAACAAAAACAAAACAATCGAATAGCGGGGGAAAAACAAAACCCCGAGGAAGCCTGTGCTTCAAGCACAGAAACTGAATCGAGCAATGTCAGTAAATCAGATTTGAAACTGAATCGAGCAATTTCAGTAAATCAGACTTGAAACTGAATCGATCAATTTCAATAAATGAGATTTGAAACTGAATCAAGCAATGTCAAAAGATCAGTAAATAGGTAAACAGAGAAAATAAGTAAAGAAGTTGTACACTGTCTTTCAATTAAAAGTTATATATAAACTCCTGCAGTTTATTCCCTCTTCCTGGACAGCTCATGCTTTTGTGGATTGTTTATTTTCTTTTCTAAAATGCCATAAGTGAAACTCGACAGCTTCGTTTTTTTTATACTGTACTTCATTGATTAACTCTATAGGGATAAACAGTTATAAACAAATACCTTTTTCGCGCCTTTGAACAGAGGCACACAGCTTGACTCGAGCAAATGTGAGTTCGTCTGATTAGAGCTTATTAATTAAAAGAAGAAATAAAGTTCCTGCCGTTCTTAGCCTACGTTGTCTAAAGTTTAGTGTTCAATCCATAATGCTCCTGACCTTATTTGAACTTAACAACAACAAAAAAAGAAGAGATAAACGGAAGTTAAAACAGTTTGGCCATCAAGAATTTGACACAACGCAGATACTTACATCCTGACTTACCTGTCAGTCGTTCATTGCCAAGTCATTTGGTGAAAGACCTGTACGCCTCCGTTTTTGATTTTTTAAAATTTTTTTTATCTATCCTTTTTTATGTTTGTGTGGTTTGCCATAGACCTATTTGAGTTGACAGGAACGTGTAAGCCGTGTTGATATATTTACTACTTTTCGTCGCTCCAGCTGATATCTGACTGTGTACAGAAAATAGTTCCAAGCGCAGGAAGAGGGAGGTGGAGCCACGGTCAGCCAATGAGAGTACGGGCGTTGACCATTCCTTTTGTAGACAAGAGTGTGGCTGTTCATTCAGGCTTGTGTGAGAGAACCTTCAGTGTTTTATGGCACACACGCAAATACATTTTTCCTCATTTAATTTCAAAGTCTTTGTCCATAGTTCAGCTGTGTTTTGATCAGTATCAAAAAGGACATTGTGATGATTTGCACATTTTCCCCATCCGTTTTAAATTCCTCCTTCTTCATAAGGTGGGGTTTTTTGTTGTTGTTGTTTTTTAACTGCCCGTTTCATCCTTTTTTCTTACCACTTTGGCTCGAAAATTATTATTTTTAGTCTACAGAATTTTGATGTTTGCTTAAGGACCAAAAATACATTCATTGATTTTCAATTCGACTTAAAATTCTGACATCCAGTAGCAACTGAATAGAAACTGATACCAGCTTTCATAAATCTTATCTGCCACAAATGTGATAAACGTGAAATGTCAGTAAACATCGTCTGGGTTACTGTGTAAATTATGACAGTTTTATTAGACTTGTTACAACGTATAGTTAGATTGATGGGGAGAGGGGGGCGGGAGGGGTTGGGGGGAGGGGGTGTAGGTAGGGTGGACAAACTTCAATAGAACTCGGTGACCCGGGTCAGGGACAGGGGGCTGGGGGTGTGGTGCGTTAAGGTTGGGATTTGAGGGTCGGGGGAAGGGGGGGGGGTGAACGTGAAGGATAGCACAATTAATACGAATTACGTTAAATCATTATATTTTACTTCTTCTTCTATGACGATAGCATAATTCTTTACTTAGTAATTCTGATTGATGACAACGTCAGAAAAGAGTCGGTGTGAAGCCAATTAATGTGTGTGAAACGTGATGGGTGAACTATTTCTGTTATTTGGAAAATGATGCTTTCTTACCCATCTATTTTTTCATGTAATGTCTCCCGTATTCATTGTTCGGGGGAGGCCATAGATAATTTTCAGTATTTCGCTGGCAGTAAAGTTTTCGTATCTGTAAATCATCCGTATTCGTGACTCGTTTTATCGGACTGACAAAAACAGGGTAAAAGCATGAAAATAAACAAGTTCAACTTTTTATTCTGGGTTGTGAATCTTTTTCTGTATGTATCCAGAATTAGAGAGAACGTATACAAACGAAAAACAAAATGCATAAAATGTATATATATAGTGATGTAAACAGTTGTCATTAGTGACACACTAACTTGTTCGAAACTTCATGCACCCGTCACCCTCTTCTCCCCGCCTTATTACTCCGTCCCCATCCATTCCGACCCCCACCCCGAACACGTATAAACGGAACTTAAACCGAATTCATCGTACATAACTCTGGGAATGTTGAAACATATAAAGAAAAGAAAGAAAGTTGCACAGGTTAGAGGGCGAAAAAAAAAGAACCCTTTAATACTATGAAATGAACGAACTAATCAAGAGTTGTTTCGACTCATAAATCACAACACGATTGATTTTTATTCCGGTTGATAAAACGCTTAGAGCTTGGTCTCAGACCGAGGATAGGCGTTACATACGTATCCATATCATCATCATCATCACCATGTCATCATGAAAAGTGTTGCTTAACCTAGTCTGCAAGTTACTTTGGCCAGTGTCAAGAAGAGAAAAATGCCTGATGATTTAGCCCAGCATCTGAAATAAGTTTCTTCGTCCATATATTCAGTCTTCATTCATATTGAAGACACTAGTATGCTCAAAGTAAATGGCGTGAGTTGGCCGGGCACAGAACATTTTCCAAAACGCGAATTTGAAAAGGACCGCATTATTTACTTGATTTCTTAAAAAGAATAATAATAAAGCCAATTACAGCAAACTTTAAAACCAGTAGCATATAAAGTTAACTTTGCAGTTGTTGTTTTTTTTTGTTGTTTTTTTTACGAGAGTATTACGTTTGCAATTGTTTTGGTATTTTTTTTATTGTGACATTCCCTTTATTCGTCTACTTCATTTGAATACTTTACATCGGCACTTGTTCATATGGAATCACTCGCGTGCCATTAATTATTTTCGTATCTGTTCATTTTTGTTTATTTTTTCTGGTCATCTATTAATGATTGTTTATTTTTCAATTTGACATTAAAACTGAGACAGACCTTACATGTACCAAAAACAAAAAACAAAAAAAAGTGAAAATGTCAGTGGATGCATTTCTTGTACAAATTAATCAATAATTCAAGAAAGGAATAAATAGACATTTAAATAAATAAAAGGTTGGAAACACGTTCAAGATTATTTCATCAGCCGAGCCACTTCTAATGCTTGCAGAAGGATGAAAATAGAGAGAAGAATGCCGACAAAATTTTGTTCCTTTGGAACTGGTCAACAGCTAATAACTCATCCGAGTTTTTGTTTGTCAATTCACTGGCCTTGTTCCTGCGGACAGGGACCCAAGGTTCCAATGGACCGCTCCAGCCAACAAGCCACACCCCGTACCTGTCCACTGCCTGTGTGAGACTTGCCCACATTGCTGTCGTTTCACTCTTTGCTACGTCAAATGTTGACATTCAGAACAAAATATGGCAGTTGTTGTATAGAAACGTAATTTCTGTGTGTAAAAACAAAGAACTAGAACGTAATTTGATAGAAACTGAGGAACCGTGAACGCAAAATAGTGCAAGGCTGGCCCCGCCCAGCTCGCCAACGACCAATCAGCTGGTGATACCTGGTCGTCACTCAGGCTCCGGTTGGAAGGGCGGTTGCTGGGGAACGGCAGGCGACAAACACATCAATGTGTCCCGATCCTCATCGAGCGGTTTACTCTTTAATCAAAATTGCATTTTGCTTGGAGCCGAACAGGGTTCATTACTGACTGACCGTGATACCCCGGCCATCTCCAGCTTCTAAACTCATCGACCCTGTCAGTGAGACAAACGCCGCTCTCACTTCGAGACCGAGTCACTTCAAGTTCAGTAAAAATCACTTTCTCCTCATGAAACATAACATCATGATTATTATTGTTATTTTATTGATTAATTGATTCATTATTATTATTTATTTCTCTTTGTTCACAAACATTACTCATTATTCCTGGGTGATTTAGCCACTTTTTCAGTTTGATCAACCCATGGTGAACTGAAGAAAGTGCTATTTACATCAGTTGGCTCCCCTTGACCACAAGCATTGGTCCTGCGTTGATCTCGTTCGTGTTCCGTTTTCATTCACTGGAAAATCTTGCACGCTGTATTTTTTTTATATGTTTTTCATGTAGGCTTGCACTGAGGCTTCTAGGGGGTAAACTTTGCGAAATCTTCACCACGGACATGCTTATCTGATGTTGGCCGCCATGACAAGGTAGTGGGTATTCCACCGACTGTTGTACGGCCCGGGTTTTCTCGTGGTGTGTGATTCAGTTTTAAGTGTTAACAAGTCTAATTCCTTGCTTAAAAGTAAAGGTTTCGGGTTTCACATGACTGAAATCATGACCATGTCTGAAGATTATGTAATGCAGGCAGCAGATGCAGTCGTTGTGTTGGCCTAAATCATAGAGATCCTCTTTGGAACGAAAGGTCACTGGTTTGATTCCTAGCACAAGGGTATGATGAGGGTTTCCTCCCTTGGTACGTTAATCCCCCTTCTCTGTCTTCCCGTTCACCTGATCTGAGCGAGGGCCGAGTACAAGTCCTTCGGAAGACATGGAAACATGGAAACTAGACTGCTCGTGTGCACGTGGAGTGTGCATTTGCACAGCGCTTAAACAAAGGCATCGGTCCTGACTTCTGTAGAAAATGAGCTGCAACAGGCACCTCCCCTTTCCTGCCAGGAGGGTGTGGTGGGTGTGGTGTAGGGGTAGTGACTAATATCTGTTGAGAATATTCATTGTGGCTGTATGGTGAGTGCATGCAGTGCAAAGCGGCACAATGCGAAATGATGAATAACTCCCAGCATGCTTGGTTGCTGCAGCCCTCCCCCTCCCCCCTAGCTTTTTTCTCACAGTCTCACGAGGTTGGAAAATCGAATCTTTGTCAGTTCCCAATATTACTGGATGAATCAAGGGTTAGGCGAGTCACTGGTCTGTTGCTTATTAGTGAGCCATTTTGATATGACCTGGCCAAGTTTTCAAGTTTGCGGAAGTGCATGTCTTTGATGGTCTCGAACCAATATCATGACTGCATATCTCACTGTCAGGTGTCGACACGGCGGTGCATTATGCCTGTGAGGTTTGAGCACTTGGTGACCTTGTCACGAGCCTCATCACTGACAGACATCAAGGCGCATTCTGTTGGATGAGTGCTTGACAAGGTTAATGTCAGCGTCTCCGGTACAGCCGTAATCACGGGAGCTGTTGACGACTGAGCGCAACAGCCGAGTTGTTAAATGGTTGTACTTTCAGTCTGAAGGTCCTGGGTTCGAATTCAGGTCACTGACGACGCCAGGTGTGTCAGAGGTGGAGATTTTCCCCACCGGGGCAACAGGTGTGCAGATCCCCCTTGGTGTATATATAAACATACAGAAGATCAGATCAAATACGCACGTTAAAGATCTGGAAATCCATGTCAACGTTCGGTGGGTTACGGAAACAAAAACACACCAAGCATGCACCCCCCCGAAAACAGAGTATGGCTGCTTTCATGGCGGGGTATAAACGGTTATGCACATAAAAGACCGCGTGTACGTACGAGTGAACGTGAGAGTTGACGTCCACAAATATAATTGAAGACCTGCAGCTGTTACTGAAAGGAGCCCATTCGGCTCGACGCCGTGAGTGAGCGTTCACTGTCCTCAACTATTGTGAAGGGCATGGCAGGAAGGCTACATGTGCAGCTGGATACAGGGCACACAGGCTCTGTTCACTGTCTGGGCGGCAGTGCGGGGTCTCATCCAGTGAGTGACCTGGCGGCGGCTTGCAACAGACGATTTCATGTGGAGTGTGACATAATCGTTGTCCGCAAAATGATTCCAGAGTCGAGGCATGGAAAATGTTGACGAAACATGCATATGCATGCACTAGCGCGCGCGCGCACACACACACACACACACACACACACACTCACACTCATGTACGCACGCACTCACACAAACATTCTTACTCGCGCGCGCGCACACACATGTGCGCGAACACTCAAATATTAACAGGCATCCTTACGAGCATGCATGCGAGCAATGTACACACTCTCTCTCTCGTGAACCGAAGAGCTGTCTGCTCATTTCGACCTTACACATGTAGTGATGAGATTTTCGGACGGGGTTTAGTGGCATTACAGTATTATTTAAGCTGTTTTGACGCTTATGTTGACAGGAGAAGCAAATGCCCTTACTTTGCTTTGTCACTATGATTATATGTAATTACTGCATGGCATCTTAACTGAAGGTTGTCACTTGTATTTGTATTTACAGTGTGGTCAGTATCGAAATCGTAGTTTTGGGGGTTTCTGTCATGTACGCGCTCAAACACCTTCGCATGCATGGGCACATTCATGGACACACAAGACAGGACATGGGCGTGAGCGTGCGCAATAATAACAAGAAGGATGCATTCGATTTTGAAGAAGACTAGAGTCTCTTCTTTTGATATTTAGCCTTATTTCTTAGAAGAGGCCTCTATCTTTCTTCCGTTTTACCCTTCTCTCTCTCTGTGGTCAGACTGGTATTTGGACGTGTAGCTTTGAATTCTGACCCATTTTTCTGCATCTGTTTCTGCCTCACTCTCTCTCTCTCTCTCTCTCTCTCTCTCTCTCACACACACACACACACACACACACACACACACACACACACACACATACACGCTCTCTCTCTCTCTCTCTCTCTCTCTCTCTTTCTCGCGTTTTTGGGGTGCATAATTGTGGAAGTTTGCTTTGGGGCTCGTTTTACTTTTACATATGGATATGCTTCTTTCTTTTTCATTCAGGAAGTGGGACAAGAGCGACTTACCTGCTGAGATGAAGCCTATCATCATCCACAGTCCACAAGTGAGTGGGGTTTTTTTGTTATCATTTGTTAGGGGCAGAAGTATGATAATATAAGCTCATCACACACAAACATCAGTGACGGAATTTGTGTTATTTCTGGACTTGCGCTCTTCCATTACTCCATAGTTCAGTTTAAAAATTGGGTCACACAGCGAAGGATAGCATTCCTCGCCATCCAAGTAAAATTTCTTAAACACATTTTGCCCGGCGCTCGTTTTCCTGATGATGCTTTGGTCGATGCAGCTGTTAAACTCGCATTTAGACCTTTGCACACCATTTTTAGGCGTAAGCTCGTGTGTTTATAAGCTCCTGATACATTCCTTCCTTCAACTTATTTCATTGTTTAATTATATTCCCATATTTCTGATTTGACTTTTCACTGGCAGCTTTAGAAAGTTTGGAACATAGGGTTTTCAGAATCTGGTTTGGTAATTGTGACATTGACCTTCGTTCGGTGTCATCAAGCTACCTCCCATTTTGACTGTTGTTCTCCTGTTCATGCTGACTGTTTCTCTCGTTTTAATGAGACTTGAAATTCGAAACCTCTAATAATGCAATGAGATTGTTTTTGAGGGAGATGCGAGGCTATTTTATAACATTGACTACATCTCAAGATATCAATTCTCATGGATACATTTTTCATCTCTTGTGAACTTGGAAATGGGACATTGACGGGAATAGAACATGGCTAGTCATATACATTAACAGCATTAGATATATGTGATCTTTCCATTTGACCTTTATAAAATTTCCAGGTCAGGGCAGTTGTTCCGTTTTTGTAGAAGAGAAAAACATACGACTTAACCATTTTGTGTTGATGTAAGATGAGGCGTGTCCTTGCTGGTTCCTCGAGTCATTTACATATATTTTGTTTCAACTATGTAGGCCGCAATTTGCTATATTCTGACAAAATAAAAAAGGATTTTTCATTCGTTGAAGGCCGTGATAGTCGTTGAAATTGCCCCAGTAACTTAACGTTATTTGTTTGTTTGTTGGAACCAGTTGCAGTCACAGAATGTCACATATCTTGCGTAAATGTGTTATAGAATTCTTCAAGCCCAAGAACTAAAGGTAGTGATGGGTTCCGGGTGCTGGTATTTCGTGGGTCCTTGGTGACCAGCTGTCATACAGTTTGGTCATGTTGGGATGTCAGTATTTGATTTATGGAAGTTTATGCACGTGGTCCAGTATAGATGAGTAGTTCTGACCAAACAGTGGTCTGTCTGTGTCCTGTGCAGCTTTGGGGGAAGACAACCAGGAAGATGTGAAGAGTGACGGACGTACGTATCCAATACTCACAGAGCAATCAAGTTCACCATCCTGGAACTGTAAGTTTTTTTGTTTTATTTTGTGTGTGTGTGTGTGTGTGTGTGTGTGTGTGTGTGTGTGTGTGTGTGTGTGTGTGTGTGTGTGTGTGTGTGTGTGTGTGTGTGTGTGTGTGTGTTCGGTATTTTCATCTTTGTTTTTAGTCGTTCTGATCCATTATTGTTGTTATGATGATGATGACAATAATGATGTATCAAAGAGACACAAATCTCCTTTTTTCTGGTTCATAGTATAATTATGTGGAAGCTATGTTTCCTCTGCGGCCTAAACTATTGTGCATTGTGCGAGCGAAGGTAAGAAAAAAAATAAGAAAAAGATTGACCAAAAGAGAAACAAAAGAAAAAAACTAACAAAAAAACCCCCACCTTCAACATGGATGACTGACGATATAAAAAAGAAATAAAGGGTAATGTGACTGAAGAAAAAAAAAAAGATTGATTATTCGTTGCCAGAAATCCCCGTTTTGGGTGGGTTTGTTGTTGTTGTTGTTGTTTTTTCTCAAAGCCTAAGCGCGTTGGGTTACGCTGCTGGTCAGGCATCTGCTTGGCAGATGTGGTGTAGCTTATATGGATTTGTCCGAACGCAGTGACGCCTCCTTGAGCTACTGAAACTGAAACTGAAACTCACATTGCAACCGAGAAAACCGGAAGCAATAATGGTTGACCGCTCCCTACGCGACGGGGCATGGCTTGCTGAAAAAGCGAGCAGGTCATGGGTAATGCGAGAGGAAGACAAGTATTATCCCTCTCCCCACTCCATCCATGGCACAGGGAAGGCACGGATCAAGGCGATCAGGCTTGGTGCCATCCTTGTTGAAGGCAATCAAAGTGACCCAGGTGATGTGTTTTGTCCACCCTGTCCACGCAGCGGGAGATGGACACGCCACTGGTCACGCCTAACTGCTCGGCACTGTTGACTGTTGTCTTTTCTCTTCCTTTTTTTTTCTCTTGGCCTGGGAAGATGTAGGCCAACAGCAGTGGCGTAGAATACAGCGAAAAAAATTCGTGTGAAGTTGTCATGTCCTTTTTTTTTTTTTTTTTTTTTTTTTTGGCAGTTCACTGATGATGATGCTGAATTGTTTTTGATTTCTGTATATGTCGGTCTCTATTTGCCTGTCTTTCCCATTTCTTTTTCTTCTTTATTTGTTTGCTCGCTTCTTTCTTCTCTCTTTTTCTTTCTACTCACCACCTTTATTTCTTAAGATATATGTATTTATGTATGTATGTATCTATCTATCTATCTATCTATCTATCTATCATGTATGTATGTATCTGTCTCTCTGTCTATCTCTCTATCTATCTATCTCTGTGTAACCAAACTATTGCTGTAATCGTTGAGACATTGTCAGAACACCCCCCAACCCCCTCTCTTTATCTCTGTCTCTCTGTCTTTGTCTGTCTCTGTCTGTCTGCCAGTCTGTCTTTAGTTGCATTGAGCAGTCCCATTTCGTGAAGTTGATGAGATGTCAAAATGCGGGTACGGTAAAAAAAAATGCATTTTTTCATAAAGCTTTTGACACGAGCATCTCCACAGTTCGAATAAAATTGGAATAGAGGAATGTCAAAAACGTGTTCATTATGAGTTTTCTGAAAAAAAAAATGGTCATGAAAACTTTCAAGAGATTCTTGTTATCCAACCAGAAATTCGCATCCATAATATAATTATCCATTCTTTTATGTATGTTGTTAACATGGCTCTTGTTCTCTCGATGAAAATAGGCATGCAGTCTAAATCACGGAGCTTTTCTGCCTGTCGGTTAGTCACGTTAACAACTGATGTGAAAAAAATGGGTTCTACACGCACGCCTGTCATGCACACTTTCGGTTGTTTTTTTTTTCTGTTTCCTAACAATTGGAAAGCATTCAAGTCTGGGTGGATTTGGAAAGGGTTTGGTTTGGATCGGTTTGACTGCACCAAGTTTGTCAGAGATTCTTTGCGGATGAGTGAACTTCACGTTGTGGCGTGAGCTGAAGGATAAGAGGATGTAATATGTCTTCACTCCTACAGAACAGAAAGAGCGTTTTCAACTTTCCTGAAAGGTCTACCTACGTTTGTAAGTTCGGTTTTCAGTGAAAAGTCATTTTTAAGATCACTTTTACCCATTCACTTCCTGCCGCTTCACACGTCCTTCAGAAGATCTTTCGACCTTTAGCAACATCGCCATCTCTCTCTCTCTCTCTCTCTCTCTCTGACGATATAAATGATGACGATGTAGCTGTGGATAATCATTCATTTAAGCTTAGGACTGCGTGGCGATGCTGTACTCGGATACGCTTCCTTTCATTGTATATCCCTGTGTAGTAGCCCAGATTGTACCCCACCTGGAAACGTCCCCGGGGGACAAATTGACCGCTTGAAATGTCCCCCGGGGACTTTCTCACTGTTCATATGTCCCCTGCGGACATTGTTAGCGGCCAAACTGTCCCCTTTCGTGGGTTTTAGCCTCGTTCTGAAATGTCCCCCTTACCCTGAAAATGTCCTTCCCTGTGTATCCCGTAACATCCCCTTTGCCAAAAATGTCCCGCCCCACCCCTCCACCCCCCCACCCCCCGCCCCTGTTTGGGTGTGGGTGAGGGGCGGAGTGAGGGGTGGGGGAGTGGGTGGAGAAGTGTGCGTATGTGTGTGTGTTTGTGTGTGTAAGTGTGCGTGTGTAA
>NC_134876.1:40742811-40757811 GCF_041734735.1 Babylonia areolata | reverse complement strand
ATCCTTTTACCCGCTCCGGAATGCATGCATTCACACACAGCAGGGCTCTTCAGTTCTGTCCTTTCCTTTCACCACAACACTGATGGAGACAGCAAAAAGAAAAGAACACAAAACGTTTCTGTTGGTGACGTGACACTTGTCCTGTGTTCCGCTGAGGGGGCGTCTAGTTTCGCCAATTCCCGTTACGCAACTCCAGTTTCTGCTGGTCCGTCTTTTTGTGGGTGCCGATTCCATTTGGCCAATTACACAAATGAGAAGAAGATATTGGTTCTTCTAGTTTTTCTCCAACAATTAACATACATGCAGACGCAAACAAGCAAACATTCTCGCGTGAGCACGCGCGCACACAAACACGCGCGCTCGTGTACACACACACACACACACACACACACACACACACACACACACACACAGACGTATATCTTCCATTTTGGGAACCTGTTAAGTGGGAAAATACCGACTTCAGCGCCATGTGGCGAGACGGTACCCTCAGATCAGCTGGTTTGGGAAGTGGCCAAAGCCGCCAAGATCAAAGAGTGCTGCAGACAGGTAATGGGTGAAACGCTATCTGTCCGCCGATGGTGCAGCAGACGTTGCGAGAAGCAACACAAGGGAACGGAGAGTGCAATGCAGCCGGGCAAAAAGGGATGTGTGACAGCGTTGACACGAGCTACAACCTTCACGAATTGTCCGAACTGAGTGTTGTCCTGACGTGTCTACAGATTCTTTTTGCGCCAGACATATTCTTTGTTTGAAACGAAATCCCCTGATTACTGTTTGTGGCAACAAGTTACAAAGGTAGAATAAATTTTGATAGCAGTTTAGGTTGCGCGCTCAAGGTCACCTTGATCAGTGCTGGAGTCTTTGTCTTACAAACAATCGCATTTTGCATGAAGGAACAATAATTCCTGATGGTGTTCATACAGCATTTCCGTGCCAGGCTGTTGTTGAGTCACTGTGTTGGACCACTTCACTGCATAGAGACTTTTTTTTAAATGTTGGCTTCGAGGAATCAGATAAGCGTTGAAGCAAATGTCTGCCATGATGTGGAGACTGCCCGTTGCTGTCTTCAAGAAACATATAAACGGAGGACAGTAAGCTTCTTGTGTCTGAACTTTGAGTTTCTGAAGTAAATTATGTGCTGGTTATTTTTTCCCTGTATTCCGTAAACTCAAAATGCTTTTAGTTATTTTTTTTAACCGTACCTTGTTCGTTCACGTAACATGTCGCCAACCAGGGATAAGGCACTAAGATTCAGTATTCCTTTGCGTAAGTCACTTAGCCTGTAAGTTCCCTTATATCGATGGAAGCACCACCTTAGTGTGTGTCAAGTCAAGTCAAGTTATGATTTTATTTCATGATGGTAAATTGAATTTTGTGTGTGTGTGTGTGTGTGTGTGTGTGTGTGTTTTGGGGGTTATTTTTTCCATAGAGAGGGTGGCTCAACATGTAGGTGCTGATCACATCGGGAAGGTCACAGCGATTTTATGTCTGCAAAGTGACAGTTATGACATGCGCGCATTTTCCTCACTGGCATCTTAGTGAGGTATGGCTTACCGAACAAATACAGACATCATGGACAAGTGAACCCGTAATATCACCCGTAAAATAATGCTGTGGGCGAAAACGTTCAGTCGAATGAAAGTAAACTACAGTAAAGATATACACAGTGTCTGTATCATTATGATGATGCAGAAGACAGTACAACTGTATACAGTGGTAGTGTGATGACGGATGCAGTATGTTTACGTACACTGTATGTACATATACATAATATGCAGGAAGATTGGACTACATACTCTGTCCATAACGTGATGCAGTAAGCAGTTGGATTACATCTGAGATTGATGATGCGCAATAAGATTACATGCACTGTCAGATGAATGATATGGTACATACACTGTACATATCATGATGACGTAGTGTGCGATAAGACTACGTAAACTGTGTGTGATTACGCATTGAGTAGTAAGATCGACAATATAATGTAATGATTCAGAAAACAGCGATAAGTATGATATGACCACCATATAAAATGGAGACAAATATCGACTGTCAGTAAAATGATGCAGCAAATGATGCAGTCCAATAGTGTAACATTGCAGCAATTCATCGTTGACTTAAAATAAGGGATTCTGTGTCAGTGTAATGATACAGTAAACAGGAAATAGAAATGTTATTCAGGGGTGAATGATAAAAAATAAAGTGGTAACACAACCACACAATGGTATTGATTTACAGAGCAAGCGGTAACCCAAAGCGTAACACTGTCAAAGTGAGTACAGATCAGACAGTAAGGATACACCGTCAATGTCATAACGATCCTGCAAGCAAACATGGCGCTGTAACAGTCGTGATGACACAACAAACAGTAGGCCGATACCCGTTAAGGATGGAAAAAAAATGCATTACGCCATTTGGCACGTTGCACCTAGGGCGAAATAAACAAATGAATAAATTTAAAGAAAAAGGGGGTATCCGTGTAAGACAGAGATCTCTGCCACAGGCAGGGAGACAGACAGTGGGTACGTGGTGAGGTGGGCAAAGTACCGCACACAGCCCCCAATCACCCAATCCCTTCCAGGCTGGCGCCGTTTGTCATCGTCACGCCAGTCACGCCCGCTGGCCGCCCGGCTACCGCCTCCTTCAATAGCGCCAATCGATGCGCCGCCCGGCCTCTTCTTCACCCCCCTAATTGCTCCCCTTCCGCCCAACAAGGCAGCTTTTTACACTAATGAAAAATCGATGACATCTCAACACGAGAAAACGAAGTTTACGCTGATGTTGATAATGGTTCAAAATGCGTTTTTAGGGCTTTAAAGAAGGTTTGAATGAAATCCTCAGTGGCAAGCGGGGAGGCTGGTGAAGAGAGAGCCTGATTGTAATGGTCGGCTGGTTTGTTTCCAAACCGGGGTTGATGTCCCCAGTACATAGTAACTGTCGACCCCCTTTCAGCGGCACGGGTGTGGCCGTTGACAACACCGCCTTTCCGAGCTGTCACTGTCAGGGCGGAAGGAGGGTGTCAGTGACAGGGCGGGTGGGGTGGGCGAAGGAAGGGGCAGAACACGAGGTTATTTTTTTTATTTTTTGAAAGAAAAAGAAAAAAAAAGGAAAAAAGAAAAGAATGATGCACGTGCGTGCACATAGTTTAGATGCATGCATGATTGCATTATATTATAGTGTGTGTGGCGCGATAGTGGCATCTTTATTCTGTGCTTTATTTTAGAGAGTGTGTATGTGTGTACGTGTATGTTTGTCTGACTTGTAGACAGAGCATCTGCCCCTGTCACTACATCCCGTCTTCTCTCCCTCTCTCTCTCTCTGTGTCTCTCTCTGTCTCTGTTTCTCTGTCTCTGTCTCTGTCTCTCTCTCTCTCTCTCTCTCTCTCTCCCTCCCCCTCTCTCTCTGTCTCTCTTCTTCTTCTTCTCAGCGCGTGTGCATGTTCTTTCTTTTTCCTTTTTCTTTTACTGAGCCCGTCGTTCATATTACGGGTCGAGGACGGGAAATGTTGGGAGATTGACGACTTATTCTCTACCGCTCTTTAAAAGGCCAGGGAGGATGTAGAGATTCAATATGTTTATAATTGCGAACCCCTCTTCATGTTGGTGGGGGGCAGGGCTGACCACGTGTGCTAGTGCAGGCAGTTCTGAGTGTTACCGGTGCCAGGTTACTTACTTTAGGATCCTCAGGCACGACCCAAATTAAATCTGGTCGCCTTGTTTACAGCTCAGCCGGTCGCAAATGGGTCATTTCAGGTTTAAATTCCAGTCCGAAAATCAGTCGAAGAGAAAACCGAAAAATGTTTTTAAAAAAGCGCAATTCAAAAGATATTTTGGATAATTTGTTTTATTCCGAGAAATCTCGCAATTTTCATTGAATTTCTTTCTTTCTTTCTTGCATTCGCCTTCTTTCTGACATGTATTCCTTTCGCCTTTACTTCGGTTCTTCTTTGTTTCTTCTCCTTTTTTTTCATAATTTTGGCTCTTTCGTATTTTTTCTTCCTTTGGGTGGATGGAACAGGGGTGATTACTGAATTATCTTTCTTTCTTTTTTTTTTCCAGGGATTTTTACTGTCAGGCCTGGCACGCTTTGTGTTGCAAATTTGTGAATCAACTGGATTAGCACTGCCGTTGGGTCATGGTATTGTGTTCCAGTTTCCTGCCAGTGACATATAACTTAGTCCGTTGGTAGCTGATTGCCAGGGACACAACCAGACCCATGTGGTAATTTTTCATTTCAGTTGACACAGAGATTGCTTTCATGCGTCGAAGTTCGTGTCCTGTATAAGCTGTTTTGCCTCTAATCTGTTACACAGAGAACCTTTTCGGGAGCAAGGATGATTATGCTTTGTTGGGAATGAAAAGGGAAAGGAGTGAAAACGTGAATGTAAAGTTGTATGAATGTGGATATCGCGATCTTTATTTTGTCGTATATGTTTCTTGTCCCCATAAGAACAGAACAGTAATATGACTACACTTTTCTCCACTGTTCGGTTATTTAAAGCTTGCACATTAAAGATATATAAGAACTCGTACTTTTGTGGGTGACGTGAACGGAGCACCAGCCGTGCAGTGGCAGAAAACACTTGTACCTACATCATTCTTCTTTGAGGCTGTTTCCCAAGACCGAAGCCTTCAAGCCTTCCAGGCCTGCAGAGGTTCCAGAACCCTGCCACCCCTGGGACTGTGAGAGAAGGGAACGTGCAATGTGTTGTCCCTGCAGCGGCCCAGACCCTCACCCTGGCTGCAGAAGGCCCTCTCAGCGAGGCACCAAGTGGCTGTGATTGGCGCCCAAGTGGCAGGGCCCATCGCCTGGCCCCTCTCTTGACAGAGGAAGCCGTGCTCGCACCGGCCAATTACTGTGACTCGTGTTTTCACAGCTTGTTCACCGCCTGTTCAAGATTTCGCGGCGCCTGCATGCACGGCAACCGCGGAGTCTGAGTCAGTGATTATGAGGGGGAGATAAAAGACAATTGCGGCATGGTTGTCTGCTGGCAGTGAGGGCTCTGCTATAGGTTAGATAGTAAAGATTGTAGAGGGGGTGGGGGCAAACTAGTGACTGCTGTAACCAGGTGGAGCTGGTTGGTGCCAGAGTCTATATGCCTACACCTCAGCTGTTGTTAATGCATTCTTTAATTTAAACAATTATTATCGGACAACAGTTATTCGCATGTGTTTACATGTGAGCGCGCTTGTGTGTGTGTGTGTGTGTGTGTGTGTGTGTGTGTGTGTGTGTGTGTGTGTATCTATTTGATGAATTCGGGTTAAGTACGGATGAGACCCTGTTTGTGCTGCTGCTATCATTTATCTCACAGGCTTGAACTCACATGGTGCGAATAGGTTTCATTCAGAATGCAGGGTAAGCAATGCAGTTTAGAAAAGCCGATCGATTATATTACATTAATTCACTCACATCTGGAGCCATCTTCGCTCTTGCGATTGACTTGCTTAAGATGTTATTCAAGATCAACATATTTCAACAGGTTGAGCGCAGTGGCGAGCGGTCGTTCATATTATTGATTTTTTTTTTTTTGAGGAGCAAAAAGCAAGGGCAACGTACATCGCGTGCATCAAGGAGTCAGACAAATGTTTTAGTTAATCAGACCGAAGCTCTGCTCAGTCACCGAGTGTCCCGTTGGGATTTCTGTATGACGGCGTTGTGTACGTGTATGTAATGGTGGAACAGTGGCTTGGTGTTTGAAGGCTGAACTAGGAAGCTAGATGCTCTGAGTTCTGACGCCGAACCAGGCGCCAGAAGCTTGAGTTCTGAAAGAAGGACTTTTTCTCTGGGAAAACAGTGTTCGAAGTTCCAGTGTAACAGTGGAAAAATCAATGAAATAAAGCACACACCAAAGCCAGATGCAGGGTAAGGAAATGAGTCCTGTTGTGGCGATGCACCTTCTCCACAGAACATTTACGTAGTTCGATAGTTCTAGCTGTGAAGACATCGGCCACATATTTAAAACGTACTTATATCAGCACTTAATGTATTTTCTTGTTGTCCTGTGTATCAGTAACTGTTGTTTATTGTTACATGTTCGTAATATAATACTGCTTTACAAAAAAAAAAGGTGAAAGGAAGTAAAACAATAGGATAATAATAAATATCGCACAGCATAATATGCATTATAATGGCTAACTTCACTGAGAAAAGCGAAAGACTAATCTCTCTCTCTCTCTCTCTCTCTCTCTCTCTCTCTCTCTCTCTGTGTGTGTGTGTGTGTGTGTGTGTGTGTGTGTGCCCCTCCGTCCCCCCTCCCACTTTATCCCCGCCACTGCCACTCCCACACCTTCTGTCGTAAGAAACGACGAAGATCATTTCCGAATTCAGTCTTTCTTTTGCAACCTCTAACAGGCGGAAACAAAAATGAGTCGATATTCTGTGTGGAAAATCAAAACCCTCCAACACATTAGATCTTTTCCAAGAATGAATTCTCCCGAGTAGACAAGATTTATTCCTAGTGTCACAAGATTACCGTACTTGCTGGGTTTTTTCTATAACGTCTGTCTCGCAAGGGACACAGAGGGGGGATATTTATCGTATACATGTCACTTTTTTCCATCCTCTCATCTGTTTCATAGAGAGAGAGAACAACAGAGAGAGAGAGAGAGAGAGAGATGGTGGGTTAATTAATATTCCTTTGGCATCAGAGACATAATTGCTAGAATTTGATTGAGTGTTCTGTTCATAATTTGAATTCCGTTCAAGTCTGTCTCAGTTTGAAAGTAACAAGAGCAAACAAGAATAGTTCTGTTTCTTCTTTCCCGATATATAGACTTTGCATTGAAATCATTGACAAAAGCACACACACCAATGCAAACAACATTCAAACTGATCTGAATGCATCTGCTGAGATCTTGAACTTGAGTCTGCTGTAACTCGGGAAAGATCTGAGCTTACACGGCTAGTCGCGGTTCACCTGAGCCGGTCGAAATATTCTTGAGAAATAAGCAGTTACGAGGCTAAAAGTTTTCTTGAACCATTGTCAGGGTGAACACAATCAACCACTGTCAGAAGAAATTGACATGAGTCTACATCGAATTCACTTTGGCGGTTTGACATGAATCACCGTTAATGTACGCGCCCAAACAGACAGATAGACAGACAGAACCACGAACACACACACACACACACACACACACACACACTCTCTCTCTCTCTCTCTCTCTCTCTCAAACACACCGCGCACGCACGCACACACACACGCACACACACACGCACACGCGCACATACGCATGCACACACACACACAGAGACTCACTCAAATGTACTCCATCTCTCACACACACGCGCGCACACACATACACACGCACACACAAACACACACACGCACGCACGCACACGCACGCGCGCGTGCAAACACACACACACACACACATATGTACTCTCTCTCTCTATCTCTCTCTCTCTCTCTCACACACACACACACACACACACACACACACACACACACACACACATATATATATATATATATATATATATATATATATATATATATATATATATATATATATATATGCACAAATGCGGACGCACGTGCGCCGAAGGTATAACACGGATTCGTCCAGTTTCCAGGTCTGAAGAAACTTGAGAGAAAAAGAATTCTACGCACGTGCATAGACACAGAAACGCGCGCATGCGTGCCCGCATCTATCAACACCCCATCTCACTCACTCTCCCTCCGCATTCTTCTGTTTCTGTCTCATACACGGGCGCACAGACATACAAACACACAGACAGATAACACACACACACACACACACACACACACACACACACACACCACAAGATCCGCGCGGCATGAAGAAACCCCGACTGCCGCGATGGCGACCAAGCGTAAGTGAGGGTGTTGTTGGAATGGGCCCTCCGGGAGGGGCCGTCAGTTGTGGTTAGGGGCGCCAATCAATAAAATGGCACCCACGAAAGAACCCCCCTCTGGTTTAAAACGATTGTTCCTCGTGTGTTTGTCAGCTTCCATAAATTGCGCTAACAAGGCGCTGTGGTGGCCCTTTGAAGGGGGAAGGGGTGTGCGACTGACGGACGAGCGCCGAGGTGAATTGCTCTCGACCATGGCCAACCACTGGCCTCTATCATACGCATGCTTTTTTCAATAAGTGCACTCTCTCTCTAGTTACCCCCTCTCACTCCGTTCCCCCTGACTCCCCCCACCCCCTCCCCTCTGTCTCTCCTCCTTTTCTCCTCTTCCTTCTACAACTCCTCTTCTTCCTCTCATCCTCCCACTCCTTGCCCTCCATTCCTTTACCCGACTTCCATTTCCCCCCCATCCAACGTGCCCCTGAGACCCTGTAATGTAGTCTAACACTACATCATTTTGCGAAGAGCATGCAGAGAAGCAGTGAGCAAGCTTTTTCATTTTCAGCAGCGTAGGATCATTCCTGGATCCCGATTAACCCATTAGGTCCCGGCGTCTGTCTGGCTGTCTATCTGTCTGTCTCTCTCATTCTCTGTCTCTATCAGTCTGTGAACAGCTCGACAAGGAAGAAAACCAGAACTGAAAGCTGTCTTCTGTTTGCGCGGCCAGGGATGAAGCGAGGCCAGTTAAATTTCAAAGAGGCGAGAATTAATGTCCACTGCAATGAGCTTTCCGAGGCATGTTAGCGTCGAGAAGTCTGCTCCGTCGTTACGTAATTGAAACAATTAGGGACCTGTCAGGACAATGTGAAGCAGGTCCTTGATAGCTTTTACACAGGATAATACACCTGCTAATGAGCAATTGTGGAAGGTATATTATTTCTTCATGGAACGGGAATGGCCTCTTCCAAGGTTAGAAACTAGTCTCAAGACATATTTTAACCTCTTAAGAAAGAAAATTTAAATCTCCCCTTTCCCCCACTCCGCATACCTTTCCTCCTCACGTTATCGTTGCTTCCTACCCCCATTATTTTTAAATGTATACTTAACGTCTGTTTGCATTGTAGCTATAGCTGTTGGGACATCAGTAATTATTTGCTTATGAGATTTGTGGATATGGAAAATTGTCTGTCTGCCTGTTAATATGTCTGAAAGTCTGTCTTGCGAGAGTAAGAGTCGTTAAAGAATGTTGAATAACATTTTCTTACAAGGTTGAATGGAACTATCGATATGTCGAATTTATAATGGTGCTCTGAAGCTAATGCTGTGGACATTTAGACTCTAGCGCCACCTGGCTTTTGACCCGACCGTGTCATGCAAAGCACCAGAAAGATAGGGGGACAAATAATCCATCTTTATAGGTCCGTTCTTCTTTACATTTGTCACACTGAAATTCAGTCAGTCGTTTTGCCAACAATTGTCTTTGAAAAAAAAACCCCCCAAAACAAGTAATCGTAGATATTATAGCCTTCTATGAGATATAAAGAGACATGGTTGACTGTTGAAGCGCAACGTGTATTCTGTTCAGTAATGGAGTTTACATGAAAACCTTTGTGGCATTTTTGTATAGTTGTATGGATAGAACAGTATGATACACGACACACACACACACACACACACACACACACACACACACACACACACACGTTCATACATACACACATAGACGAAAACACACAAATACACAATCGCACGCGCGCGATCACACACACACAGACTCGCGCGCGTGCGCCCAATATGAGCAAAAGTAACTCAAGAGGCAAAGCAGGCCAGTGGAAGTAGTCCAGCGACCCGAACTTACATTTAACATAACACAACTGAATCAACCAAAGTTGCGCGTGTTATTACACTGTTCTAACTTTGCACCGCGGAGCTTGAAGACGCGAAGTGCCTTGTAAATGAAAAACATTATGTCAGCAGCACCTTCTTTCCTTTCTTGTCTGCGTTCGTGCGCTTCTGTACGCCCACGTGTGTGCACAAGTTAGTTTTTACTTGTATGACCGTTGTAAAAGCGCCATAAAGGCAGCCATATTCCGTTATGGGGGTGTGCATGCTGGGTATGTTCGTGTTTTCATAGGCCACGGAACACTGGCATGTAATACGGGGTGTTAAACATGCGTGTTCGATGTTTTGTATGTGTATGCACAGGAAGGTATTTAAACACTGACAGATTTGTACATATGTTGACGGAGGAGATCGAAGAAGCTGATTTTCACCCTTAGTCCTCAAGATGCATGTACCGTGATCCAACCCAGGACACTGATAGATGCTGTCTTCGAGCTATAAAACGGGGCTCTGTGCTGGCTGCGTGTCTCGAGATTATTACAACTTGGTTTAAAGACGAACAACTCTATAGCTTTTTGTACAACAGAGGGAGTAGGAGAGAGAGAGAGTGTGAGGAAGAGGGTGTGTGGGGGTGGGTCTGTGTGAGAAGGTGTGACTTGCATCTTGCCCGTGCAGTCTTCATAAATGTTCGTGGATCGCTAGGTGGAAAGGTCTTTTCACAAGTCACCCAGTGGGCAGATGGTGGATGATGACTGACAATGAAGGATACTGCTTCGTACCGGAAGACAGCTGGAGCACAGGACAGGACTTGACTATGGATCGCTGAACATGTATCAGGCAACTGATGGTTGTTGCTGTCCAAGTCAGTGCTGACGTTTTCCTTCTCAGCCTGAGCTGATCGATGTCCCGTGCTGCCCGCCATCCCACAGACTGCTGTTCGTCCTGTCTCCACACCCCGCTGCACCCGTTGGAACCACGGCTGTGTCCTCGGATCTCCAGAAGATCTGCAAGAGAGATAGCAGTCTTTGTTAGCTGGTGTCACTGAATTATGTATTCGGTTACCTGACAACTCAGAGCGCTTTAAACGAGGCCTTGTGTCCTGGGCGTTAGTTTTATGTGTGGTTACTGTAACGTTCGCGTCAACAAGGTGATTCCGATCACCACCACCGCTTATACTTTCCTGCAGAGAGTTTGATCATGCAGCCTTGTGCTGCCAGCTTGAGTGCTGTGAATGTTTTAGATTTGACCTCAGCATTCACCGTCTGCAGCATTGCAAAAGCATCTGTTCACAAAATACGGCAGTGCACCAACTGTCATCATAATATAGAAATTCTCCTGGTTTAGTATAGTAATTCTTGTCGCATTTGCTCAACAATAGAGAAAATCAACGCCTAAAGAATGTCACAATACTTCAGGTGTCACACCCCATAGTTTCATAAGCTGATGTAGACACGATCATGATGTTTTTGACTCGTCTGCTGCACAATCGTGCGGAAGCACCAGTCATTACTGCTGCCTAACACGGAAAACCGAAAAGAACATGATTTCCTACAATAAATGTCACTAATCATTATATGCCTTTACACGTGTTAAGTTAGGAACTGTGTCACAGGGATAAATCTTCAAAATACTCAGTTTCGAAATGGTTCCCAGGGAGATGGTTCTCTTGAGACAAGAGGATCTGGACTACCAGTCAGTACCCAACAATACTCGTGACAAAGTCATACGTAATCACTACCTAAACACACCATTACTGATAGCATGGTTGATTTTTTTTTAACTTGTAAGTTTATCTGTTTATTTGTATTGCTTGGAGAATACTACTGGTCATAAACAAACGTTTACATTGCGGCTGATTTCCATCACAGTCTGTTTCGCGGATCACTCTTCCGAAATTTTGTTATCATGGACGTCCGTGATGTCAGGATTCTGAGGAAAATGTAAACCAGTAGAGAAAATGAAATGACCTTCTTTGGGCAGCCACGGGCCCTGAGGGCGGATCGGACAGCAACTGGTTGAATTTCCTTTGGGGACGGCTGTCAGCTGGATGGACCAGACGATGTTGCTGGAAAGAACTCTGCGGGCAGACCTGAACACCGATCCCAGTCCATCGCACAGAACACGTTTTGAGAGGGGAAAAACAAAACAGTGAAACAAAACAAAAGCGCTACGCGCTGGGGACTAGGAAATTGTAGAACAGTGGTCAGACAGCTGGTGAAGGGTGAGGTGTGATATGATTGTGGGGAAAACACGCAACCAGGGACCGACGGCCAGTAGTTGGGGGGGGTGGGTGGGGGGGCGTGAGGCCGGGATTGGAGAGTGGAGTGGGGAGAAGGTGAGATCGAATGGTGCCAGAGGCGATGTGATGTGGGGCCCGGATGCCGGGGGACGGACAATTTCTGTCATGACATGTCTGTCACTGGGCTGTCCGGGCCCACCGGAAAAGCGAACAGTCTTCCAGATCAGATTCAGATATCGATATAACTGTGTTTTGTCTGGATTGTTCTGGGAACAGCTAAATACATTAACCTTGTTTTTGTTTTTAAACACTGTATTCTTCCGCGATCCTCGATCAGGCCTCTTTTGCTGTACAGTCCCTTTTTCTTCTTCGTGAAACTGAAGAACAAACAGTCCGCAATGAATTTCCCTTTCTGTTTATTGAGATGATTCAGTTAGTCACCTGATCTGGTTCAGCTAAAGATGGGAAGAGAAGAGGTACCGTCACAGGTATTGTTGCTCAACACACAGAAGTAGGCAAACGTTGGAATGACTCATTACCTGACAACCACATTTAGAGATTCTTAAACCGTTGATGAGACTGAGATTCGAAGTATGAGGATACTGAGATGCGCCGCTGGCAACTGTGTCATGTCTAATAATATTTTGAAGGAAAAAAGAAACAACAAGCCACATTCACGTAGTCTTTTGTTGCACATTCCCATGTAACATTAACGACAGGCGTACAGTTAAAGAGAACACGTTTACCAGCCTCGTTCTTTTCGGTGGGTCTCTGTGTGTTCTGTTGGAAGCAGCTGGGACATTATTAATCAGGCACCAGTACGAGAACCTATCTCCCACACAAGACTCAACCCACCCTTTTCCACTTTTTCTGCGTCATCCTTTGAATCGGCTTTAATGGCGACTCACTTTTGGCCTTGTAATTGAACCCCGAGTCAGGGACTTCACAACTTCTTGATGTCTACTTGCCCTGTCCAGCCTCGCAGTCTTCAGGCGATGATGTGGGTTTCTGGAGATTTGAAGATGCGGATGAAGTCAATGGGGAGTGTTTGGTATGGAAGAAATGCTGGTGGTAAAGGGTACCACAGGAGGAAGAGCATAGCTCCCCCCCCCCCCCCCCCCAGTTTTCGTTCAGAGCTAGGAATGTTCAACGCAGGGCAATGTAGTGTAGTAATTCTCCTGAATCCCATGCAGAACCTTGTTTGCCGTCTCTTTTTCTTGCGTTGGCTGGCTGCAAGCATACAAACCCCACCATGTACACCCACACGCCCACACCCCATTATCGCAAGTATCATCAAGGAAACTACTTAGCGATACACATACAAAAAAAATGGATGTAAAAGATAGTGGAGTTGCTGAAAGAGGAAAAGAATCAGATTTATTATATAAAAGAAGAAAAAAATAAATACAAAGAAAAAGTCAGTGTGATTCAGATTCAGTAAAGTGCAAATTTTACGTGCCATTTTAAGAATCTTGTTTGGTAGTGATGGATTACATAAATATTGCATCGGGCTAAAATGCGTTTTATTTATAATAATGGCAAATAATCTCTCTTTTTATGTTTGAGATACGCCAGTAAGCATTCAAATAAAACATATAAACGAATAAAATAGACACTCTCTGAAGGCTCTTTTTCCTCATACGATATGCACTCATAATAGTTCCTGCTTGACTTCTTTCTCTCTCAGAAGACAGGTTAACACCCCACCCCCATCCTCACATACCACACCCCCAATAAATGAATAAATGAGTGAATAGATAAATAAATGAACAAATAGATAGATAAATAATCAAAATAACAAATTAATGAATAAATAAGGTAGACACACTCTGAAGACACTGAGAAGATTCCCTGTTCAACTCTCTCTTCCTCTCCCCACCCCCACCCCCCAACCCCCCAGTTCAGTCTTCTTCTTTTTTTCTGTCTTTTTCTTCTTTTTTCAAAGTCCACGGCACGCTTGTGGGTGGTGTTGTATAGTCTGGGCAGGAAACAACATCAGGGATGCCGGCGGATACTTTTGGGGGGCAGTGCTATTGGCTAAATTAGTGCCTCATTCACTTGTAATCAAGTCGGCATCGCTTTGCTGGCAGTAATGAAGTATTCACTGCGCAGGAATGCTAGCTGCGGGGCCTAGCTGTCCTGAAACTTTGCCGAGATCAGACCTTTCCCATGTTAGTGCGAGTGAGCTTGCAGTGTATTTTGTGTTAGAGGGGTTCGGGGCGTGGGGTGAGGGTGGGGGGGGGTATCTCATGTATGTAGATGTATCTTTTATAGTTTTCTTGTCTATCTTTTTTTCCCACCTGTTGTTCTCTTCCTGTCTTTTTGTCTGTTCTTTACGTTCTGTTCTGTTCTATCTGTTATTCTTTACGTTCTTCTGTCTGTATGGCTTTTTGTAGACCTTTCCTTTGTTTTTACTTCACGTTGTTCTTTCTGTAGTTCAAGCATTTTTATGCAATTTTTTGGTAGTTCTTTCTGTCTGTTTTTCTGTTTAATATAGATTTTTCTTTATGTAGTTCAGTCTTTCTGTTGTTATGCAGTTATATATATATATATATATATACATACATACATACATTCCTTTCTTTTTGAAACAGTTTCTTTCTTTCGATTCTTTGTTAATTGCCCCGACTTGTTTCTAGCCATTGTAGAATATAGGGAGCTGGAGGGGAAGGGGGGGGGGGGAGAGATGTGGTGGTGCAGCTCATACTTGGCACATGTTGTGATAATGATTTTGTGCACTCGCGGTGAATATGATATAAAAGCATTTCTTTACAAAGAGTTGTTGGAACATTTTTGTCTTTTTCCACCCAGTGCTTCGTCAAAAGAATGATTAAAATCCAGTGCATGAACTCACTCTGACCCTTTCATACCCCATCTCTCTCCCTCCCTCTCTCTCTCTCTCTCTCTCTCGCTCGCTCGCTCGCTCTCACTTTGAAACTGTGGATTTGGCCATTTTAACTTTAGAGAAAGGATTATTTATACCGAACGACGAACTCACAGTGACCTTGTCTCTCTCGATCACACTGTCTTTGTGTCTGTCTGTCTATCTGCATGTGTCTCTCTCTCTCTCTTAATCTCAGGGAGAGGGAGAGAGAGAGAGA
>NC_134876.1:40722811-40737811 GCF_041734735.1 Babylonia areolata | reverse complement strand
GAGCAGACCCGTGTTCGCGGTCACACTGATCCAAGGGTTGATAGTGGTCTTTACCTTTAAACCCTTTCATCATTTCTAGTTTGGGAATGAGTGACGACATACGATGCCTTTTCGTCCTCTTACAGGTCGTTTTCGACTATCGGTGTTAGAGATGATCACAGGTGATCGTTTTTGTCTGTTAACGATGTAGAGAGGACATTTTTGAGTGAGGTCTGGGCATTGTTTTTGTTGACTCGGGGACGTTTTTTTTTTTAAAGCAGATGGAAGAGTTAAAATCAATAAACCCACGTCACTCCGAGCACATGGCTGACTGTACTAAAAACCAGTACTTAACATTGGCACTTGTTCACACAAAACCTACTGAGTGGCTCAGTTCATTTGCTAAAGGTTGCTTTTTTCTTGGATGACTTGAGGTGCCTGTAATTGAGATCACACATTTGTCAGGATTTTTGTTATATTGTTTAATCAACAATCTTGCACAGTCTATAGGCTACGATTCGAACACCAGTATGTGCAAAGCACACGTGCATGCACACAGAGAATGAACATCAGATTATACTGACCACAAAGGCTGGCTTTGGAGGTGAAGACCCACTTCATTTCGATTGGGTTGCCAGTGACTTACCAACAAAGATATAAACATTCGACGGAATTAGAATTGGTAATGTTCAGTGGCGATCTTGAGATATCCTGAACGAGTATTTCCAGGTTGTTATATCAGCATCTCTTAAAGACAGAAAATAAAAGACAAAGTTGCTGGAGACGAGAAAAATACATGATATGAATGTATCATACAGTTTACTGGAGCATGTCTGGAAGGTGTATATGATGGAGTAGAAAGAGTGTGGTGCTTCTTACGTTACAGGAATATATCTTTATTATTCATTTTATTTGTTCGAATTATGTGGGGGGTTTTCTAGTAACCGAATTTCTTTCTTGCCTTTTTTTTTGTAAATTGACGGTACGTGAATAAAGTGTTAACAAGTTTGGTTCCTAGATGGACATAGAACAAAATGTGGGACTGATGCCATCTGAGGAATGACATGCAATGTATGAGTTGTGATGGACGTTTTGGGTGGGCACGGCTAATGTACAAACCCACTTCTGGAAAAGAAAAATTACCCAAAAGGTTTTGAATATAGTTTGTCTGTTTGTGGACTGTGTAATATCGATCATGCATGTGGAGTACTTGAAATGATCCCTCCCCCTCCCCCCCCCCCCCCCCCACACACACAAACAACCTCTCTTCCTCCCAGACCTTTTCCCGTCTCTCGCCTCTGTACCCATTTATCCACCCTTCTTTCAAAGAGGTCTGTTGCGGTTCCAATACGTAATAAATGGGGATATGTTTCGACCAGTCTGACCCAAATTACACAGCCTGTGTGAGTGAGTCATTTAGTGTGTGCGTGTGTCTGTCTGTGTGTGTGTGTGTGTGTGTGTGTGTGTGTGTGTGTGTGTGTGTGTGTAGCACGCACGCGCTGACTTCCAGTGATTAGAATCCGCAGACAATAAACGACACGCAAACAGACAATGACGGAGAAAGAAAGAAAGGTGCTGGCTGTTGATCATGACCAGACCAGTCCCACCCCCCACAACTCTTACCCCCACCCACCCACCCCCACCCTCCGCCTCTTTCCTCCACCCCCCAACACCCACACCAGATCGTCTGTACAAGTCCAAGTCCACTTGTCCTGTCTGATTTCCGCCTCAGCGAATCTTTGGACCGGTGGTTTTGATTTTTACCCCAAATATTATTGCAGGGGCTTAGGCTGAGCCTTTTGGTCCCTTGCTTTCTCAATAGAAAACGGATCAGACATATCCTCCATTGCAGCAAATCCCATTAAGGGGCCGTACAGGCGGGCGGTGGGGCCCGGCCCTTGCCTGTCAGAGAAAAAAAAGGGAACACACTCGGTTGCCGGCTTTGGGGTGCCGGCATTGACAAAAGTGGCGCGAGCTTTTCTCACACTGGACTTTGCACGTAAAGAGGGTGAAGAAGAAAAAATATGACGGCGAGAAGCGTGTACGATCTTGCGGGATTTGCGCAACACGCCGCTGTTCCGAGGGTTTGTAGGGGGTGGGGAGGAGGAGTAGGAAGGAAGGAGGGCGGTTGGGTGGGTATGGGCGCGTGCGCGCGCGTTGCTATTCCCTTGGCCGTGGCCCTGCGCCGCTGTGCAGTCAATTTGATTATTGGGCGGCCAAAGGAAAATGGAGCTTGACAGTGGCACTCATCATTGTCAGCCAGCGGACCCACAAAATACATACCTAACTTGATGAAAACGTCATGAACGGTTATCAGGCCTGCAAAAACTGGCTGCCGCGTGTGGAAGATGGGAATGGCCACACTGAGATAGAGGGAGAGGTAAATAAGAAAATAAAGAAAAAAAAATGGTAAGCAAACAAAATAAACTTGCACACACACACACACACACACACACACAGAGACACGTGGGGGGCACGCTCCTATTTATAGTAAGGGATTACGTACACACACACGCTCTCTCTCTCTCTCTCTCAGTGCTTCACACAGGCGCGGCCAAACCTATGAATCGATTTTATTTTCTAAATAAACGAATAAATCTTTCTGTGTGTGACACATCTATCAACATTTATGATTCTTGGGGAGAGAAAAAAAAAAGTCGGTCAAATTCCAGAAGCAGTGAGATGAATATTTGCAACACCAAGAGCTGTGATCGAAGCTGTCCTTTTGTGAGCGTGTCAATTACCAGTGAGGTGATAAGCGAGGTTGAGTTTTGATTGATGAAATTATACATAAATAAGCCATTGAACACCGGCCGTACCCTGAGGGCTCACACACACACACGTACACACACACACACACACACGCGCGCGCGCGCGCGCGTACGTACACACACACACACACACACACACACACACACACTGTCACACACACACACACACACACACACACACACTGTCACACACACACACGTACACACACACACACACACACACACACGTACACACACACTCTATGACACACACTCACACACACACACACACACGTACGTACACACACACACACACACACACACACACACACACGTACACACACACACCCACACACTGTCACACACACACACACACACACACGTACACACGTACACACACATACACTGTCACACACACACACACACACACACACACGTACACACACACTCTATGACACACACACACACACACACACACACACACACGTACACACACACTCTATGACACACACACACACACACACACACACGTACACACACACTCTATCACACACACACACACACACACACACACACACACACCACACACACACACACACACACACACACACACACATCTTTGCACAGGAAATCCACGACAGACAAATTCTTCGCATGTTAAATGCAGCTTGATCCGGTGCCTGCTCGAAAGTCGTGGGGTTTTCTGGAAATTATCATTATTATTATTGTTAGTATTAATATCATTATTAGTAGCTCTCTCTCTCTCTCTCTCTCTCTCTCTCTCTCTCTCAATACCTGATGGAAAAAAATAGCAAATTCTGCTTAGTATACCGTATTATGTTATGTCATATATTATTACTGTATTTCACCACACGTCTCTGCCTCTTTATCTCATCCTCTCTATAAATATTATCTCCTCTCTTTCCTGTCCCTTTCTCTCTCTCTCTCTCTCTCTCTCTCTCTCTCTCTCTCTTGTTTCTTATAAATATGATGCTTATTATAATGTTGTTTCTTTTCTCGTTTTTCGACGACTATGTTAACATTTACCCATTCATTTCCTGGGGTCTTCTTCATACCTTTTCTTTAGACATTTTTCCCTCACGAGGGCTGGAGAAAGCAATTGTTTGCTTACTCTAATGCTATCGGAAATAACATTCCTTCCTTCATTCATTCGTTCATTTATTCCTTCCTTCATTCATTCATTCTCTCTCTCTCTCTCTCTCTCTCACTCATTCACTCACTCTATCTCTCGCTCATTACTGTATTCATATACATTATTTTCATGAATGCAGGTATCATAATTATGTACTTGTAAATGCTTATTGTGCAATTGAGTGTATTTGAATGTTATGTATGCTTTTCTATAACCTTTTGTTATCTTGTGAACATTTTGATTTGGTTTAAATAATGTTGAATTGTTCAGCAGTACCGTGCACATGATAACAAAACAGCATCAACAAGTTTAAAGCTTCCACTGTGCTCACAACGTTGCGCTTCATTTTGATTTCACTGTGCTCACAACGTTGCACTTCATTTTGATTTCACTGTGCTCACAACGTTGCGCTTCATTTTGATTTCACTGTGCTCACAACGTTGCACTTCATTTTGATTCCACTGTGCTCACAACGTTGCGCTTCATTTTGATTCCACTGTGCTCACAACGTTGCACTTCATTTTGATTCCACTGTGCTCACAACGTTGCACTTCAATGTGATTTCATTTCTCTTTGCCCAGAGGGCTGGATTTAAAAAAAACCATATACATGCTTACTTCACTTCCCTCATTAAAAAAGGTTATTTCGTTCTCTCTCTCTCCCCTCTCTCTCTCTCTCTCTCTCACATACACACACACACGCGCGCGCGCGCGCACACACACACATCTTTCCCTCCATCTCTCTCTCTCTCTCTCTCTCTCTCTCACACACACACACACACACACACACACACACACACACACATCTTTCTCCTCCATCTCTCTCTCTCTCTCTCACACACACACACACACACACACACACACACACACACACACCTTTCCCCTCCCTCACTCTCTCTCCCACCCTGTGGTGTGTGTGACAGGTAGTCCAGTGCCTGTGAAAAATAATCCGTCCTCGCTTCCAAAGATAAACAAACAAACAAACCAACCGAGGAAAAGATAGCTCTCCACTCGTACTGGCTGTGTTCGTATAAAGAAAATAACACGACAGAGGAGTAGGACCGAGGAAGGAAAGTCTGCAAACGATAACAGTATCGAGTGTTCGCAGCAGCCGCTTCTGCGCAGTGTCATTCTATTCCAGCAGGCAGCCCTTTTACCCATACACCATCCATCCACCCAAACACCCACCCGCCCGCCCACCCCTCTACCAGCACGCCCACCACCAACCACCTCTAGCCGAGCCCCTCCCTCGCTACCTATGACCCTGACCTGCCTTCTGAATTATTCATGAGAAAGTCCGTCCGGACAGAAAAGCGATACAGATCAGTTTCCCGGTGAACAATTCCAGAGGACAGGGCTGTCTTTACCCTCTCCCCTGTACCCCCTACACATTACAGAGTTCTGAGCACAATTACCCACCCCACCCCTCCAACACATGTGTCCCTTGCCAGGAGGAGTCTATACTCGGGGTGGACTCACACCCCCCACATGAATGTTTCTTTGATTTAACACGGCGACTTTTTTTTCGCTTTAAAAAACAAAAAAAAATTGGCAAGAGCTTTTCGAGTTCAGGAACGGGAAAGGAATGCACGTAGCGGCACGTTCACGTGGAACTTCAATGACTGAGGCCGGCTGGATTAGTGAAGAAACCAGCCTGTTGCTCCAAGTGGGTTGGAGTGTTCAGTTCAAAGACGAAAGTTATGCTCATATTGCGATAATGGTTAGAGACGACAGTCACACACACTAACATGAAAGAAGAAAAGTTGATGTGAAAACGATCTTTGCTACGCTCAAAAGATGCTGATCAGTAATGGCGAGCAAAACAAAAATAAATTACTATTAAGAAATGAATAAAACGGACTGCTGACAGACATAAAGCAATGAACTAACAGAACACAACGGTTAAAGACGAAGACTTCAGGTTCAAGCAGAACTGTTCGATTTTCGTTCGCTGGTCGGATTTGATTTGAGATTGGAAGTCATGGCTATTCCTGTCCCTTTTCTTTTGCACACACACACACACACACACACACACACACACACACACACACACAAGCGCGCGCGCACACACACACACACACGCACGCACGCACACACAGAGTTTCGGTGCGCGAAAATTACTGTGACAACAGATTTTCCCGTTAGTTCAAGAACGTTCCTTAACAAATTTCACAGCATCGATGCGCGAAAATTTGATACTGTGACAAAAGAATGTCCAGTTGAGTTCAAGAAACGTTCCTGAACTAAGTTCACAGCAACTAACGTTTGTCACAGCTGAGTGTGACCACAGGTTCTGTAAGAGAGCGGTCAGTGGACGTGGACATGCAGGCTTTTTGGAAGGTCCTGCCTGGTGGAGTTGTGGGGAGGGGAGGCGTCACGGTTTACGTCTCGATTCTGTGTTGTTGTTTTCGCACAGTAAATCAAGCAGGGTGCTAATTTGCAAGCTGGCGTGGTATGCCTTGGTTGCCCGTCCCTTGTCCAGTGGCAAGTGGCCCCGTGGGTATAATGGTATTTGTACAGGCCGGAGCCAGACTCCTGCTCAAGCGTAAGCAGCGACGTCGACGTTCACACACACACACACACACACACACACCACGTTGTATATGGTTCTGAGCTGCACAGATCGACTGTGGTTCTCTGTCGTTTTAAGCCACTTTGCGATTACGAGTCGAACCGTAACGGGTTTTGATCTCATTTGTTTCGTTTCTATTTCTTTCGGTTGTGTGTTCAGTAGAAATATTTACTTAATTAATTATTTACTTATGTATTTTATATTATAATGTAGTAAACGATTTCAAAAGCACAGTTATGTTGTCGTTGTGTTTTGATAGATAGATAGAAAGAAAGAATTAGATGCGGTCATCAGGTCGGAATTAGATGAAGCATTTTTGTGGAAAGAGGCCTAACTTGCGAAGAAGCGTCAAAACGCGCGTTTAAAGTCACGGCACTGACATACTTTGAGTGAAGTGTGTAGTACCACCGTACGCGCAATCTAGCGATATTTACAAGACTACTGACAGTCTGTTATGCCTTGCGGCGTGAGGAGGCGATGAGAGTCCTCCACCAAGACTGTCTATTTCTGGCCATTCTTCCATGATTTTTTCTTCTTCATGTTCCTTCTGCACTCGTCTTCCGTTCTACGCCTGCTCGTAATTTGCTGCTCTTCAATTTTCCCTCCATAGGGCTCCTCCGTCGTGTCCTTGATAGGCGCATCAGCAGAGTTGCTGCCCTTCAAGTATCGAAGGGGGACAAAAAAACGATGAAGGGCAGTGGCTGCAGATGCTTTATGAATGTGGGCTGCACTTTTTTTTTTTTTTTGCTCCAGTGGGTGAGAAGGTCATGTCTGGTCACGAGGAATTCTGTGGCTGGAAAAGTACGTGTGACTGTTGGCCGGGAGGTAGGTGTACTTTTCCTCCCAGTTCCCTCAATTCCAGCGTCTGGGCGAGTTCAGTAGTCTCCATCGGCGCATAACCTTTCCTTTCGGCATTAGTTCTTTATTTGCTGGTTTATTCTACGTTGTTGCTCTCTATCCTTTTGCCTTTGGTGTGTTGATCCTACCCATTCTGTAGCTAAATCTGCCGTTCGGTACGAACTTTTTTTTTCTGTTTTTTGTTTGTTTGTTTGTTCCCCCCCCCCCCCCCCCCCCCCCCCCCCAAATGGCTTGGATTCGTTAATTAGTCTGGATCTTGTTCGGTGACTTTCTCTGAGAAAAAAAAATCTGAAACGCATATACAGACCGACAGATCATACACACACACACACATCACACACACACACACACACACACACACACACACACACACACACACACACACACACCCTTTGTTTGTTTGTTTGTTTATATCTTCTTCTTTCTTATCTATTTTATCTGTTTGTTTTTTTGGGTTTTTTTCTCGTCCTCCATTGCAGTTTATTGGCAAGAGGATTTTCTGTCAAATCTATGCGGCGGGAATTGTGCGGGGAAGCTGTCAGTCCAGAGAGAGAGAGAGAGAGAGAGAGAGAGAGAGAGAGAGGCAAAAACAAACTTATTAATAATAGTCATAATGGAGTGGATTGGGGCTGGAATGAGTGGTGGTTGGGGGGTGAGGACACACAACGAACTTTACTGTAAAACCATCTATGAAAAGGGATTCGCACGACACCCATCCTCCCACATCCCCTTCCCCCCACCCCTGTTTCCCCCTTCACACACACACACACACACACACACACACACCATCACTCCGTTAATCTTCCCCCTTGGTGGGGGCCATGTGCAAGTCTTTTCAGCAGTGTCTTGCAACTCGTGGTGACGTCATGGTTAAGGCAGGCCCACGGAATTCAAACGAAGACGAGGAGGGTTTTTTGTTTGTTTGTTTGTTTGTTTGTTTTTTGTATTGTTTTGTTTCTTTCTCCTAAGTTTGTTCATTTTTGTCTGAATTTTGTTTTTGTATAACAGGAGATTACGTCCGGCATAAAATCGCCAGCACTTTAATCAAGTTGTGACACATAAATCCATATCAATTTTATAACAATAAAATATTCTGATTCTGAAGGATTTTTTTTTCCTTCTTTTCGCCGTAGAAGACCAAAAGTTTGTCAGCATTAGAGCTACCACGATGTTCTCTTTTTTTTTTTTTTTTTTTTTTTTGGCCCAGTGCATTATTGTTGTTGTCATTGTAGCGTTGTACTGTTCGTGACCAGAGAACTTATATCTTTATCAGCATGTTCGCCAGATATATATATATATATATATATATATATATATATTTATTTATTTATTTATTTTTATTTATTTATCTTTTTAATGAGAAAGGTGTTATTTGCCTACGGTAAAATTCCCATTGTCCCTTTCCCTAACAAATTAGATGTTTCGGGCGATGTTTTCTGCAAGCAAAATTATTTTCCTGCTGCTGTACTGACAGTACATCGTATGGCGTCAAGTTTTGACTCCTATATAGGAGTCAAAACTTGACGCCATACGATGTACTGTCAGTGGTCTCATTCCTTGGTAGATTTCAAAACGTGGAGAAGATACTGTAATTCAGGAGGAAAATACGCACACACTTTCCAGCCGCCCCCCCCCCCCTCTCTCTCTCTCTGTCTGTCTTTCCATAGATGTTACCATATTTGCCTATTTCTCTGCCCGTCGCTCTTCATCTCGGTTCCAGTGTGTGTGTGTGTGTGTGTGTGTGTGTGTGTGTGTGTGTGTGTGTGTGTGAACGCGCACGAGCGATAAAAACGCAACAACAAACAAAACAAAAAACTGTGATCATCTTCCGTCACTAATTCCCACCTGATCTGTACACTTCTCCAGCTGAAGCAGCCGTGAGTTGCAAACTGGAGATGTGGGAGGAGGGGGAGGGGGGGGGATGGCATGGCAAGAGACCCCAGCGGAACAACCCGATGGGTACAGTTATCAGTGGAATGCAGCGGCCAGAGCTGCGACAAGGAGAGAGAGCGAGAAAGAGAGAGGAGGGTGGGGACGGACACAGGTCATTAGCCTGCCAGGCTTGAGCACCCCCCACCCCCTGTCCTTCTCCCCTCCCCAGGAGACCTCTCTTTCTTCTGTCTTTTTCAGGCCAGTGACAAACGCCTCCCCCCGCCACGCCTTCCCCACCTACACCCACACGCAGATCTGTACACATGCATGCGCGCGCGTATACATACAAGCACACACGCGCACATCAGAGGGAGAGAGAGTGAAAGAGAATGAGAAAGATTAATTAAAAAAATATATATTTTGTCTTTCGTTTGTCTTGATTTTCCTTGTTTCATAAGAAATTACTGCTGGAAGAAAGTTTTTTTTTTTCTTCCCTTCTTTCTCTCTCTCTCTCTCTCTCTACCTGAATGCAGCCAGCCGACAGCAATTAAGCATTTTCACGGAGAGAGAGAGAGAGAGAGAGAGAGAGAGAGAGAGCATTTTATGTATGAACACGACTGTACATCCTCGACCAGCACGATTCATGAAAGAATCTTTCGTAATACGTTTCACGTTTTTGTTCGTGTATCTTGAGATCTTCATTTAATGTGGTCGAAACTAATGCGATTCAGATTCTCTCTCCAAGTGTCTCTCTCCCTCCAATTCTCTCTCTCTCTCTCTCTCTCTCTCTACACACACACACACACACACACACACACACACACACGAGTGAGGCCGTCACTTTCCTCTTTGACAACAACTTTAACAAATTGCAAAGACCTTTTAAGACTTTTGAAACGTAGCGAAAACTAAACCTCAAAACTAGTTCAGCTGACACATCGAGGAGAGAAGACAGAGGGACGGCAGAAAGGAGAGGGGTGTTTGGGATGGTGGGAGGTTGGGGTGATAGGGGGGCGGCAGGAGAGAACACAACGATGAGGAGTCTGCGGCCACTGAACGTGTATAGTTAATCGCGTAGAAATGGGGACAGGAGTGGCCGGGGTTGGGGAGGTGGTGGTGGGGGGGCGGGATGGGAGGGGGGGGGGGAGGCGTAGGACCCAGTGGGGACCAGACCAATTTCCGAAACACTTTGCATAAATTCCTCCGCTTCTTTTGGCAAAAATAGCCGAAGCACGCACCCTGCGTACGCGCTAGAACTACAGACACGGTGAAGGTGAGGGATTGGTGCAACGTAAAGAGGAACAGACCAAGAGGGGAGGGGAGGGGGGGGGGGGCTTAGCTATATAAAACGAACCCCGTATATATTGCGAGAAGGGCCTCAGTGTCCCCACTGTCCTGTTATGAATCTCTGTTTCATCCACTGACCAACAGCGTGGGGGGGTACCCAGTCATTCTCTCAGTTAATCTGTTCACTCACCGTGTGGATAACTTGTGATCACCAGTGATGTTGCTGAAAGTTTGTTTCGTGGTTCCACTGTTTTCGTTCTTTCTGTGTTACATTGAAATCGTGCTCTGGAGGTTGGTGTGTATGTCACTGGCAGAGGTGTCATGAAAGTGGAGCTGTGTTTGTCACCTGTGGCCGCCAGGAGACGGATTAGTGGTTGCGTGATAAAGAGCGGTGAAGTGGCGCCTTGGCCACTTAAAACGGTACGGGTAGGTCCTCCCTAGGGCCACGAGGGGACAGGAGCTTGGAGATAGGGGAGCAACGCCGGGGGCTAATCCTCGTCAAACAGCCCCATTCTTACCCCCACCAGTGAGCAACATGACCTCACCACCCCCGCCTCTCCTCCCTACCCCATCCTACCCCACCCTGTGTTCCTCCCCTCCACCCGGCCTTTTCAGGGTGGGGGATTAAGCATCAATGTGGATGTATACAGCCTGGCAAGAGGAAGAGCGCATGGAGCTGACCCCCCATCTCTCTGTGATTACCTGTCACGACCAAGGGACACGTGTATTATCACAGGACACACAACACCCCGCCGGCCCCACCGTTTTGCCAAGTTCAAGCAGAAATCATTTTTTTAGCGCCTGAAACTCAAGAGAAGCTGAACAATGTTGACCGATGTTTCTCTGTCATTTCTTCGGGTCTGGGGCCCAGTGGCCTGAATGGACCGGGAGTAACGCGAGCTGTGGGATCTATCTGATAGGCTGGGGAAACAGCGGACCAATGACTATCATTAACAACAACCTGTTCCCAGTCTTTCCTGATGATATGGTGACGGGGATGGGAAGAGCTCCTTTCAGATGTCGTGGGGAGAGGATGACGAACGAGCTGCACGTGCCTTTCCTTGCTGATGGTTGTGACTGGTCTGCCAGGTACCACGCCGCCTAGCTACCACCCAGGATGGTACACAAAATCTGGTCGCATTCCTTTGGACCCTGCCATACTGTGTTCGGGTAAGGCGGGCAGCCGCAATATATGTTCTTATTTAAGGCTGGGTTTTTCTATCACTATATAATTATATTGACAAGGGTTCCTGCAGACGATGTGTGCGTTCGCGTTTGTTACATACGTAGGAATGGTTAAGAGAGTTTAAATGTGTTGATCTATAGTAAATAGGAAGGGTCTGTCATTGTTTTGTTACAGAAGTGCAACTACTATTCAGTTCTGATAAAACAACTATTCAATTCTGACACAAACGATACTGTGTAGAAATTACATTGGTCATTTCAGAGCAATACAGCTCATGAGTATTTCATGGCAGAACAGTTCTTACCACTTTCAAGCTCCATAATATTCCTTGGACTAACTGACAGAGCAGATTAATGTCATGCGTCGGTGTCGACATGGCACAGATTTAGCAGACCGCATTGATCAAACTGTTTTAAGAGTATTTCTTCTTTTTTTCTCCCCTTTTTAAGACTGTTGTCTTCGTGACAATGGAAATAACAGAAACAATATCAAAATCATTGACAGTGTTAGAACTGACATTTTATGATATTCACAAACAGAATGGTGCATTTTGAATCACAAAGTAGAATCAAAGACTGCATAATCACAGACTGCAATGATTACCACGTTCAGTCTTGTGAATGTTAATCAAACAATATTGGCCCCAGCGAAATTGCATTTTACGTGTATCCTTCTCTGGGTCATTTTGGTTTGGAAAATAAAGTTAAGAAATGTGATAAACTACCATCAGATGATTTACTAGCAGTTGAAAGAGTATTTTGTGCTAATGTAAAGAGATGATTAGAGAAAGCAGGCCGGCCACCGTTTCTAATTGAAAGGAATGTGCTAAGGTTTTAGCCATCTTAAGAGATAAGTTTGTGCGTGGAGAGAGAGAGAGAGAGAGAGAGAGAGAGAGAGAGAATTCCTGTTCCTGCTTCTGTTTGTTTAACACCATCTGTGTCTTTTCCTTCTTTTTTTTATTGAATGAAGGTAGTAAGTTGAAGTCACTGAACTCCGCCAGAGACGTTGAAGCAGAGGGGCAGAAGTTTGGGCTGTTTGTGCGTTTTTCACATAGATCGACGGTCGTCTGAGTTTTGTTTCAGCACTTGCAGTCGTCTGGGTATCCATTATTATGGAACTCCTGCTCCAAGACTAAGTGTGTTAAGGCAGAGGTTTTTATGTATTTGAGAAGACTGTATGTGTACGTGTCTTAGAAGGCCTTCTTCGGATGGTGTGGTCCTTGCATGAAGGAAAGTTCTTATTTTTAACGAAACTTTTCATATTATTCTGCAAAACAATGGTCATCCCGTTGACAAAAGACAGGATAAATTCAAATAGACTACAGCCTACAATTCCTATTGAGTTCATTTGAATATCCATCTAGTTTGATAAGTAGTGTTTTATTTTCAAACATGTCGCGAATACGAAAACAATCATGATATCGACAGAACAAGCGGATCTCTGTTACGTCCATCTGACAGTCAACGGAGAATCTTAAATGCTCTCAAACTAACCAGTCTTGTGTCCCCAGTGTCGCACTGCAGTCACACAGATTTCCCGTTCCATTGTACTGTTCTGACTTTTCTGAAGTGGTCACAGACATGAGCGCAAAATACGTGATTTTTTTTTTTCCGGGGATTAGACCCGCCTTTGTTTTGTAGATACATTTGCATGATCGAACATTTGATATCAAGTTCAGATCGAAACTCTTTTTTTCACTCTTCTCCCAGCAACTCACTGAAGTGGAGAAGGAAGATCCACTTTGAGTCCGAGCCTTGTTCGACTCTACAACAGCTATAGATATCTTGGTGACATTGATCCAAACACACACACACACACACGCACGCACGCACACACCCATATATATATATATATATATAATCTTACCTGTCAAATTCACTACCTATGTCACCCGTAATTTGTACGGTAAAACACAGCACGGAGTTTCAGTTACTCTTCACAGCACAAACTGTGTGTTGTAATGGATGGAACTGACAGGTCGTGCAGGCTGTGGGTGAGTCACCCACATGGAGGAATATGGAGAAAATATGGAGGAATCATACAGCCCTTCGCTGCACACCAGATGGGAAAAAATTGCGAGGAAGCCCATGGGGCAGAACGGTTTAAGAAGAACTGACGGAGAACAGCTGTGCACCAGTGAATCTAGTTGAGACAAGACACGGTATGCAGCAATGGAGATCTCTGGTGATGGTCGTGAATGCCACAGAGCACAGAAAGGATGGTGTTACAAGAGACATACAAATGCAGACATAAGTATATGATATATAAGACATAAGTACATCATGTATAATTGTCCATCCCAAATACATGCAGTACAAGCGAACATGCATATTTCTGTCAGTAATGCTAGGCGGTAGTCATCAGGTTGCCGAGGAATAAATTGAGGACATTTTCGCTTTTCGAAAGGTTTCCCACTATTAATTTTTCCTATTTATACGTTTACAACATCATCCCGCATCATACTGACGTCGCTTCGCGTTTAGCTCTTGTTCAAACTAGTAATAATGACCATAATAGTATATATTAAATGGGTTAAAATGTCATATGTGCTTTGTTCCAAACCAAAATTGCAACGTTACCTGTCATTGAGAGCATATTGCGCAGAAGATATATTTTTTTGTGAAAAAGTTTGTTTTTTCCCCTACTCCTGCTTGTTAAGTTTTCTTACTATGATTATGAAGTTGTTCTGATTCTGATCCTTGTCGCTCTGGCCATCGCCATCAGCGTAAATTTCGTAGAACGAGGCGAAAAATGCTTGGACCTTTCGACATCGCGACAGACAGTGTATCAATGACATTGTTCAATGATTAGTTTGATTCCTTGTCATTATAGTAAACATAAAACATACAATGACATCATATTGTTTGCGACTGGCTCAGTCTCTGCCTCTGTCAACATCTCTCTCTCTCTCTCTCTCTCTCTCTCTCTCTCTCTCTCTCTCTCTGTGTCTCTCTCTCTCTTTGCACAGAAGGATCGGGTCGCTGTCATGACCTCGGTATTGTCAACCTTCGTTATTTTGTGTTTTTGTCAGCCAGTCCTCATCATACCAATTTTTTATTGTGACTATATAACCACGATGTACGTGTGTGTGCCGACTGTATTTATTGGTTCATATTTTGTCACTGCGTTACGCTAATAATCACGATCTCTGCGTGAAGTGAGAGCGGGGTTTGCCGCTTAAGTCCTCGTTTTGTCAGGGATTTGTTTCCTATTCAAATCCCAGATCATGACGGCCATCCCCCCTCATTCACGCTACGGTTGCATAAAGTGGCGCACACGCACGCACACAGAAACACACACACACAGACACACACACACACACACACACACACACACACACTCTT
>NC_134876.1:40685311-40717811 GCF_041734735.1 Babylonia areolata | reverse complement strand
TGATTCTTCTTCTTCTTCTTCTTCTCTCTCTCTCTCTCTCTCTCTCTCTCTCTCTCTCTCTCTCTCTCTCTCTCTCTCTCCCAGTATGTCTGTCTTTCTGTGTGTAAGCGAGAGAGGGAAAGAGTGCGTGTCTGTGTCTAAGAGATATGTGTGCGCGAGCGGAGGAATGGTAACCATTTAATGTCACCAGGGCAGCCATCAGCAGATTTCTGACCTTACTCTCACAAAGAACCCGCATCCATATGAAATTCAGCGCACAGACATTTACCGTGCTAATTAAAGTAAGAATGAAAGCATTACTGAAACGAGTTTCTCACATCATGAGACAGTGTCGTGAGAATATGGGTCCATTCCAGAGAAGAAATAGTTCCACGGCGTTATAACACGGCAGAAACTCAGGGATAGTTTAAAGACTACCACCACCACCACCAAAATATCAGACATTTTCATGGTGACATTTGTATGCCCCCTCGCACAGTTTGCAGGTGGGTCACTGTTTAAAGAGCGGTAACATAAATGTGTAATGCAATACACACACAGGGCCTCTTTCAACAGATTTTTTTAAGAGCAAACTGTGCTCATTTTGAAACAGCTTGTCCTCTATCCTCATCTACCCCTTCTTTCACTCCACGCCCCACACATTCCTCTTCCTCCACATCCCTTCCACCATCCAGAAAGCAACAACAAAAAACCAATTGTACAAAACAAAAACAAAAGACAAGAGCCTACTGACCGCCAGACAGCGTGAAAGGGGACTTCAGTTTGGAACGATTCAGAGGATTCTGTCTGATGACCTTGACCTCACTGTGTTGTCCACAAGATGGATGCCCATTGGCCCAGAGATAATCAGAATCTGAATCGATGGTTTGTAATTTAGTCCACAGAAGTCTGAATGTTTGTTTTGTTGTTGTTGTTGATGTTGCGTGTTTTCTTCATGTATGGTCTGATGGCTTCTGTGGCGTCATTGTTAAGTGACACAAAATTTGGAGATCACTCGGGAGTGGGCCAATCAGATGGGAAGAAAATTAAAACAACAGAAGCAAGCTTGGACCGACGTTGTCATGGGTCGTGTTCAGTTCTGCGTACATCGCATTGTTCACCTGATAATGCATTATGATCACCCTCTTCTCTCTCTCTCTGTATAAGCGCGCGCGCATGCACGTGTGTGTGTATGAGAGTGACTCATGAGCGAGCTGAAATTACCGCACTACTATTCACAGTGTGGTTATATTAACTTTTTTTTTTTTAAAAGGTTTTCAGAACGAAATGCTGCACAAGCACAAACTAAAAGATCCGCGAAACTATTAATTCCATTCATTTGTGTGTTTTCTCCAAGATGAACTTTTTTTCCAACGTTCACGTGCAAGACCGCAAGCACTAAAAAAGACTTTTTTTCAGATATTCCTTGTTTTGATCCCCTTTACTGAGCAATACATCAAATCAGTTTAAATGTAGTTGCTTTCAGCCCAGCTGACCACAAAGAAGGTAATTTCAGGACTTGAATATCCATCAGTTCATTAAACGAAAGGATAATTATGAAAACCCAAAAAGGAAGAAATACAAAAATAAAACGTTTTATATTTGTCATTATTCATTTCATCGCTTCTACTGTCTTCATGACAGTCAACACCCACATGTTCACCTAGTTCTGCGTTGTTGTATCAGCACAACCCCTATCTGCACTGACGGAGTTGGAGTGAACGGCAGCGTAATGACCTAACACCTAGCCGAATTAACTGATAAACCCCGCAAACGAATCCACGCGTTTCACGGCTGTTGTGGCGAATCGGAAGCCAGACAGCGCTGTGTGTGTGTGTGTGTGTGTGTGTGTGTAAAATCGTTACCACACCCCACCCCACTTCCTCAGGCCCCTCGGCCACAATAAAAAGTTCAGCAAACAGCTCTGCTGGCAGTTCAGTAGCTTGTGCCCTTTACTTCTTTTAGTGGCTGGATCAGGAACATACAGAAGGGAGCATGAAGGACATAAACACTCACACGACACCAACCAGATCACCACCACACTCCCGCTCCACCCTCTTTTCCCTCCCCCCTCCCTTCTTCTGCCCCCCCCCCCCCTCTCTCTCTCTCTCTGTCCTCGTCTATTGTTCATCCCCTCCCCCAGCCCCTTTGTTTTGTTTTCTTTTTGTTTAATACAAGTGGAGGTTGTCTCTGTGTGGTTTGGTGAGTGTTAAAGGAGACACAGTAGTGAAGGCGGTGCAGGGGGGTGGTAGTGGTGGTGGTGGGTGGGGGTCACAGTTTGTGACGATGGGGGTGGGTGGGGGGTGGATGGAGAGAGAGAGGGAGGAAGCACGGTAAGTGGTGGTAAGTGTCAAGTGGCTCACACGGTGATTTATGGCTCAAGCCCTCACAACACAAACCTCTGCTTGCCCCCACACCCCTCACCACCCCGTCTCACCCTCCCCGCCCCACCAGTCCCCACCCCCCTCAGAATTCCCTCCACACTCCACCTGAGGTCGTCCTCCTCCCCCCCGCTCCTCTCCCATTCCTCCCTTCCTCGCTTCCTTCTCTTCACACACGCAAACTCGCACCCACACCGAAGTGACACCTGTCTGCAGGGCAAAGAGGCGGATTCCCTTCAACCTGTCCTGACGCAGACGCCACGCCTCACTGCCTAGCCGAACACAACCCACCGGCGTCTGTCTTTCTTTCCTACAAACTATCGGGAGGCGCCCACGACACGACACGACACAAGCAGAAGCAGCAGGCGCTCGCACGCACGCACGCACGCAGACAGACTGACTGACTGACACCCACTGCGCGCGCGCGTACACACACACACACACACACACACACACACAAGAGAAGCCATCATCACAGTCACGTAATAAATGAATCAAGTGATCGCGCATAGCATGCATAACCATCCACGCGCGCACAAGAAAAAAGAGCACACACACACACACAGATTATATATATATATATATATATATATATATCCAGACACCTGCGTGATGGAAGTGTGGAACACCTGGCCAAATCTGTTATGTCCCCCCCCCCCCCCCCCCACCCCCGAATGTCCTGTCACCGAGAACTTCCTCGTGCTCCTCCCCCTCCCACATGTCAGCTACAGCTATATGAGGTAACCGGCCACCTTCACCATACACGCAAACCGTCACCCACCCCTTAGGCGCCCAGCTACACACACACACACACACACACACACACACACCGTAAGTTTTAATGTCTTTTCACTTTGAGAAAAGAATTAAAGATACACACCTACCTAACATCGTGGTCTAACTACCATAACTTTTCACACAAACAACATGCACAGTATATGGTGACGAACTGTATCATGACTGGGACCATCTATCTGCCTTCACGAGTAGGTAGGTATCGGTATTTCAGTATAGTCCCTGAGAATAATATACCATGGTACTCCCAGTGGAATGCCAGATGAACAGCCAGGACTGCACCACTCTTGAAATTCAGACAGCCTTGACATGAACAACGCAACCTTCTCAAAACCAGGAACCAAGCCCTGGACAACTGGACCTTGAGGTCGCAAGCCAATTTATCGTTAAACCCTACTCTTCCGTACTTACTATAAATTTCCCATGACTCCCCAATGGAACTGCAAATGGACGCTCAGACAAACACACAGGACTCCCGGCATCCCCTCGAGCAACAAAACCTTGATAACAGTAAAACTCAATCTGGTCAATACACAACTGGACTCTCAAGTCTCTTTGACCACTTTTGTACAACGGCATTGATCAGCAGGTCAATTGTTATTAAGATGGTCGAGGCGTATTCTTTTTCAGTGCATGCGCTACACGAAACTTTTGTGAAGTTGAATGAAAATGAAATTTTAAAAACCATTTTCTTGAATAGAATAACAGTGGTTCTATTTTCACACACAAACAATTTTCATGGCAAATGAACAATTGTACTTTCAATGCACAACATACATTTGACTTTCCAACCTGCATCGTACAAAAAGAAACATCGACAATAAAAACCAAACAAAAAACCCATGTGAGTATTTTCAGTTTAATCTGTCATATGAAATTTGCAGACCTTTTGTCGTACTGGATGCCAATGATTAATTTTCACTTTCTCAAGGAGGCGTCACTGCCTTCAGACAAATCCATATCCCAACGCGCTTGTCAGCCGCATAAGTGTTTCCTTCCACACAATATTGCCAGAGGACATTTGCTGCCATGGGTTCTTTTTCAGTGCACCAAGTGCCTGCTGCACACGGGACCTCACGTTCATTTCCCAGTCAAGCTGGAGAGAAAGGGCGAGACCGGGATTCAACACCCACACCCTCACATACTTTACTGATAGATAAGCGTCTTGGCAATTCTGCCACCTTCCCCTTAGGAAGGTATTTACATTAAAAAAAAACCAGACCATTGTACAGACAGAACTAAAGATACTTTACTTTGCATCTGTGACCGCCGCAAGATCTCCATGCGCTCTACCTTCTTCTGACGCTCTTCTGTCTCCCTCCTTTTCAGTCCTTCGTCATTGCACCCTTCTCCCTGTAAAGCATTTCTGTTCCTTTCTCACTCATTTCGCCTTCCTTCCAGCTGGGTATCATTGGTCTCCTTCTTTCCAGCTGGGTATCATTGGTCTCCTTTCCAGCTGGGTATCATTGGTCTCCTTCTTTCCAGCTGGGTATCATAGGTCTCCTTCTTTCCAGCTGGGTATCATTGGTCTCCTTCTTTCCAGCTGGGTATCATTGGTCTCCTTTCCAGCTGGGTATCATTGGTCTCCTTCTTTCCAGCTGGGTATCATAGGTCTCCTTCTTTCCAGCTGGGTATCATTGGTCTTCTTCTTTCCAGCTGGGTATCATTGGTCTCCTTTCCAGCTGGGTATCATTGGTCTCCTTCTTTCCAGCTGGGTATCATTGGTCTCCTTCTTTCCAGCTGGGTATCATAGGTCTCCTTCTTTCCAGCTGGGTATCATAGGTCTCCTTCTTTCCAGCTGGGTATCATTGGTCTCCTTCTTTCCAGCTGGGTATCATAGGTCTCCTTCTTTCCAGCTGGGTATCATAGGTCTCCTTCTTTCCAGCTGGGTATCATTGGTCTCCTTCTTTCCAGCTGGGTATCATAGGTCTCCTTTCCAGCTGGGTATCATTGGTCTCCTTCTTTCCAGCTGGGTATCATTGGTCTCCTTTCCAGCTGGGTATCATTGGTCTCCTTCTTTCCAGCTGGGTATCATTGGTCTCCTTCTTTCCAGCTGGGTATCATAGGTCTCCTTCTTTCCAGCTGGGTATCATAGGTCTCCTTCTTTCCAGCTGGGTATCATTGGTCTCCTTCTTTCCAGCTGGGTATCATAGGTCTCCTTCTTTCCAGCTGGGTATCATAGGTCTCCTTCTTTCCAGCTGGGTATCATTGGTCTCCTTCTTTCCAGCTGGGTATCATTGGTCTCCTCCTTTCCTTTCTCACTCTTGTCCTTTCTATGTCCACAGATTTGATGACAGAATGCAAATTCACAAGAGAAAGGCGAATCGACCCTTTTTTTTCTTTAATGCATGCGCTTCGCCTCTCTGCTTGGCAGATGTGGTGTAGCGTATATGGATTTGTCCGAACGCAGTGACGCCTCCTTGAGCTACTGAAACTGAAGCATGCGCCTCGCAAAGCACGTGGCTATTTATTATGCGTGAGTGTAACATTATCGCACGTAAGGTGAACATTCACGCCATCACCAACATCGACTTAAGTGGCGTGCTGACAATGCATGGGCGCCTGGACACAGTTGATTTCATTTTGTGTTAGAAGTACTTCTTTCTGTTTGATTGTGTTTTACCTTTCACATAAAAAGGCACGCAAAATAAAGTTTCTGTTCAAAATGTATTCTTCCGAATTACAATCTGACTGGTATTTCAAAATTAAAATAAAATATATATATATTGCATACGTTGGCAGTTTTCTAAGTTTCGTAATGTTTTTGGACTCTTTGGCACAGTCAAATAAGAAATCGATTTCTTTTCATTGATATTTTGTTAATAAAAGACGTTAATATTTTTTTTATATGCCATTCTTATATCACAATAACAAAAATTTAAAACAGAGTCTAATTATTCATAGAAATCAAGGGAGCTTACTTTCAGCATTTTTGGATATATCCATGTCGAAACGTTTTATGAAGTTCAAATCTCTCTATGCCCTGTAGCGCATCAGATTTCCGCTGCCTTTTCTGTGCTGTCTCCGCCAGTCATTTTTCCTTAGCTCCTTTTCAACCGTTCTGAGCCATGTCTCATTTGATCTTCCTAAATCTTGTTACTCCTCGACTTTGGCCAAACATCAAGGTTTTTCAAGATTGAAACAACAACAACAGCAACAACTTGATATTTGGCCAAAGTCGAAAAGTAGCCAGTTCCTGAGATGTGATTGTGTCCATTGTCAACGAAGTCTGTAGAGTAGGTCAAAACGGAAAAAAAAACAAAAAAACATGTCTGTCTGTCTCACATGCTCGTAATCTTTTGCTCAAATTTACTACTATTGAGGAATAAACAACAACAAAAACAACCGACCAAACGCTTCAGACCCCACCCAAGAAGACAACAATATTTATCCGTTTGGATCCGAACTGAACAACCTTTACTCGCAAACCAGTCAAAAGTATGCCATTCTTTTTGTTCACCCCCAATACCAAGACAAGAAAAGTTGAAGTGCCTGATTGTTGTGTGAAGCCAGATCAAGTGACACGACAGTAACCAGAGCCTGCCAGTCGAGGCAGAGAGCCTTTTTCTCAGCCCCAGACAGCACCGCATCAGACTGCCTGTTGTCAGCTGCACCTGCGATATTGCACGCAAGTTACACATATTGTCAGGTTAAAACCATAAAGAATGCACTGATTTGTCCGCGGGTTTCCTTTCCAGCACAGCACGAGGCTTCGCGCACGGATTTCGGGAGAATAATAATGACGTGAATTGTTTTGGGCATTGATGTAAAATATGTCACGCTCGACTTCATTCGAGCACGAAACGTGGACCAAGTTTTTCTTTCACCCGCATGCAATATATATATATATATATATATATATATATATATATATATATATATATATATATATATATATATATATATAGTCATTCGGATGAGACGATAAACCGAGGTCCCTACGCAGCATGCATTAAGCTCACGTAAAAGAACCCACAGCAACAAAAATTATGGTAGCACTGCACTGTGGCGATATGCTCTCCCCAGGGAGAGCAGGGTGAATTTCAAACAGAAAAATATGTCGTGACAAAACTTAACACAATACAATACAGAACAATACAATACAGTATTTGGAACATTTCTGTAACTGATGAAAAGGAATCTGTCTTGAGCTTTAACATGGTTTTCCCCCCTGTCACTCCCACTTCCACCTGCACTATTCTTCCAGACCGGGGCTCTGTGTAAAGTCATGTTGACATGCACAGTGGCCGAATGGTGAGAGCGTTAACTTAAGTCTCAGCGTCATGAGTATCAGCGCCTGATGGATCAGTAACAGTGGATTTTTATTTTATTTTTTTTTTTTAAGATCCCGGTCAGTATTTACACAAGACCAAATACACACATAAAAGATTCCCTAATCCATGTCGGCGATCGATAGGCAATGGAAACACGAATAGACACTCAGCATGCACAACCCCGAAAACGGAGTATAGCTGCCCGAACAGTTAACTGGTTGAAAGCAGTCACACACGTAAGGGTTTTCTGACACACGCGGCCCACCAGTGAACGTGGAAGTCGCAGCCCACGAACGCAGAAGAGGAAAGTGGTGTTGCATCTCAGAATTAACATGGTGAAACTTTAAACATAATTATGTACGTGTTTAAAGCGATGTACATGTTTAACACAGCACAACAAAAAATGGTAACCTTGATTTGCAGTGTAAAAGCCGTAGGAAGCGAGCTATTATATACATCCAGATCATGCTTAAGATACTTTATACTCCGCTTCATTAATCACTAACAAATAACAACGACTGTAGAAAGTATTTTGAAATCAATATGAAGAACACGGTTGATGAAAAAACAAGGTCATTTAGTGAATAATAATGCGGAATGTACGTCTAAGCCCTTTACGTTCCACTACAATCTTCCTAAACTCGCCACTTGAGTTTGCTTAGGGCTACAGTAAGTATTCTAGCAGACATCTTAAGAACTGCATAGAAAGACTTACTCGAGAAAAAATAAGCACACACACAACAACAACAACAACAACAAACAGACAAAGAAATAACATAAAGGTGAATGGGAATGCAGACATGAAGAGACGGCAACGAAAAAGGAAACGAAAGAAAATAAACTGCTGTATAAAAAAAGAGAAAATATCTTGTGTTTCAAAGGTACCTGAAGACTGGATCAGTACTGAAAGAGGCACCAGCTTCCTCAAGGAAAGTGCCAGGTCTTCTCTGCAGAAACCCATCAAGGTTGTTAATCAAAGAGTGAAACAGGGTAAAAAGAACGTATTATAACTACCAGTATGAACATCATCTAATTTTGACTTGTTAACCTCGATGCAAGATCAAATTGAGTACAGTAAAATCATGGTTTGCAATGTACCATGACTTTCCACATTTCTAAATGCAAGCTTCGGTGCATGTACCCAATAGAACTACAGGCTGTGGCATTTCATATATGTGAGTGCAAGCCCCAATGAAATCTCTGCCTATGAAAAACCATTGACCTCAGTCGCCGTATTAGATCCATTTGTGATCAATGAAATGTTTACAAGATAGAAAACAGCGTAAATGTTTATGAGCGATTAGCCGCCACATTGAAATAAAAGTAAACATTTTCTAGCAATCAGTGCTCACAAGAGCAGATACATCCTCCCTTGAGCGGGCAGAACAGAAGCAATCGCTTATTTCAACAGATTCTGACACTATCCAGGGATCCACGAACCATTGAAATCGGCTCAGTTTTATGCAAGAAGAACCAACGAACGCTGTCGGATAGTTTTGTCAAACAACCGTCTGTACCGCATTTTTCTCCTTATTTTTTTTTCTTTTTTATTTCACTTACGTAATGCACATTTGCTTTACGGCTGAGCGGGTAGGATGTAACGCATATAGGCTTGGCTTGGCCTACTCTCATTTTGAAAACTCTGAAAGTTAAGAACAGGCGTTGTTATGGAGGATGGTGGGCCACTTTGCACAAACAAAGGAGCACTAACGGAAATCCACACAACGCATTTTGGCCTCTAATGAGAAACAGATTTCTGTGTTTATCAACAGTTGTTGCTGTCGTCATCGTTAATGTTGTGTTTTCAGCAACCAGCGTAAGTTCTGCATCTTTTAGTTTTTGGTAACACTGTGAAATTGTATCTCTCTCTCTCTTTCTCTCTCTCTCTCCCTCTCTCTCTCTCTCTCTCTCTCTCTGTGTCTCCCTGCGTGTGTGTGTCCGTGTCTGTCTCATTCTGTATGTCTTTGTCTCTATCTTGTCTCCTTGTCTCTCTCAGTCTCTATCTTTGCCTCTGTGTGTCTGTCTGTGTCTCTCTGTCACTTTGTCTCTGTCTGTCTCTCTGTCTCTCTGTCCCTCTCAGTCCCCCCCCCCCTCTCTCTACTGCCCTCCTTTCGTACTCCGCTGGCCCCCCGTTCTCAGTGGACACAGACACCACATAGAATCTTAAGGACCGTGTAGTGACTGTTGGGCGTGTAAAGAGTGGCCTTTATGCGATTGGCCCCACCCGCCATGAAGCCCCTATTGGTAATGGTCATGGGCCATTCCCAAACCCACACCATGTTTTGTGTTAGACAGGCCATGGCACATTTGGTTAGGAGGTGCTCCCTTCGCTTTCATTTACGGATTAAATGAAAGCCATTTAAAAGCGATTCGACTTTTTTTATACTAATTTCTTTACTTATTCGCTTATTTATCACGTACCTTTTCTTCCTTTTAAACTCAATGATCCATATATTCCCACACCATTCGTTAATCCTCTCATATCCGACCACTCCCAGTTTCGGTCTGTTACAATCCAATCTACCTGCAGTCTGCAAGCCGCCTTGAAGCCACCCAAGTGAGCAGTCCCTGCACTGCTACTGGTCGGATCTCGTCAGAGGAGTTTACAAGTATCTGTTCTGGTACTCCGATATTCGCCAGACACCACGCACTAACCCTTGTTCAGTGTTTAGTCGCGGTGCTGAAGCGAAGGCTGTCACAATGCCCGTCCAGTGACAGCCATCAGGAGTCCATGGACACTGATGATTTTGACATGTTCTCTCCACACGTATTAAGGAGGAGTGGACATAGAAACACATGTCGACATCGGAACATGACAAGAGCTACGTGAACAATAGTCAAACAGTCTGAGTGAGTGATCTCAGTAAAGAAGCGACTCGCTATCTTTTTAAGTGCTTGTTCAGTAATCTGGGAAGGACACCTTCAGTAAAGGAAAAAAAAAAAAAAAGTACGATTGCCTGATTGAATTATCCACTGCAGAATTCTTGCAATGTGAATGAGTCCAGGTGCGGTTAATATCAACACATGTTCTACTCCATTGCAAGTCCAGTTAACGTGTTTGGTGTCAAAAGGTAAAAATACATTTTTTTGTCAGAAGGGCTTAAAAAGTGTTTTTTCAGTAACCTATTAGTATGACCCTCAATTAAAAAGCATTCGTTTTATAGTCTACTGGAGTGACATAGAATTAAAATGCGTTCTTTCAGTAATCATTTAGAGCGAATCCTGAATTAAAACGCATTCATTTAGTAATGTATCGGAGTAACCATGCATTTAGATAAAGTGTCTCTTCAGCAGTCTTTCAAACTGGCTCCCCAGTTAAATGAAGTGTTTGTTCTGTAGTCTGAGAAGCTGACCCCCCACACCCCTACCCCACGCCCCTATCCCCACTTAGTTGTTGTTTTTTTAAAGAAGAAGAAAACAGTGTCGCCAGTGCAGTAAGTCCGGCAGTATGATCCTGTTTTAAAGACCAAGAGTGCTTGGTGGTGGTGTGAATCGTCCGGTAACGTGATCTGTGTAACAGAGCGGCGGATGCCGGGAGTAAATGAGTGGTCCGGCAGCAAGGCTGTCCATCAGACACTGACCCTCAAGTGAAAGAGGTCCGTCGGGACAAAATACTAGCTGCCACTGCTATCAATCAAAAGAACAAAGCGCAAGGCAAGGACATGAGCCCTGCGTGAAAAGGAGTGCTAATGCTGTGGCGTGCTCAAGTGATCCCTGGACTGACCACCGTCCGTGAACTGTTTTATGCAGCACTGATGGGTGGGGTAGGGGGAGGACAGGAGGGGCAGGGGATGGGGGGTAGAGGAGTACAGGGGTATGGTTGGGTGTGTGGGGTGGGGTGGGGGGTGGGCACAATGGCGGGAGCTTCCTGTGACGGGTAGTCAGGGTGGACATGGAAGGGAGGGGTGGAGGGTGGACGGGGTGGTAAGCAGAGAAGGTAATGTGTCCCGCTTGACGGCACACCGCCACTCCCCACCCTATAATCAGCGGAGGGGTGGCACGAAGATCTACGCCGGGGACTGGAAAGCCACCCGACATAGAGAAGCGCTCCATTGTGCTAGAACCCATCCTTCTTTTAATGAAATGGGGGGGAGAGAGAATAAAAAGAAGAAAGAGGAGCGATGCATAATGACTCCCACGGCTTCTCTATATATCTTTCAGGGGGTACACCACACCCCGGTGTCCCCCCACCCCACCCCTTCCCATTTTGCTCCATGTACGCTGGCGTCACAAATCACTGTCAACCGTTTGTAACCCACAATAGGTAGGGACCACGACGCTACCTGTAATTCGAGGCGTGGAGATCTATGTGGTTAGCAAAACACTGGCATCATGTTAAAGGTCACCCGGCAGTTGGAAGGGGAGTCGTGGAAACACATACCCTCTCTGTAATGGATCGGTGCGATCGAGGGCCACTAGAGTTTGTAACAAATTCCGCGATTTGCACAACAGACTGTGTGTGTGTGTGTGTGTGTGTGTGTGTGTGTGTGTGTGTGTGTGTGTGTGTGTGTGTGTGTGTGTGCAACACTTCTCCCCTGGGGTTGTGGTGGGGGTGGGCGGGGCAGCCTGCCAGCAATACAGGTGTACACCCGCGCTTCTGTCTTTACCTGATGATTAGCAAAACATAAAAAGTGCGCGAGGAACACATAATGACAGAGTGCACGCCCAGGAACACACAACTGCACTGAGGCCCTTCATTGAAGCTGAAGCTGGCTATTATCTTGCAAATGGTTTTTTGTCTTCTCTCATTGTGCGATCCGAATTTTGATTCTTCTGAGTAAAAAAAAAAAAGAGTGATTTATTTATTTATTCATTTATTTACTAATTCAATTATTCATTTATTTATTTGATTATTGATTTATTCATTTAATTTCATGTTTGTTTATTTAGTTGTTTATTCATTCATTTATTCATTCATCTGTTCAGCTTATTTTGTTGTTGTTTTTTTTCAATATGAAATCCTCATGCCAGAAGAGACGCCGTGAAAGAATTGGTGAGGCGTCGGACTTCTGATCTGATCCGGTGTTCACCAGTGATCAGGGTTGGAGGCCCTGACCCGGCATGTGGCTCTGTGCTTGTGAAAGGCACCACACTGACTCTGTCCGGCATCCCTTCAGCCAGCTGTGAATGGCCACCTGACCTGTTGGGGGAATGTTCAAACAACTGAAGGTAAGGATCGGATCCCGCCTTCCTGTGCCAAGATCTAGACACAGTGGATGTGAATTTTCTGCCTTTAAGCTTCAGTTTTAGTGAAAAAATGCTGAGCTGCTCTGCTGTTCTGAATTCTGGATCCATTGCCGATCGCCGCCAAATATCACGTGCATCCGATGTACATCGTTTAGTCATTGAAGACCATATCGCCTGATTGTGTTACTTACAAACAAGCGCAGCAAAACAATACAAGGCAAGGGAACTAACAATAACTAGCTGTAACATAAACATAAGCATGTAAATCTTCCATCCTCTCTTGCTGTCCACACAACGATATCAAGACGAAACCCCTCCCAAAACACACACACACACACACACACACACACACACACACACACACACACACACACACAGAGAGAGAGAGAGAGAGAGAGAGAGAGAGAACTGCCAGAGAGAGAGAGAGAGAGAATTCAAAGCACTTTAAAACACATTAAAAAGGGAGTTTACGGTTTTGGATTTTCAAGTGCAAAACTGGAGCTGTCCTTTCTTAGGACGCTGAAGTGTGTGCAGTGAGTCTCATGAGGACGGATGATGATGTCATTTGTTGTTATTGTCATCACCATCACCGTTTGCTATATTATGAAACGTTGCATGGTGTGTGTGTGTGTGTGTGTGTGTGTGTGTGTGTGTGTGTGTGTGTGTGAATAGAATAGAATAGAACAAAAACAGAATGAATGGAATAAATTCTAATGTCACGAAACCTTAAGGATTATAAGACACGTGTGCATATGTAAATACATGAAATAATTTATTAACGTCATAGATTAGAACGTTATTCATAAACAAATTTTCCTTATCGTGTTTGTATATATACATCATCTGTTAGCAACAACTGACTGAGGAATATTTCCTGTGTTATTCCAATTATAAATTGTTCCCTAATGGCTTTACATTACATGACACATTGATCAAGATGGTGGATTTCATCTTCCATTTTGTTACAATTGCTACATAATCTGTCTTCTCGTGGAATATTTAAATATCTACCCTGTTCAGTTTTTAGGTCATCTGCGTTTATTTTGAGTTTTGTTAAAGCGATAGGTTTAAGTTTTGTACTCTGCTACAATATGTTCTTGTAGTAAAATTTAAGTTTATATGTTTTTTTCTCCATTCTATCTTACTGGTACCTTTTTTTCTTTTTTTTTTTTTTTTAGATAACACATATTTTAGTGTATGTACGCTGAATGTGAATTGATTTTTTCCAAATGTGATAAAAGCCAATTGATTTCGAGTATCATTCTAACAAACACTGACCACAAGGAGTCTGGCGTGTGGGCGTGGGGAGGGAGTTGATGGTGAGCGTGTATGTGTGTGCGCGTGTGTGTGTTTGGATATTTATGTATTTTTCCCCTGGATTCTCTTTGTTGTGATGATTGTTTTACATGTCAGTGAAGTGATCACATCACAATCATGGGACCTCAGGATTCAGTTGCTATGAAGGACAAACACTCAGCCCACACCTCAACCAGTTCTAGAGGAAAGACGTCACACACACACACACACACACACACACACACACACACACACACACACACACACACACACACACACACACACACAGTACAGAGATTTCATATATATATACGAGGGTCATTCAATAAATAAGGTGAATTTTTCGGTATAAGGACTTCTAATACATATAGAAGCTTACTTTTTTTTTTCTTTTTCTTTTTTTGTTTTACTTCTTTTTCACATGGATTTAATTTGTTTTGCAGATTAAAGAAAACTTTGAGAGTTTTGGCGATTAACAAAGATGGCCGACCAAGAAGCATGCTCCAGGATTGAACAGCGGTCAGTTATCACGATTTTGGTTGCTGAAGGGTGCAAACCAGTTGAAATTCATAGGAGAATGTCAACTGTGTATGGTGCCACATGTTTCAGCCGAAAAAAAGTGTACAAGTGGGCTAAATTGTTTAAAGAAGGACGGAGCAGTGTTGAGGATGAAGACAGGCCTGGAAGGCCTACAGAAGTGAGGTCTCCTGAGGTGATCGAGTCAATGACCTCATTCAGTCTGACAGAAGGGTGACAGTGGATGACATTGCAAGGACTTTGAGCTTATCTGTTGGACAGCACACAAAATTGTCCATGATGACCTTGGCTACTCGAAGGTCAGCTGCCGGTGGGTGCCAAAGATGCTTACTCCAGAGCACAAACAGAGGAGGGTCGAGTTGTTCCAGCAGTGTCTCTGCCGCTATGAGAAGGATGGTGATGAGTTTCTGAAGAAGGTGGTCACATGTGACGAGACATGGGTTTGGCACTATGAGCCTGAGTCCAAACGGCTGTCCATGGAGTGGAAGCACGTAGGCTCTCCAGTGAAGAAGAAGTTCAAGTCCCAGCGGTCCACGAGGAAGGTGATGCTCACCGTTTTGGGGGATATGCAAGGCCCAATCACCATTTCATTCCTTGAGAAAGGAAGCACTGTGAACAGTGCCAACTACTGTGAACTGCTGAGGCAGGTCAAGAAAGACATAAAGAACAAACGCAGGGGTCATCAGTCAGAAGGAGTCATCTTGCATCATGACAACGCAAGGCCTCACACAGCAGCCCGAACGGTGCAGACCATCAACGAGCTGGGCTGGGAACTGCTCCCTCATCCCCCTTACAGCCCAGACCTTGCCCCTTCAGACTTTCACCTGTTTGGTCACTTGAAAGCGTTCACGAGAGGCACGAAGTTTGAAAGTGACGATGAAGTCAAAAGTGTTGTGAGCGACTGGCTGAGACATCAGTCCAAAGATTTTTACGCTGAGGGAATACGGAAGCTTGTGCACAGATGGGAAAAGTGTGTGACAGTGCTGGGAGACTACGTTGAAAAAAAAAGAAGTAAGCTTCTATCTGTATTAGAAGTCCTTATACCGAAAAATTCACCTTATTTATTGAATGACCCTCGTATATATATATATATATATATATATATATATATATTGATAGATAGACAGATAGATAGATAGATAGACAGATAGATAGGTAGATAGATAGATAGATAGACGTCATTTCTGATTTATTTTAAGTTTTACAGGCTGAATTAAAACTAAGAAAATTTCTTTCGACTCCCATACCACATTTTCAGGGGTTTTGCTTTCGATTTTTTTTCTGTCATTATTTTCTTTCGTCCTCATACGACGATTTGATGCTGGTTTCGTTTGGTTTCCGGTCTTTTGATCTTCAAAGAATTGAATGTGTATGAAATTTTGGAGTCCAGTTACTGAAATGTTAAACCGTTAGATATAAACAGCTGCAAATGTTTCAAACATTTTTTCCATAAACATATTTACAGAATGGAGACAAGAAAATACAATTCTGACATTAGAATTCGAAAACCGCAAACTTTATTTTCGTTGATTGTAATCCCATAAAACCGTTATTATCCAGATTAATAGGGGAAAAACCGTAGCAATAGTTCAACCGCTCATTCTTTTAAATTAATATCAAGTCTTGATATTACAATTTTAGATATATGCACACAAACACATATTTTCGGTGTACGATTTGATAGTTTGTGCTATTGAAATAAATGAATCGATAAACTGATTAGTTTACAGATTTAGCAAATGTAAAAACAAATATTGAATAAATAGATAAATAATTAAAACGGTACTGTGTGTCACTGTACAACACAAGGACCCTGTGACATACGAGGAATGTTCATTGAAGATTTCCCCTGACTTACTTCCGGTCATTGTACATGGCTGAAATTGCACATATGATACACGTGAACTATAGAGATGATACATATCTCGTTTGTTCACGTGGTTATCTGCATCTCTGACCTCATAACAGTTTCTCTTTTACAGGTGTTTTGGTGGAGTAAGGTGTGATTAATGGAGTCAGTTGAATGCAGAGCGGTCATCAAGTTTCTGTACTTAGAGGCTGCACACCAAGGGAAACGTTCGATGAGATGAAGGAGACTTTTAGGGAGGATGCCCCATCGTGCGATGTGGTCAAGCACTGGCATCGTCAGTTCAAGTGTGGTCGGACATCGTTGGGAACGGCTCCCATTCCCGGGTGACCATAGTCCGCCATTGATGAAGACACCCTCAGGAGGATCGCCGCATAACTGTTCGCCAACTAGCCCAAGATATCAAGATCAGTAAGGGGTATGTGGAAAAAATCTCAATTGCACATGCGGAGGTTGTTTTCACGATCGATTCCCTGGAAGCTCTCATCTTTCCAGAAGCAGGAAAGAGTGACGTGCTCCCAGGCTCTTTTGACCATGCGCCAAGAAAATCAGGACTTCTTCGGGAGACTAATCACGCAGGACGAAACACGGGTCCATCACTATGATCCAGAGAGTAAAGCCCTGTCGAAGTAATGGAAGCATGTTGACTCCACCTCCAAAGAAGGCATGTGTCCTACCCTCGGCACGCAAGGTCATGCTCACGGTCTTTTGGGCCCAGCGCGGAGTAGTGATGATGGATTCCCAGGCAAAGGGTACGACAACCACCGGGACATACTGCGCTTCATTGCTGCAGAAACTGCGGGAGGCCATGAAAACCGAGAGGCGTGGCATGCTGACCAAAGGTGTCCGCCTCTTGCAAGACAACGCCTCGGTTCACAAGTCGCATGTTGCCCAGACAGAAGCACGGTCCTGCGGCTGTGAGATCCTTCCTCAGCCTCCACACTTTCCCGACCTCGCCCCATCTTATTTCTATTTCTTTCCGACCATGAAGTCATTTTTGAAGGGCAAGAACTTCCCAAAAGATGAAACGCTTATTTCCGAGGTCAAGTCGTGGCGTCTGGCACAACCCACAGGCTTTTCTACAGGCAAGGTCTTCACAGCTGCATGAAGTGATGGGAGAAGTGTGTCACCCTTGGTGGTACCTATGTAGAGAAAGACAAATAACTGTGCCTAGGTTCGTTCCTCTCAGCCTGTGGGAAGTAGGTCAGGGGAAATCGTTAATGAACATCCCTCGTATACCTGTCAGTCAGGAGCGGTGCCCACCATTTGGGCTGTTTTCTTTAGAAGGAAAATAGTCTACTTTGTAACTGTGCCGACGGCCAGGGCCGGAAATGACTCACCGTCTGGGTTTTCTTTTTCTTTTCTTTTCTTCTTTCAGGGGTGACAATGTCACAATCTCAGACTCACGACAGAACACTCACCCTTCACCTTTAAAGTAATTGATACTGAATCAATACTCATTGCTGTGTCATGTGTTTGCGACGGCCCATGATGTATAGGTCTATATACCTCGGTGACTGCCGCATTTTATGTTTTGTCCCAGTCTCAGAAATATCAGAATGTAATGGCACTCTTTCGTTTTGATTTATTGAACGTCGATGACGGAAGTTACCCAGTTTGATTTCGCACATGATTTGTTTTTTTGTTTGTTTTTTTTTTTTTTTCTATTTTTACTCTCTTTTTTTTCCTTCAAATTTTGCTGGGTTTCAGATCGTCATTTTCTGATAAGGGAATGCATTTCCTTACTCATGAATGCATTATTTGTTTTGAATGAATAGTGTGTGTGTGTGTGTGTGTGTGTGTGTGTGTGTGTGTGTGTGTGTGTGTGTGTGTGTGTGAGTCCGTGTCTCTGTGTGTCTATGAGTCTGTGTGTGTGTGTGTGTGTGTCTCTGTGTGTTTGTCTCTGTGTGTGTCTGTATCTGTGTCTGTATCTGAGTGCGTGCGTGCGTGTGTGTGTGTGTGTGTGTGTGTGTGTGTGTGTGTGTGTGTGTGGTGTGTACGTATGTGTGTGATGCGTGTGTGGTGTGTGTGTGTGTGTGTGTGTGTGTGTGTGTGTGTGTGTGTGTGTGTGTGTGTGTGTGTGTGTGTGTGTGTGATTTGTGTCAACAATGTGGCAATAATAGAGTGACAGTGTAATTGTGAACAGTCCGATAACATGATTGTAAACAGCACGACAGCACAATTTTAGACAGTATGACAGCGTGTTTGTAAACAAGCTGACAGTGTCAACATTCAGGTTTTTCTTTGTTGTTTATTGTTGTTGTTTTTTGTTGTTGATTTTCAAAGTCGATATAGCCTTTGTAAAAAGTAAATAAACAAACAAATAGATAAATAAATAAATAAAAAGACGACAACATCAACATCATCATCATCAACACACACACAGACACACAGACACAGACACACACACACACACACACACACACACACACACACACACACACACACACACACACACACACATGTGCAGCTGACGAAGTCCTATTTGTTTAACAAATGAAAAGGACGAATTAGTGCGCTGGTGACCAGCACATTAATTTCCATTCATTCAGCATTTGATTATTATTATTTTTTATTTTTTATATATTTTTTTTAATATTATTATCATTATTATTATTATTATTATTGTTGTTGTTGTTTTTGTTGTTGTTGGTGGTGGTGGTGGTAGTGTTGGTGTTGTTCTTATTGTTGTTGTTGTTATCATTATTACAATAATTATCAATACATTTATGATGACATTTCAAACATCATGACTACATTTCAGATCATTTTGGTTGTTCAGGTAGAATTCCTCTGTCTCGCCTTAACAAGTTGGGTTTTTTTTGGGTTTTTTTTGTTTTTGGTAATTCCTCTTCTTGGTCATTCTTCGAGAACTTTTCCTTCCCTGTATCAATCATTCTTCTATCACTGATTTTTCATCATCTTCCACATAACGTTTGCATGTCCTGTAGTACTGTATGGGGATGGCACGCACATGTTAATCCAAAATCCAAACCAACAAAAGATATGTACTTAACTTTTCAACTTTCCTCCCGTCCAAAATCCACACCAACAAAAGGTATGTACTTTCCAACTTTCCTCCCATCCAAAATCCAAACCAACAAAAGGTATGTACTTAACTTTTCCACTTTCCTCCCAACAAAAGGTATGTACTTTCCAACTTTCCTCCCATCCAAAATCCAAACCAACAAAAGGTATGTACTTAACTTTTCCACTTTCCTCCCAGCACCCGAGGCATCAGTCATCAGCTGCAGCCACACGCTGTTTCCACAAGGCAACCAGCCATGCCCCACTGACCTGTAGTTTGGGCCCAGCAGGGGAGTAAATGATCGATAAAACAACAGTGGTGGGGGAGGGGTGGAGTGTGTGTGTGTGTGTGTGTACGTGCGTGCGTGCGTGCGTGTGTGTGTACCTACCTACGTGCGTGCGTGTGTGTACGTGCGTGCGTGCGCGCGCGCATGTGTGTGTGTAATTGTGTGCGTGCGTGCGTGCGTGCATGCGTGCGTAAAAAAACAAACAAACACAGTAACGCACAGAGCGCAGCCAAGCATTGGACACGCAACATCTGTCAACTCCCCACAATATGGCGGCATCTTGGCTGCTAGACACGATGAATGGAGAGTTTACTACAACAGCGGCGCTGATTTATTACTGATGCGGGGGGATTCTGGACCTGCTGCGGCTGGCTTGATATGTCGATGTTTGTGTGCTTGACTGGCAGGATAGATGGCAATAGATAGATACCCAGACTGACGGGGCTCGTAACTCACTGCTGCCACGATTGTTTTGTGTATGTGTGTGTGTGTGTGTGTGCGCGCGCGCGCGCTTGCATTGTACACAGCTTTGTCTATTCACTTTCCCTGCCAGCCGATAAACTTCACACCTGGCTGACTCTTCCCAGCAAGCAAGTAAACGCCGTTTGACAATCGCGGAGTTCAGATGTGGTGGTTTGGGATCCTGACGATAACACGCAGCACTCGAGTGTTCGTGAAGAGACAGACAGACAGAGAGAGAGACAGACAGACAGACAGAGACATACAGACAGACAGAGACAGACAGAGACAGAGACAGACAGAGAGACATCCACAGATACAGACAGACAGAGACAGAGAGAGACACAGACACACAGACAGACACAGACAGACAGACAGAGACACAGAGAGGGAAAGAGACAAAGACAGACAGACAGACAGACACAGACAGACAGACAGAGTTGGAGATAGCGACAGAGATACAGAGACAGATGGGGAGAGAGGGAAAGAGACAGAGACAGACAGACATACACAGACAGACAGAGTTGGAGACAGCGACAGAGACACAGAGACAGATGGGGAGAGAGGGAAAGAGACAGAGACAGACAGACATACACAGACAGACAGAGTTGGAGACAGCGACAGAGACACAGAGACAGATGGGGAGAGAGGAAAAGAGACAGAGACAGACAGACATACACAGACAGACAGAGTTGGAGACAGCGACAGAGACACAGAGACAGATGGGGAGAGAGGAAAAGAGACAGAGACAGACAGACATACACAGACAGACAGAGTTGGAGACAGCGACAGAGACACAGAGACAGATGGGGAGAGAGGAAAAGAGACAGAGACAGACAGACATACACAGACAGACAGAGTTGGAGACAGCGACAGAGACACAGAGACAGATGGGGAGAGAGGGAAAGAGACAGAGACAGACAGACATACACAGACAGACAGAGTTAGAGACAGCGACAGAGACACAGAGACAGATGGGGAGAGAGGAAAAGAGACAGAGACAGACAGACATACACAGACAGACAGAGTTGGAGACAGCGACAGAGACACAGAGACAGATGGGGAGAGAGGAAAAGAGACAGAGACAGACAGACATACACAGACAGACAGAGTTGGAGACAGCGACAGAGACACAGAGACAGATGGGGAGAGAGGGAAAGAGACAGAGACAGACAGACATACACAGACAGACAGAGTTAGAGACAGCGACAGAGACACAGAGACAGATGGGGAGAGAGGAAAAGAGACAGAGACAGACAGACATACACAGACAGACAGAGTTTGAGACAGCGACAGAGACACAGACAGATGAAGAGAGGGAAAGAGACAGAGACAGACAGACATACACAGACAGACAGAGTTGGAGACAGCGACAGAGACACAGACAGATGAAGAGAGGGAAAGAGACAGAGACAGACAGACATACACAGACAGAGTTTGAGACAGCGACAGAGACACAGAGACAGATGAAGAGAGGGAAAGAGACAGAGACAGACACACATACACAGACAGACAGAGTTTGAGACAGCGACAGAGACACAGAGACAGATGAAGAGAGGGAAAGAGACAGAGACAGACAGTGCATGGTGTTGGAGGGCCTGGAGAAAATGCACATTGATGTAGCGGGAAATGAGCACACACACACACACACACACACACACACACACACACACACATATATATATATATATATATATATATATATATAATTCATCTGAAAAGAAAACAGTTAAACAAAAAACAAAAGCACGATTGGTAACAACAACAACAACAATAATAATAATACCTACCCTTACTCCGCTCTTCTACTGACAACCGCCTGCTTAAGATCCCCCCTGTTCAAACCAAAACATACGGCCAACGCAGTTTTTCATACCAAGCCCCCCATTCTTTGGGATCAACTTCTTCAGCCTCTCCGTCACTCATCTTCGCTGCAATTTTTCAAACCTAGTCTTTTCCCTACTTTTTTCCCCTCCTGATAAATTTTCAACAGCTCATCCCTTTCCAGTATGATCTAGACTGACTGTTAGTGAGTGAGTGAGTTTGAAAAGTTCAGAATTTGTTGGCTGTATTTTTGATTGTGTACTATTGATGATTGTGTGTTATGATTTGCGTGCGTGCGTGAGCGTGTGCTTGTGTGTGTTGTAGGTGTGTGTGTGTTGGGGGGGGGGGGAATGATAATTTTTAATGTTTGTCCAATTTTTCCCTTTTGATATTTACGTGTGTGTTCTATCTGTAAACGTCTTGGGCTTATTTTCAAGATTAGGCACAAATGCTCATATACTACTACTACCTACTACTACTACTACTACTACTACTACTACTACTACTAATAATAATAATAATAATCACCATCATCATCATCACCATCATAATCAGAAGAAGAAGAAGAAGATTGATGTGGAAAAGTATCGGAGAGCTTATTTGACGATCTATGGAACAGGAACAACTCAAGAAACAAACTAAAGGAAATGAAACGTAGCCTAAATCCAGATATATCTGTCTTCACTTTTTGTTGAGTTTCGACAAAAAGGCTTGTCAAAAATTTGCAAACGTTATTAACATGAAAGATAATAAACATCTGTCAAAAACTGGTATGTCAGCAGAGGAGTTAAACGATCACTTTGCAGACATCGCTTTGATATCAAACTATATTATAAGTGAAAATAACTTTTACATCTTAGTACGTTGATTAAATAAACAGAAAAAAAGCCGTGTTTAGTCTCCAACCACTGACGGCTTGAAATGTCGGTAGATTTTATCACGTCTACCCTAAAGCAGGCAGGTACACGCGACTTTGATTAAATGGTACAATATCAAAGCTATTTATTTACTGTACAAACGGTTTAATGTAATACAAACAACAACTGTTGTTGCTTATTGAAAGTACAATCTGAAAATAAAATTTTGACTTTGAAACACACACACACACTTACACACACACACACACACACACACACACACACACACACAGGGCTACGTCATTCGATCAAGCGCATTTATTTCACACTTTCACGCACGCGAAAGCTGTTAAATGAATAACTGTGACGTCGTCTTCTTGAGAGAATCTCTTAGCTCATTGTGCAACCTTTCGATCTTGAAAACTGACCGAACTATCGATTATTGATCCCATTGATCATTTACCTGAACTATCGATCTTTTACCCCAACTATCGATCGTTTTCTCAGACGCTGAAAAAGACGGCGGTGGAATGGCGAAGAGAGGGAAAGTCCAGTGATGCTATATCCCTTTTTAACACCTTCTCCTGCCCTGTGCAAAAGTGAGCGTGACAGCTTATCAGTCCCGATTATATTTGTAAGTCTCGCTCTCGCACGTGATAGAACACATAACAAACAAACTGAAATCTACCTCTGATCGTCACTGGGGTGTCTAGCATTAGCCAGAGTGCAAGAACAGGTCTTTGTTTTCAAGACTAATGATTTCAAGAGTCATTTTCAGAAGGAAACAATCCATCCGACTCATCAACTTCCCACCCTTTTGGTGCTTTGTTCGCTTTGTTTGTTTGTTTTTAAACCCCGCATGTGTCTGGTGTGACGAATCTTTGCCCTAACCTGAAAAGAGGGAGAGATTCAGGACTCAGGACTCAGAAACGCTTTGTTTTCTATGAACGAGAAAGTTCTAGGCAAAGGGGTGGATAGAGGGGCTGGAGTTGAGACAGGGTGGTTGTCTGGAGAGGGGAAACGGACTTCTCTAGAACGTCATTTCGCTCACAGTGAATAGTGAATGCTGTATCTTACATGGAAGAAAGCCGGTCTGTCTACTTCGAGTTCCTTTTTTTTATATACTCTTTGTGATAATTATGTAAACAGAAACTGAAGTTGAATGAACACACACACACACACACACACACACACACACACACACACACACACACACACACACAGATAGATATACCTGGACTGACAGATAGATGGATATCGACAGATATACCTGACAGATAGATAGATAGACCTACATATACATTACATTTTTCACGTAATGTTTCCTTGACTCCTGTGACCGAACCATTGTACATAATTTCCGCGGTCCTGATCTTCGTCTTGTAGAGCATTAACCTCCACAGTCCCTAACCCCCCACCCCACCCCCGCCCCCATCCCCTCACCACCACCCCACCCCCTCACCCCACTTCCACCATCGATTTGGGGCATGTAGTGTTGTTAGAAACATCCAACCAGACTGGATCTCTATAGCAGAAAATTAAACGAAAACAAAATTTCAATACAGCAAATAGAAAAAACAACAACAAAAAACGAAACAAAACAGAAAAGGTTCCCTGACATCTGTTGCACAGACCTCGACAGTGAACCATACATCCTGTCCGTCAACACATGTTTGCAGACTCAATTATTTTTACTGTCATTAATTTGATCTGCTCAAGTTTGCAACCGGGCGTTTTGTGTCGGTTTATTCACGTAACATCGTGAGTACGTGTGAGTTTGTGACTGATGTTGTAGTGTTGTGGGCAATTGCATTTATGATTCGTTATTGTATTGTATTGTATTGTATTGTATTGTTATAGTTGTGATGTTTTTTGTATTGAATTGTGTTGTGTTGTGTTGTGCTGTGTTGTAGTATGCTTCAGTAACAATATTGATTTTTGTGCGTGAATTTCGGGATGCTTTGACCGGATTCCATCAACTTCAAGTTCACGTGTGTAGACGGAGACTGAAATTAATTTTAAACTGAACATGAAACATATTCAGTGGCTGATGTGATACTTTCAGAAAAGGTTATGGATCAAACGTAAAGAAAATCCGTGTTATATATATATATATATATATATATATATATATATATATATATATATATATATATATATATGTGTATGTATGTATGTATGTATGTACAATATACTGTGTGTGCGTGCGTTCGTGCGTGCGTTCGTGCAAGTGTGTGTATGTGTGAGAGAGAGTGCGTGCGTGCGTGCGTGTGTGTGTGTGTGTGTGTGTGTGTGTGTGTGTGTGTGTGTTTGCCTTGCGGGCCACATCGGACTTGGAAACAATAGGCACAGACGATAACAGACCGGTCACATATCCAGTTTATATCAATTCTGAGATAGACAGCCCTGGTCGATGCACTGGTGAAACCTTCATTCGGATTTGGCAAATCCAGATCCAACAAATTTCTATCGATCCAATATCACCTTCTGTCCGCATCCACCCCAAGCTATCGGACAGTGGGATTTACCTGTCAATGGCAGGCCAGATCCCCTCTACCGTTCGGATCCAGCTAACTAGGTCCATTGATTATCAGACTGATAAATCGTGGATATATTGGAGTGGATTTAAACCAGGTTCTATTCGAAAAAAGAATACATTCAAACGTCTTTTTTTTTAAACACACGCACATACACACACAAAAATAAATCCGATTCGGCAAATGATTTTTTTTTAGAGGAAGGGGAATGGCTGTGTTCAGGAGATAGATGGAAAGCGAAAATAAAAAGAAAGTATTATTTGGCAGGAGAATAATTCAACACCTTAAAGAAAATTGCAATAAAAGTGTCATTCATGTAAATCAACACACACAAAATGATAAAAGCTGAGTGTTTGACACCGACCTCCCCCTATAAACGGGAAGAATTCTTGTTCTCGCTGTTTTGACAGAAACAGCAGAATGAAAATTACTTTGACCAGAAATAGTCCATTTCCGCTTGAAATTTATTGTCACTGACACTTACTCGAGTGACTGTGAATCCTCGCAGTGTCTGCTAATTTTCGACGAAAACGATCTGTCGCTAAAATGCGTAGTGTGGCCCTTTGACCTAGACCTTTGGCAGGACCTGGGGGAAATGTCTGGAAAAGCCTTATCAATGTCTGTCATCGTGCGAAGTTTGGTACTGTTACTGGTACTAGTTCCAGAAAAAAAAACACCGCTGTCACTAAAGCGTACACGCACAGAGGTACAGACGTAATTCATACCATTGAGATTAATTGTGTACACTCACTTTGTGTGTAGAAGAGAATGAGGGAAGGGTGAGACAGTGATGTGGTGGGTTGGAGGATGTGGAAACGGCGAGAACTTTGACAAGGAAAACAATACAAACAACAACAAATACAACAACAATAGCAACTTAAAACAGAGAAACAGGTAAGGTTACAAACTGCTTATTCATTACGGGCCATTGCCGCCCATGAAGAGGTGTGCCCACAGTACATTTTTCAATGCAACAAAAAGTGTGAAACAGAAGTAGCGCAACTGTTTAGGAAGTAGCTGTTTGAAGGATTTGTCCGGGTACTGAGATGAATTTCGTGCATCAGCAAGGTCAGTACTTGACAACAGTAAACTGAGCTTCAACACACACATTGTTTATCATATTTGAGACAAACATTTCTTTGAAGTTACTCTGTGCTTCACAAAAAAGTACATAATGCACCTTATTTTCTTTTTATTTCTTGCATTAAGGACATGATAAATCAGACACCATAAATGTGTGTAACTGTGAACAGCCAGATACCAGTTATACCTAGTCTAAATGTTGTTGTAATACACATGGTATGTCTATCAATACTCAACAGTAAAAATAATATTTCAATCAATGATACTGGAAAGTGTTCTGCAAGGACAAAGTTTCTCACTCGCATTTGTGTGTGGACTTCAAATCTCAAACATGCTATCAATCAAGTATAACAAATTGTACATACAGAACTTTCAGAACAGCTAGCATCCTGGCGCGTTTGGGAAAAAAAATGAACAGACACAGTCCGATTGAACCAAATACTTATGATGAAATACAGGCATACAAAAAAGCCATAAAAGCACATACAGAAGGACACACAGAAGGACATACAGAAGGACACACAGAAGAACATACAGAAGGACATACAGAAGGACATACAGAAGAACATACAGGACACATAGAAGGACATACAGAAGAACATACAGAAGAACATACAGAAGGACACACAGAAGAACATACAGAAGGACACACAGAAGGACATACAGAAGAACGTACAGAAGGACACACAGAAGAACGTACAGAAGGACACACAGAAGGACATACAGAAGAACATACAGAAGGACATACAGAAAGACACACAGAAGAACATACAGAAGGACACACAGAAGAACACACAGAAGGACACACAGAAGGACATACAGAAGGACACACAGAAGAACATACAGAAGGACATACAGAAGAACATACAGAAGAACATACAGAAGAACATACAGAAGGACACACAGAAGAACGTACAGAAGGACATACAGAAGGACACACAGAAGAACGTACAGAAGGACATACAGAAGGACATACAGAAGGACATACAGAAGAACGTACAGAAGGACATACAAAAGGACACACAGAAGAACGTACAGAAGGACATACAGAAGGACATACAGGAGGACATACAGAAGGACATACAGAAGAACATACAGAAGGACATACAGAAGAACATACAGAAGAACGTACAGAAGGACACACATAAGAACGTACAGAAGGACATACAGAAGAACATACAGAAGAACGTACAGAAGGACATACAGAAGAACATACAGAAGGACATACAGAAGAACACACAGAAGAACGTACAGAAGGACATACAGAAGAACATACAGAAGAACGTACAGAAGGACACACAGAAGAACGTACAGGAGGATATACAGAAGAACATACAGAAGAACATACAGAAGGACACACAGAAGAACGTACAGAAGGACATACAGAAGAACATACAGAAGAACATACAGAAGGACACACAGAAGAACATACAGAAGGACATACAGAAGGACATACGGAAGGACATACAGAAGGACATACAGAAGAACGTACAGAAGGACACACAGAAGAACGTACAGAAGGACATACAGAAGAACATACAGAAGAACATACAGAAGGACATACAGAAGAACGTACAGAAGGACATACAGAAGGACACACAGAAGAACATACGGAAGAACGTACAGAAGGACACACAGAAGAACGTACAGAAGGACATACAGAAGAACATACAGAAGGACACACAGAAGAACATACAGAAGCACATACAGAAGGACATACAGAAGGACACACAGAAGAACATACAGAAGCACATACAGAAGGACACACAGAAGAACATACAGAAGGACACACAGAAGAACGTACAGAAGGACATACAGAAGGACACACAGAAGGACATACAGAAGGACATACAGAAGGACACACAGAAGGACATATAGAAGAACATACAGAAGGACATACAGAAGAACATACTGAAGGACATACAGAAGAACGTACAGAAGGACATACAGAAGGACATACAGAAGAACGTACAGAAGAACGTACAGAAGGACACACATAAGAACGTACAAAAGGACATACAGAAGAACATACAGAAGAACATACAGAAGAACGTACAGAAGGACACACAGAAGAACGTACAGAAGGACATACAGAAGGACATACAGAAGAACGTACAGAAGGACATACAGAAGGACACACAGAAGGACACACAGAAGAACGTACAGAAGTTCATACAGAAGGACATACAGAAGAACATACAGAAGAACACACAGAAGAACATACAGAAGGACATACAGAAGAACACACAGAAGGACACACAGAAGGACATACAGAAGGACACACAGAAGGACATACAGAAGGACACACAGAAGGAGGAGGAGGAGAAGCACGAACAGCAGAAAAAGCAGGAGACGAATGACTAGAATGAGAACAACAACAATAACAACAACAACAACAACAACAACAAGACAACAACAAAATCAAGAATTAGAAGAAGAAGAAAAGAAGAAGAACAAAAAGAACCCAGAAGAGGATTAAGAACGAGAAGGGAAGAGCGAAGCGAGATGTGGAGAACAAGGAGGACAAAAAGAATGAATGAAAATTAGTATATAAAAAAAGGGGACGACCAGTCTGTGACGTTTGCTGTGACAGGCCTGAAGTTAGACGTGGGCGATGAGGTGACGGAAGGGGCTTGGGGGACTGGGGAAGAATAAAAAATGAAGGAAAGGACAGAAAGCGAAAAAAAAAAAAAAAAAATGGAGGGAGGGAAGAGGTGGTGAAGGAAGGGGCTGGAGTGGGGAAGGGGCACTGACTGAGCTGCGTAGTGTTCATTAGTGTGATGAGCTACGGCCACGGACACTGCACCTCGTCAGACACCACCACCACCACACCACCCCTTCCCTCCGCCTTCCCCTTACTCTCTCTCTCTCTGTCCTTCCTCTTCCATCTCCCCCCCCCACCCCACAAACACCCCTCCTCCGCCTAAACTCTTTGCCCCCTTTTCCCTCCCTCCCCACACTCCCACCCCCAGCTCCCTAAATCGATGGAGCCGTTTGTGGAGACAGCGCCGAGCGGATCTGTTTTCTTTCATTACCACTTCTTCCATTGGCGATCAATCATTCATTCAGTGCTTCCTCAGGGCGGTCGGCTGGCGGGGCCAGTGTGGCGGGCTCCTTGCAAGACCCAGGTCGTTAGGCCCCCTGCCCTGCCCAGGGGGAGACATGCTGATGCTGCTGATGCTGCTGCTGCCACCCTAACTGAGGAGTGACCCTACATCTTTTTCGTGTTACTTTTTTTTTCTCCGTTGTTGTTGCTGTTGTGATTGATGTTGTTATTGTTGTTGGTGCTGTGGTTGATGTTGTTCTTGATGTTGCTGTTGTTTTTCTTCTTCTTCTACCTCCTCCTCATCTCTCCTTCCCTCCTCTTGTTGTTGTTGTTGTTCTCCTTCTTCTTCCTCCTCCCCCTTCTCCTCCTCCTCTTTTTCTGTTTCTTATTTTTGTTGGCCGTCTTTTTTTGTCTTTTTTTCACTATCGTCTTGCTCTTGTCCTTCTTGTTTCAGTTTTGTTGTTGTTGCTGTTGTTGTTGTTGCTGTTGTTCTTCTGTTTTCTTCTTGTGGTGGGTCCTCTGCCCAGGGAAGTATGCTACTCCTGCCCTGCTGAAGGTTGACCCTTCTTCTTCTTCTTCTTCTCCGTGGCCTTCTTCTTGTGCTCGCCCTTCTTTTTTTTCTTCTTGTTATTCTTGTTGTTTTCTCCCAGCTTTCTTCTTTCTTGTTCTTGTTCACTGTGGTCTGGGTCTTGTTCTATGTTGCTGGTGTTTGTGTTGCTGTTATTCTTCTTCTTGTTTTCCTTTACTTTGTTGTTCTGTTTGTTTTTGGTTCTTGACGTTGTTGTTGTCATCGGGTTTTTTTGTATGTCCGTTTCCACCCGGTGCTGTTCTGTTGTACGCTGGATTTAATTCTTCTTCTGCACTCTCCTGTTTTGTTTTCTTCGTCTTCTTCTTCTCTACTTCTTGCTGCTCTTCTTCTTCTTCTTCTTCTGCCATCAGTCTAACATCATCATCTTAGATGGACAGACTATAAATAAATAAACGAACGGATCTTCTTCTGCTTGTTGTTCTTGCCGTCCATGTACCTGTTCTTTCCAAGTCCTGATATGGCCCTGTGCAGTCGGCTGGACTATAAGCAACAAGAACAACAACAACTTGTTCTTTCTCTTCTTTATCTTCACAACAATACACATACACAAAATTTATTGTCTAACTTGGCACAGAGATTTTCTTTTTGGTAGCAGCACATGTCCAACATAAGAAGAAACAACAAGCAAATAAAATGAATGAAAAATAAAAAAGAGAGAAATGGCACCAAATGGAAATAGCAATATACAAATATACATGTTACTGTCTTCTGAAGAAGAAGGCTGTCTTTGCTTCTTCCCCTCCCCACCCCCCTCCCCCACCCCCCTGTACATGCTACATATTCTTCCTTCCTATCTCTTTCCTTTTACACCTTTTACCTTCTTGTTCTTTTTCTTCACATTCTTTCTTTTCTCCTTCTTGATGTTCTTGTTTGTTTATTTTTTGTTTTTTTTTCATCGCAAGGAATACTCGTGACATGCGCGGATGCACATACGTACACCAATGTATGAGTGAAGTTACAGGCACATCTGTATCACGCGTTCTGTAATCCCTCTCTCTCTCTCTCTCTCTCTGTACGCACACTCATTACATTGCATGAACAGAAGGAGCAAACGCGCGCGTACACGCCATCATACACAGGTACGCTTGGAACCCTTCCATCCCCCGGCCGCCTTCCTCTATTCCACACAAGCGCACACGGGTGCATGTTGACACAGAAGGAATACAGACAGAGTGACAGACATAGTGACACTTACACAAACATACGCGTAAAACGTTCGCAAGAACACAGGTGAATGGAGAACAGAGACTTTCGTCCATCAAATCATGGAACGTGTGTCTGCACTGAACAAGATACTAAACATTAATAAAGAAAAAAAAAAGAAAAAAAAAGTAACCATGTTCTTTATACTCATTAGGCGGGCAGGATGTCGGAAAGAGCCGAGTTGTCGCTTTGCAGGAAGAGGCTGGAATAGGATGGGGGTGGGGGTGGGAGGGTGCCGGGGTGAGGGGGGATGTGGGGGGCTGGGGGGTGGGGGGGGGCGGGAGGTGAAGGGGCGGAAGGGTGAAAAGCGCGGGTGTCCGGGAGCAAACTCGATTTCAGCAGGCATCAGCCCCACCCCTAATGTGCAGTGCTGCTGTCGCCACTGTTTGTCCCGCAGCATTAATCACAGTCTGTGAGGGGGAGGGGGTGGGGGGGAGGGAGGGGGAGGTAAGGGGGAGGGGGAAGGGGGGTGAGAGAGAGAGAGACAGGGGAAGGAGGGATCAGTCAAAGATGCGTTGTGGGGGGCTGGGGGGGGGGGGGGGGTGCCTGCTGATGACGATTCTCTTCTCTTTCTCTCTTGTTTTTTCTCTCGTCCTCCTCCTCCTTCTTCTTCTTCTTCTTCTCCTTCTTCTTCTTCTTCATTTCCCCATTCGTTCTCTTTTCTCTCTTCCACTTTATCTTTTTTTCCCCATCATCATATTCTTCCCCTTCTCCTCCTATGTTTTCTTTTTCTTCGTTTCATGGTACAATACGTAGACCACCAGTATTCTCCCTTCAGTACTCATCGTCGTGTGGATCTCTGTCTGTTTGTCTCTGTCTCTCTGTCTCTCTGTCTCTCTGTCTCTCTCTCTCTCTCTCTCTCTCTCTCTCTCTTATGTTTATCTCTATCGTATATTTCGTTATAGGTGTCTGTCTCTTTGCAGAAAACATCAACAACCTGTGACGATATGTATGAGTCAATAAACAAGAGACCGCAAGCTCTGTATTTTTGTACCATCTCTCTCTCTCTCTCTCTCTCTCCACTCTGGTCAACTGTTGGGGAAATGTAATATGGAACTGGTAATTGAATGTTAACAGTTTAAAGAAAAAAAAACGCAAAAACAAAACTAATCAAAACAAGACAAAAAATAACAAAGAAAGAAAATGATGATGATTACGTAAAAACCCAGCCAGTGGCAGATAACGTCATCCAGAAAACATTGATTTTCCCTAATTGATTAATTTAACAGCAATGATACAACTCGCTCACTGCATCGTTAACACACACACACA
>NC_134876.1:40675311-40677811 GCF_041734735.1 Babylonia areolata | reverse complement strand
TCGAATTCGAGTGTGAAACATGCATTTAGCGCATGTAAAAGAACTCGCGGCAACTAAAGGGTTGTCCCTTGCAAGATTCTGCAGAAAATACACTTGAGAGAGAGAGAGAGAGAGAGAGAGAGAGAGAGAGAGAGAGAGAGAGAGAGAGAGAGAGAGAGAGAGAGAGAGAGAGTACAGTACAGTACAATATTACACCTAACAAACGGCTCAGTACAACAGTGATAATCACCGGTAAAAAACGATAATACAGCTGGAAAGATTATTTGAGCACTTTGCGAAAATAAGAAAGAAAGAGGGGAAGAATGAATCCTTTTTTATTTTTAAAATTTTTTTTGTGACTTTCTTTTCAAACAAAAAAGGTGGATTTTTTTCTTCTGACTTGCAGATGACTTATTTTGCCGGTGGGCTCTGCAGTCATGAAATACTGGCTGGTACGCCCATGGGGACACTTCTTTTAAGGGTGTCGTGAGTTGCATCCTGTGGTCTCTTTTGCCTCTGTTCGGGAGTAGTTATGTCCCTTGAATTCTTAATGGAATGTCCTGTGCGTGCCTGCACCCATCGTGAACACAGCGCAGGCCTCCAAGGGTGGTGCAGGATTGTTCCAAGGGCAGGTGGAGTGGAGACAGTGCTTCTCTGGGTCTTCCCCAGCACTACGGGTGTTTCCTTTCTTCTTTGCCTGGACTAGGCTGACCCCGGGGAAAGGTCCAGTGACGGTGAGGAAAGACCCACTGACCACAGTGAAAGTCCTGTTGACGGTGGGAAAGTCTACAACTTTGGATTCTCTCTTGAGGGCACATAAGACCGTATGGCAGTGTCTCGAGCGGCAGTCTTCATCTGTCTGCGGGCAGGGGCGGTTTGGTCTGTGGGGTGTGCTCAGCAGCTGGAGGGTGGTGTCTTTTGCCAGTGGGCTCTGCAGTCGTGAAATACTGGTTAGTACGCCCATGGGGATACTTCTTTTAAGGGTGTCGCGAGTTGCATCCTGTGATCTCTTTTCCCTCTGTTCGGGAGTATTTATGTCCCTTGAATTCTTAATGGCGTGTCCTGTGCGTGCCTGCACCCATCGTGAACACAGCGCAGGACTCCAAGGGTGGTGCAGGATTGTTCCAAGGGCGGGTGGAGACGGTGCTTCTGTGGGTCCTCCCCAGCACTTACGGGTGTTTCTCTTTCTCCCCAAACTACACAGATGAATATGTCGTGACGATTTGTAATACAGTACAGTACAGTACAGTACAGTACAATATTACACCTAACAAACGGCTCAGTACAACAGTGATAATCACCGGCAAAAATACGATAATACAGCCGGAAAGATTATTTGAGCATTTTGCGAAAATAAGAAAGAAAGAGGGGAAGAATGAATCTTTTTTTTTTTCTTTTCTCAGAAAAATTAGATTTTTTTTTCTTCTGACTTGCAGATGATATATTCAGCAAGATTTTTATTTTATTGGGGGGGGGGGGGGGGATTTTATTGAGGAAATATCGCTGTCCGTTTTGTGCCCTTTTTCACGCAGAGCCGAAGTGATGGCGACAGAGGTGAGGGGAGTGGGATGCACTGAGAGAAAGGAGAGAGACTTGAGGGGCGACTGAATAAATTGCCGGATGACGAGGTGTTTGCTTTATTGCCAGGTGTAGAAGTACTTAAAATCATTAGCGTGAAATGACAGGACAGTCATAGCCGACATTCTTGAATCAGGTTTTTTTTTCTTTCTTTCTTTCTTTTTTCTTTTTCTTCCCTGTTCTATTCTTTTCTATTTTCTTCATTTTGATATTGTTTAAGTACATACCTTTTACTTGTTTGGGAATCTTTTGTTATTATTTTTTTTTTATATATATCTAATTTTCCTTTTCTCAGACACCACTGTACTGCTACAGCATTTTGGGCAGTTTTAGAAGGGGTGGGTGTGTATCTGGGGAGAGGGAAGGGGTGCGTGGTGTGTGTGTGTGTGTGTGTGTGTGTGTGTGTGTTGGTGTGTGTGTGAGGGTGTGGGGTGATCGGCGATGTGGAGGTGCGAGGTGGAAGGTGTAGGTCAAGCCTTTCCAGCACGGGTCACTGGATGACATGTGTGTGCGGCGGCGTCATGACAGCAGTTGTCATTAGCATGGCGCCACAGTCCCCCCATCCCCCGACCCCCTACCCTCTGCCGCCTGTCAGCCCCACTCACACACCCCTCCGCACGTGCAGGGCGCGGACCGGAACTGACACCCCTCCCCATTCCCTCTCCCCCCCCTCCCTCTCCCCTCTCAATCGCTATGCTGGGCCTGCCCCCCTCCCCCCTCTGCGTGTAAAAAAAAAAGGGGGGGGGAGCCTGAATTAATTGTTTTCCAAATATTGTATTTCTTAATGCACAAATAATTTCCTGTTAGATCAATACAGATGTATTGTACTCTGGACTTACTATGGACCTGGCACAAAAAAAACAAAACAAATAAAAACGTGTGTTCTTGATGTCTGAATAAAGTATTCTAAAATAATAATTTAAAAAAGCCAAAAACAACAACA
>NC_134876.1:40635311-40665311 GCF_041734735.1 Babylonia areolata | reverse complement strand
ATTGCCCACAGATGGTAGTCAAAGCCATTGCCTGCATATGTAGTTAAAGCTATTGTCTACATCTGGTAAACGATGTCATTGCCTACACCTGGGAGGTGGTGTTGGTGCTATTGTCTATAGCTGTTCGTGTCATTGCCTTCAGCTAGTAGTTACAGCGATTGCCCCTAGCTAGTAGTCAGTGTAATGGTAGTCAATACCGTTGCTTAAATAGCCAGTTGTCACTGCATTTGTCTACATAGCTAAAAGTCACGGCCATTGACTATCGCTGGTATTCAGTCCCAAAGTCTCATCTGAGGCGTACACCTTCCATTGTTGCGGTTCTACTGTAGGCAGTCTCACCCACAGTTGTTACTCAGTTCAACAGCTGCGTGTGGTGCCAACGCCCCAAGGAAATGACCACCATCACTCCAGGAAGAGGCCTTGGCGCCACAGGTTCTCTTTGAAGAACCCAGAAGAATCTATTTCGTTACCCCTTTTTGTTTTTTTAAACAATTGTCCTCCGTTAAATGATCGATTTGCACTGTCAAAGGTGTAAGATACCATCATTTGTCTGGGATCATAACGCATCGGCAATCTTAATGTGCATTCTTTGACATTTACTCCGTGTGAGTGTATGTATGTGTGGGGGAGGGAGGGGGATTGCGGGGAGGGGGGGATAGGCAGGGGGGGGGGGGACACAGAGAGAGTCAGACAGATATGCACAGAAATACAAACACAGAGAAAGAGATAAAGACAGAGGGAAGAGAAAGACAAAGAGTGAGTGACAGAGTGAGATGAGAGAGAGAGAGATACAGAGTGAGACTGAGAGACACAGAGACAGAGATAGAGAGAGAGAGAGAGAGAGAAGAGAGATAGAAAGGTGAGAGAGACAGAGAAGTACAGGCAGAGATACAGATAGAGAGAGAGAGACAGAGACAGAAAGAGAGAGAGAAACAGAGACAGAGAGCATATGCACATCCATTACGGTTTACCATGCATGCTGGTCCTTCAACTTTTTTTCAAATAATTTCCCTAGCACTCACAACGGTCATGGCGTGTTTTTTTGTGTTTTATTTTTGTTTGTTTGTTTGTTTTTGGTTTGTTTGTTTTTTTTGTTTTTGATTTTCTGTTGTTGTTTTGTTTGTTTGTTTTGTTTTGTTTTGTTTTGTTTTGTTTTTTTCAAACACAATTCGTGGTTGTTATACGAAAGAGCATGATAAATCTGTCGCTATGTCTGTATGACTGTCTTGCAGGCTGACTGGCTGTTTGTCTGTCCACACCATCCTTCCTTCGTGTGCTTGTATTGCGCTTGAACCTCAAACCAAAATATTTGGGAATCTCCCATGGTCATTATACTCTTTAAACGCTTCAGGGCGGATTGGATGATCGACGTTTCTTCAGCTGATTTTCTCTTTTATCAAACCGCAGTACCTGATTTCACTGCAGTGAAAATGAGGAACCCATTAACAGAGAAACGCGTAGGTTGTCGCAGTCTCCAACCGTTCCGATAAGCATCAGCATCCCGGTGGCACTGGCTGCACAGCCCTCCCAGCTCAGACTGTCCCCGGACGCTATGGAGCCATAGGAACCTGCCCCCAGCAAACCATGCTGCCAATATCGTTGCCCAGGCGACCGCATAGGGGCCATTTCAGGGCTCGACCCGCGCCCCCCCCCCCCCCCTTCCTCGCCCCCTCTTCCCACTCCACCCACACTTCCTTAGTAGTTGCTTTGAGTCATGTCTAACTTTTCCACTTTGGGTTGTTCTTTGAGGAAACTTCCACTTTGCCGAATAGTTCGTTGATTATGACGAAGTGCCGTTAATTACTGAACAAAGTGGGGACGATTCCGTTTTATTGTTTGTGTTTGTTTGTTTGTTAGTTTGTTAGTTTGCTTGTTTGTTTTCTCCGTTGTAATATGTTGAGTAACGGTGATACTAAGTTCATTTCTTAATTGAAGAAACGCCTGTCATTCAAACAATCGCTATGAGGAAGAGAAGAGCAAGCAGCAGGCCTACCGGAACGTCACGGCAGATGGAATGAATTTGTGAAACTTTGATGAGCACGTTTCTAGAACTCTCACTGCCTGTTCGTCTCTGTGTGTTCTTTCTTTCATTCGTTTATTAATTTTTGAGAAAGTGGCCTGTGACCGAACAGGCCTGCCCACGATTTGCTGTGCACAACACGCACACAACTGGATCGAAACGAAAAACAGAAATGCCGAGGAACCTTCACTCAGCCCAGTCTCAGTCTATGTTTGGTTGTTAGTCTTTTGTTGTTGTTGTTGTTGTTGTTGTTGCTGTTGTTGTTTTTCAGGTAACAACGAAACGAAGCGAAATGCTTTATTCAAATAAAGGCAAACGTCTCTTACTGCAGGGATGTGCCACATGTACAATACAAGAATGGTAACAGTCATACTAATTCCACATATTCTAAACAGCAATAAGAGTACGATATTACGAATATATATATATATATATATATATATATATATATATATATATGTGTGTGTGTGTGTGTGTGTGTGTGTGTGTGTGTGGTTATCTCCTACTTTAACTAGAAACAGGTACCATCAAGACCAAACAAACGTTACAAGTGTAATCGAGCACATAAGGTAACATGAACATATAGGTGAAATCAACAAAAAGTGCCCACATTCATGCTGAAAATGAATTCTTGTTATTAAAGCTCGTGAGACGTTTTTATGGGACAACAATAATAACATTTAGAGCAACAGTTGAATACACCAGTACAGACACAATAACAAATGTAAAAAAAAAACAACAAAAAAAAAACCACCTCGTGTCACGATCTGCTGCTGAAGTGGCCGCTAACTTGACATTTTGTCCTCGGTCCACCTGACTCCGTTTGTTTCTGCCCCTGTCTCCTTTTCGTTCGTTTTCTTTTCCTTTTTTTCTTTTTGTTGTTGTTTTTTTTGTTTTTGTTTTTTTACACCAAGACTGAGTTGTTTGAGAGTTGCATGAGCCTAACAGAAAACTTAAACAGCAAAACCTACAACATATCCTTGAAACACTCCGATGTAGCAGATAACTCCCCAGAGACAATCTAGATGGGGGATCCAGTGAGGGCTGTGACACCGGTCCGGCAAGTTTTCTTCAGCGGAGGATGTAGCGGGGACGTGATAGGTTGGCCTGTGTCACTGACTTCCGCTACACCATCACTGCCATCACGACGTCCACTCTGGGCTTGGGACAGGGGAGACAAACGGACAGAGGACACGGCAAAAACAAGGAGATGTTGAAGATGACATAAGATCACCGGATCTGCTAAAAATCCAATGGTGTGTGTGTGTGTGTGTGTGTGTGTGTGTGTGTGTGTGTGTGTGTGTGTGTGTGTGTGTGACATGGCAAAAACGAGAGGAGATGACATAAGATCACCGGATCTGCAAAAAAAACAAAATCCAATTTTTTATTTATTTATTTATTTATTTATTTATTTATTTGTGTGTGTGTGTGTGTGTGTGTGTGTGTGTGTGTGTGTATTTGTATGTGTGTGTGCGTGTGTGTGTTTGTGTGCGTGTGTATGTGTGTGTGTATGCGTGAGTGTGTGTGTGTGTGCGCGCGCGGCTGTGTGTGTGTCTTGGGGTGAAGGAGAAAAGGTTGGGGTAGAAAACGTTGAAAGGGGATACGGGATGAAATGAAACCATCCAGTCACTGGAAAAGAGTGTTTGTTATCTAATCCCGCTGCCAAACCTCTGTATTTTAGTTGTATTGAACATGAAACTACTATACGATTAGCATTGATTTGATATATAGGAACCTAAGTGCAAAATACAATGAGGCCACAATCAAAGCAGATTGTGAATAATATACCGAGTATGTTCATTGTACAATAGCATTTGGTTATTTCCATTATGAATTTTAAGCTCCGGTAAACACTTTTCACGGTAGACTGACTTTTCGATTTTTTGAATGATACGCTTCTTACGATTATATATATTTTTATTTTAATTCAGTGACGCATCGTGCACTGTGGGTTGAACAAGATATTTCTAGAAAAAGATATGCATGAACGGATGTTCAAACATTTGCTCGTAATTTACTATCTGTCAGTCTCTGTCTCTCTGTCTTTGTCTGTCTGTCTGTCTCTCTTTTCCTGTCTCTGTGTCCGTCTCTGTCTGTCCGACTGTCTGTCTTTGTGTCTGTCTGTCTCTCTTTCTGCACTTAGGGCCTAATCCAGATCTCAGAAGACCTGTTTCTCATATATTTGCTGTTCTCTCTGCCTGTCTGTTCTCTGTCTATGTGTCTGTCTGTCTGTCTGTCTGTCTGTCACACACACACACACACACACACACACACACACACACACACACACACACACACACACACACACAACCGAAATCGACGACAACAAACGAACAATTCAAACCCACGCCCCACACCACCACAACTCCTCCCATCACACCTAATATTTTCATAAATAAAAAAGAACGACCCAACCCACTAAACCCCCTTCACCCCTCCCCCCCCCCCCCCCCCCCCTCCCCCCCCCCCCCCCCACACACACACACCCCGCCCCCTTCAGCGACACAGTCTTAACAGACCCCATCTCTGTCGCTGCTAACTACCTTTAAAAACGGGAGCCGCCGATTCTGGCCGACTTGAAGTTCCCAGTGTCGTGCTGAGCAGTCAGCTATCAAGACCACGCGGCTTTCCTTTGAGGGCTCTCTTCCCGGCAGCGTGTGGCCAGTTATGGACGACTTCATACAGGGCTAAGCGCTACAGTTTGCAAATGAGAGGATGGGACAGGGGCTAGGGGGGTGAATGAGAGGATGGGCAGTTGGGGCTGGGAGGATCGCAGGGGGGGGGGGGTGGAGGGGTGTGTTTGGTGAAGTAGAATCAGGGTCGGCGATTTCCATGCAGGCATTGCAGGCAGGGGCACCGATGGGGTGTGGTGGGGGAGTGGGGGTGGGGATGGGGATGGGGGTGCTATATTGATGGGCACTGTGGTGACATGGGACCTCATGGGGCAGGGCGCTAGTATGACGGATGGATGGATGAACGGACAGGTCCTGTAGGTTGACTGTGGTGTGAATGGACGATGCTGGCCACATGGTGACAAGCATCATTGCTGTTGACGATGGACATTGCTGGGCACAGGGTGACAAGATTATAGCTGTTGACGATGAACATTGCTGGGCACAGGGTGACAAGATTATAGCTGTTGACGATGGACATTGCTGGGCACAGGGTGACAAGATTATAGCTGTTGACGATGGACATTGCTGGGCACAGGGTGACAAGATTATAGCTGTTGACGATGGACATTGCTGGGCACAGGGTGACAAGATTATAGCTGTTGACGATGAACATTGCTGGGCACATGGTGACAAGATTATAGCTGTTGACGATGGACATTGCTGGGCACAGGGTGACAAGATTATAGCTGTTGACGATGAACATTGCTGGGCACAGGGTGACAAGATTATAGCTGTTGACGATGGACATTGCTGGGCACAGGGTGACAAGCATCCTTGCTGTTGACGATGGACATTGCTGGGCACAGGGTGACAAGATTATAGCTGTTGACGATGGAAATTGCTGGGCACACGGTGACAAGATTATAGCTGTTGACGATGAACATTGCTGGGCACAGGGTGACAAGATTATAGCTGTTGACGATGGACATTGCTGGGCACAGGGTGACAAGATTATAGCTGTTGACGATGGACATGCTGGACACAGGGTGACAAGCATATAGCTGTTGACGATGGACATTGCTGGGCACACGGTGACAAGCATATTGCTGTTGACGACGAACATTGCTGGCCACATGGTGACAAACATACTGCTGTTGACAATGGACATTGCTTGGCATATTGCTGTTGACGATGGACATTGCTGGACATATTTCTGTTGACGATGGACATAGCTGGGCACAGGGTGACGAGCATACTGCTGTTGACGATGGACATAGCTGGGGCACATGGCTGTAAGTTCAATGCTTTTGAAAAGGAACATTTTCTATGACAAGAAGCATGCTAGTGATAAGGGATATTGCTGGTGACAAGAGGGACATCAGAGGTGACACGAAGGACATTGGTGGTGACAGGAGTGGCAGTGCTGGTGACATGGAACATCGATGTGACAAGGGGTATTGTGGTTGACGAGCGACAGTGATGAAAAGGAACATTGAGATCAACAGGAGATATCACTGTTGAGAAGGGAGACGTTGCTGTTGACAACAGACATTGCAGAAGACATTTCCGTGAACAAGAGACATTGCGGAAGACATTGCTGTCTACAAGAGACATTACGGAAGACACTGCTGTTGACAAGAGACATTACTGTGGAAAAGATACATTACTGTGGACAATAGACATTATGGAAGACATTGCTGTTGACAAGAGACATTACTGTGGACAAAATACATTACTGTGGACAATAGACATTATGGAAGACATTGCTGTTGACAAGAGACATTACGGAAGACAGTGCTGTTGACAAGAGACATTACTGTCGATAAGAGAAATTGCTGTTGACAAGAGACATTGCCGTGGACAAAAGACATTGCTACTGACAAGAGACATGACTGTAGACAACAGACATTGCAGAAGACACTGCTGTTGACAAGAGACATTGCTGTAGACAAGAAACATTATTGTGGACAAGAGACACTGCTGTTGACAAAGAACAGTGATGACAAGGACCAGGGGGAGACATTGCAAGGGACATGGAACATTGCTGGTGCACTTTCGGAGTACTGATATGACTGGGAGCCTGTGACGAGCGCTAAGGTACCCAGGACATTTTTACACACAAAATGGGGCAATTAGGTGTCAAGGAACATTGACGAACAACTATACACCAAACAGTCGCCCCACGTACATCAAACCAAAGGGTTGGGGGGCTTTGGGTGGGTGGGGGTGGAGGTGGGGCTGGCGTTGATGGGGAAAGGGGGTGGTGACAGGAGCGCCCACATCAAGAGGGATTCGCCACACCTCCCCTACCCCCCCCTTCCCCCCCCCACCGCTCCCCAACCCACCCATCCCCATGTCCTTCGACCTTACCCCACCCTCCTTCCTTTATTGAGTGACAAACGCAACGGGGAAGGAGTGAGGGCGAAAGGACGATGAAGCGGAGTGTTGGGCGCCGTGCAGTTGGTCTGGAAGGCACGGGACTATCGGATGGGGGGGGACACCCTGCCACGTCCTGTAATTAAACGACCAGCTGAAAGGGGTAAGTCCGTCCTCCGCGCCTTCAGTCCCCTCCCGTTCAACCTGTAAAAACGTGGCGGAAAAGAGATTCACGATTGTTTATTTTGGTTAAAGCTGTGACCCCCTAAACGTGAAGGGAGAACACGCCCAAAATGATCATGATAACAGCACCGTTATTCACACTGATCATTTATGACTGAGAGATCAAAAGAAAAAGGGAGGTAGAGACAAAGACAGACAGAGGGAGAGACAGGGGGAGGAAGAGACACAGAAATGGAGTGGGGGGGGGGAAGGAAAGACAGAGAAACAAAGGGTGAGACCGATAAAGACAGAGGGGGGGGGGGCGAGGGGGGGGGGGCGGAGGGGTATTTATCCTAGGGGGATTATGCATGAGCAAAGTGAAACAAAACAAAAACAATGCTACTAGGTCCATAAATTATTGACACACGAGAGAAAGAAAGAAAGGGAGAGATACAGTCAGACAGGCAGACACATTCACACACATACACATATATCGATCATGCATGTACATGCATATGAACATACATACACACATACAGTATCCACATTTCTTCCCCTCCACTCCTCTGTGTGACTGACAGAGTGAACGTCCACACCTTGTTGTGAACACTACTCATTCCGTCTTGAGGGGGGAAATTGTGGATATAGCCCTTGCACACACACACACATACATACATACATACATACATGCATTGCCAGACGACCAGTTCCAGCACGAAGCAGCATACCATCACATTACCATCAGTCTGTCTCTGTGTTGGTACGGCTCTGCAGCCCGATGTAAGAGGAAACAACTATAAAAAAAAAACAAAAAAAAAAAACAAACACCCACAGTGTTTTTTGCCTCGGGAAAAAAGCACTCCCAATGGATTTTTCCCCTAGAGAAAAAAACCCACCCCCATCAGAAAATTAACACTCATCTCAAGCAGAAAAAAAAACAACGCTTTCATAAAATCAACAACGACCAATTTGCTTTCTTCGTGACGAATAGACATGATTATCGGATCTGCAGTGATGATTTCTCCTCTGCTATAGAGTGAGGTTAAAAGTAATGAGTGTTGACTGGGAAACCCCAGCGAGTAGAAATAATTCTGTGCAGAACTACAAATGGTTGTGAGTATTGGCAGCTACTGACCCTGACCCGGGAGAAGGAGTGTTTTTTCTCCAACACTACTCCCACATTGTGTTTTTTTTTTTCCTGCAGTCTTTTACTGGCCACAAGGTCACCTCAGCAGCAGCAGCAGTCTCCTGAAGACAAGTGCCGTCTGTCGCCCTGAGGCAGCAGACAAGGAGCATAGGGCTGGCAGAAGCTGGCAGGACAAAGAACACAACATCGCAGCAATGTAAGTCAGGCAATCGCCCACAGCCACAACTGCTATGGACAGCAGCTGACTCTTCTTCTTCTTCCTTTTCTTCTTCCAGAACGGGTTGGAGATGGGGGGAGGGTCGTCACGGAATCGGTTTTATATGTAAACCATCCCTGAAAAATGTTGTCTGTGTGTGTGTGTGGGGGGGGGGGGAGGGGGCGACGGGGGGGAGGGGGGGGCGCGGGGGGGGCGTGATCATACATTTATAATCATTTTCCGGCAATATCCACATTTCTTCCCCTCCTCTCTGTGTGACTGATGGAGTGAACATCCACGCCTTGTTGTGAACACTACTTATTCCGTCTTGAGGGGAGAAAATATATATATTGCCCATTTTTCTTTTCACATAATATCACATCACATGACATCAAAACGCGGCACGTAGCAATACATAGCATCACGTCAAATTACGCGAAATCCAGTCCAGTCAGGGTCTGGTCAAATCTGTTTCTGTCAGTCCAGTCCAATGTACTCCATTCAGTTCTGCTCCCCAAGCCAGTTCAGTAACCTACAGTGCAACAAAACAACAGCAGCCAACAGATTTATGAAAATAGACATTTTTACCGACATATCTACTACATTTAGTAGTAGAATAAATTCGACAAAACACGTATCTGTTTTTGTAGAAGATGAGAGAAATTGTCAATATCCACTATTTTTCCCCTCAAGACAGAATGTGTAGTGTTGACAAGGCATGGACGTTCACTCCGCTAGTCACACAGACCAGTGAAGGGGAAGAAGTGTGGAAAAAAACCGAGAAATCTATGGTATGTACTGGTCTTTTTATAAATACTCTTTTTTTTTCTACCAGTGACCTAACACCTGGCCTGGATTACATGATTTTTTTTTTCTTTCGTGGGTCTTTGAGACTGGTCCCGAAGAAAACATGGATATTTTTTTTCTCCAGCGTCAGCACGTGGCACTGAATGTGCCGTAAGTCACCGTCGCTGGAAGAGATGGTGATCTGAAAGTGACACAGGTATGGTTCTATTGTGTGCGAGTAACAAACGGAAAATGAGTTACATCCTTAACCCTGGGCTCTTCAGTCTCTCGGTGACTGAACAGCTTACTTCAGAGCTGGTGAATGAATCAACCAGAAACAGGCGAGGGAAATTTGAAACCTTCCTGTCCCCTCTCCTCTCCTTCTGGCCAGCGTTTCACACTGAAGACAAAGTCATTGTAACACAAACTCCAGTTTCATGGTGATTCCCCCCACACACACACAGAGATGTATTTTTTAATCAAGAAACCGATGCTCTGTGGTCCCAATTCCCCAGCCTCTTCCACTCCTCTACCTACCAGAGAGAGAACCATAGAAAAAGAGAAGAGAAGAGGAGAGAGAGAGAGAGAGAGAGAGAGAGAGAGAGAGAGATGTGAAAACTATACGCATTTCCAACATTTGGACGTTCACAAGCAGGTGTACTTATACCCATAATGCTCATCCCCTTCCCTCGTACTCACCACCTCCCCCCCACTCCCACCCCACCCCCACCCCTTTTCTCTCTCTCTCTCTCTCTCTCTCTCTCTGTGATCCGAAAAAGGAACTGATAATATTTCTTTGCAATGACAGGAAAATGGACCAAAGCACAATATCTTTGAAATCATCGTATGTGGGGTTCTTTCTGATCACATTTCACAAAAGCGTCATTAAAGATCAAAGCCAGACAGAGAGAGGTTCCTTCTAATTAGCAGGTGCACTCTTACAACGACAGTGCTGCGGGTCTATGGTTCGGGTCTATGGTTCTTCACATGAGTGAGTGCAGACCGGTAGGGGAGAGAACCGGGGGCGGCAATGGTCCTGGCAGGAACGGGAAATGAGGCAGGTCGGACAGTCCTCGGCCAGGCGGACGGCGATCCACAGACGGCATGTAAGCTGCTTAGGTCTGCCAGGCCGAGTGGCCACAAGCCGCTTTCTGCCCTCCGGAGGCCACCTACCGAGTAGACAGACGCGACAAGAGGATGGCATTTGTCAGCTCTTTGAGGATCCAAGTCGGGTCTTAAAGAACATAGCGTCCAAGCCGTCCCCAAGCCCCCCAAGCCCTCCATCCCCACCCTTACCTACTCGGAGACTGGCCTGCAGCTTGCAGGGGGGAGTAGGGGGCGGGGGCGGAAATCTCTGACCCTGATTACAGTTGTCCGCAGGGGCCGCTTCATTTCTCTTACCTGCGCGCCGCCCCTTTGATGCCCGAGATCTGACTACCGGTACCTGCCGCTCGGGGGTGTTAGTCATCAGGCTCTGAGGAATTAGTCTGGCAGCGAGAACATTAATGAATCCTTTCGCTTTCTCTGTACTATCTTCTCCAATAAAAAAAAATCAAAACAAAAATCACTAATTAATAATATGGCGACCACTACATGTTTCGCCAACATCTGAGTGGAAAAGATTTTTTTGTTGTTGCTGTTGTTGTTGTTGCTGTTGTTGTTGTTGCCATTTCTGCGTTTTCACTCTCTTCCTGTCTCTCATTTACATTTGATGTGAACATAACAACTCCGTCTTTGGCCATCACCATTTCAAAAACATCTCTCTCTCTCTCTCTCTCTCTCTCTCTCTCTCTCTCTCTCTCTCATACTCTCTGGCGTATATATATCCGATTTGCTTTTCCCGGAGACACTGCTAATGTTTTTTCTTCATGTATTCGAGAATTTGGACGGTCCGTTGTTGATTTGATTGTAAATTTCCCGTAATTTTCCTTGAACATCATTCTGTCATATCAGTATTTAACTGCACCAATAACTGCTCACAATTCTTACCAGAATTTTACCCGAGGCCGTAAAACATTTACCTGTTATTGTTATCTATTATTCATTTACTGGATATTCAATACCAGTTCTTAATACATGACGTAAACCCGCTATGAGTCGATTCATTCCTTTTCATCCATATAGTTGCTACATAATTATCAATAATAGTTCGATCTGATATGTTGGAAATGTTTTCAGACGGCAGGTTATTTGCTGTGAACGCTGATATATTAGGAGATTGAAAAAACAAGGTGTTTGAAAAGACGCCGTTTCAAAAACGACATAGGTTTGGTGGTTTAAAAAAAAAAAAAAAAAAAAGCCGTCAGCAGTTAATTTTCTATCGACGCTTTATCAACAAGAGGAAAGCACAAACTTTAAAACGGCCAGGATTAGCACGCCGGCTAGGAGCGGCGTTTTAACAACTTTTACGTCCGATTGATGTGTTATTCACATCACAAAATACCATAGCCTTCAAGAGTGTGCAAATATGCGATGAAGAGAGGCATTCAAAACGCAAGCACGACTGTGGCGGGCGGGGAGGGAAAGCCGGCCAAATGAAGACAAGCCGGTGAGTTGCCGTCTGGGAGCCATTAAGTGAAGCTGCAAGCTGTTGAGGGCGATTAGGCGCTACGTGTGAAGCAGCGGTGCCGTGATTTCCAATAAACTCCTTAAAGAGGCCAGCGCCTCCTCTCCTGCATACAGAATGGCCCCCGGCACTCCTCTTGACCCGCCCCCTTCCCAGCCTGAGACATACGCGCAACTCGGGTGCGCGTGCGCGTGCGCGCGCGCGCGCACACACACACACACACACACATGAAGTTGGGTGTTTTTGTTGATGTTTTTTGTTTTGTTTTTTTACTTCTCCTCCCTCCCACTCATCCCCATGCCCCCCTCCCTTTTTCTTCTTAAACGTCTTATATCACCAGTAGTGAAAAGACACGAAAATAAGGCGCGCGCGCGCGCGCACACACACACACACACACACACACACACACAACACACACACACACACACACACACACAGACGAAAATTGGGGCTGCCATGTAATGTTGGAGGTCAGATTTTATTCTACGCACTCTGCAATGAGAAATTGGAGGTGGGGGAGAAACGGAGAGGGGTAGGGTTGGGGCAGGGGGTGTTCCGGACAGACAGACAGGTCTGGACACACAGACAGAGAGAGTGAGAGAGAGTGAGAGAGAGAGCCTTCCACACCACAATGATGTAGGGGTCAAATTTCGTTTTACGCGTTTCCATCGCCATATAGTGATACTGGGATAGAGTCTCCACAGGCTTTCTTCTGTTCGCTTTGCACACGGCACTTGCCGGACTGAATGTCGTAAGATGGCAGTGTCATTTCCAGCTTGACGATGTTTGTGATATTTGGTAGAACAGTTTTCTGTCTCTTGGTGCAAAACAACATTACAGCCGTCGGCGTAAAACATGTGATTTCCTTGAGAGAGAGAGAGAGAGAGAGAGAGAGAGAGAGAGAGAGAGAGAGCCTTGCTTCCACGTCAACACAATGCAATACAACACAATACACTGCAGGACGGCAGAACACAATGCAAGCCCAAGCGCAAGATTGTAATGCAAGCCGACATTTTTCTTCTCCAAAAGAGAAACTACAATGCTTATTTCATGACAATGCCACATGAATACCTTTAAAATCCGATTTTTATTACACACTGTTTTACACGAAAGTTATGAATGTACTAAAAATCCATACATCCAAAAGCTAGTCTGGCTTTGACAGCTCACAAAAATAGAACATGGAAATTAGAACAAAACGAAAATCTTTATGTAAAATGAACGCGCAAAATGAACAAATAAGTAAATGTGTAAAGAATGTAAGATAAAAAGGTTCATTAAGAAAAAAAAGAGTATAATCCCAAATAAGTAATGTATCTCTGTCGAAGACAGCACATTGCTCAATAGCGGTAGATATGAATATATATATGTGTGTGTGTGTGTGTGTGTGTGTGTGTGTGTGTGTGTGTGTGTGTGTGTGTGTGTGTGTGTGTGTGTGTGTGATAGCTAAGTGAAATCACAACCAGCGGTAAATATTGTCATAAACGAATGGCATTTCTTTTTTGTCTGCCTGCTGATATTGTTGTTGTCAATACTCCTGCGGCTTCAAGTGTTGTCATTATTGTTTGATAACAGTACTGGTTTTCTGATGGCAATCTCTTACAGTACTGGTTCCCTGATGGCAATCTCTTGGTTGTCAGAAGCACCAGTTGCACGGTTCACAATTGTAAGCACTGCTTGCTTTCGCTCTACATTGGAGCAGTCCAGAAAACCGAAATTACGAAACGAAGACGGTTTTTCTCAAATGAATAACATGTTGCAGTGCACATGAAAAAAATGAAGCCCGTTTTGCTTCTTGTCGAAAATACAATTCAACATATATTCCCAACATTTTAACAGTCTAGCAATTTGCGCTTTATTTGTTGATTGTTTTAAGCGCAGGGAACATTTCATTGCTTTTGTGATATGGTGAGCATTATGTGCTAATGTGTGTTGCGTGATGGAAAGAAAAAATATGAAAAGAGGAAAACGCTGTAGTGAAGTGATACGAGCCAGGGTTTAGTATTAAGTGGGACACACCTTCTCTTCTCGCTACCACCAACCCATTCATGAAGGTGCTGACATACGAGCTGTTTCACCTGCACTGAGGAAAGAAAACCGTTGGAACATGATCCCGGAGAGATCCTGGCTAGCTACACTGAGTCAGATACGGATGGGTTGCATCTTTCAGCCAATGAGCGCCCGTTTAAAGAACTGACACTTATACTACAAGTGACAGCGAAAACCGATTAGTGTGCGAAATGAAAATAAAACGGGTTACAACTTTTTTAAACCCTGACCCGGTTTTGTGGAAAATGTAGGCAATGCAAATAAGTCAATGTGCCAGCATCACGGAGACTGGGCACTCAGTATAATAGCCTAGCGGTAGTATTGTAGTCGCAGTAGTAGTAGTAGTAACGATGATAATTGTCGTGGTATAGTAATGATGGTGACGGTGGCAGTTGCAACATCGCTCACATTTTCTCTTGCCATTGGAGTTATTTTATCGTTGTGGCAGGGTCCTCGGTGCTTCATGTCAGCATCAGATGAAGAGGGATGTACGGAGACCAGCAAACTGTGCATTGTTTTCGTGGACCCTGTGAAACGGGCGTTTCCCGATCTGTGACACGAAAGACAAATCTCCTGACCTGAACATCGTAACTCGTTCCCATTGTGTGGGAAGACGGCAAAAGGCAGGGGCCACCACCACCACCACCACGGACTGAGTGACCACTGGTCAAACCGCGTAACTTTGAAGCGACAGGCAGATAGGACGGAAGAGGAGGAGCTGGTCAAGTGGAGTGGAAAGGGATGATAAAGGACTGGAAGTCCCTGGCGGAAGCAAAGCTTGTTACGTCACGGCCCCTGGCCCCCGGGGACAGGAGAAGAAGCGTCCAGGGAGAGATAGCCAGTGGTCAGTCCGCGTAGGGACGTCGTCCAGTGACTGATAACGGCCCGGGCCCTGACAAGCCAGGGACCCCCCGTGCCGCTATCGGCATGCCCGCCCACCTTGTGACGATAGGGGAAGGAGCACATTCCTCACTGTCCGCGCTGTGCGTGGGTACGGGGCCAGCCGTGGTGATAACGGCCAGGGATGTCAGTGCTATCTGACGGCCCGCAAAGTGTGAAGAAGGGGCCCCGTTCAAACCTCAGCCGTCTCCACTATCAGTGTCCAAGCACACACACACACACACACACACACTCACGCCATCGCTTCAGGTGACATGAACGTTGTGAGACACTGGTTTGCTCACCAAGAACGACAACAATAAGGGTAATAAGTAATTTATAACTAAAAGATGATGACGATAGTTTGGGTGGCGACACTGCTGCTCTTCCTACTCTGCTGGTATTTATGGTAACATTGTGATCATGATTATCATCACCCATTGACATTAGCTTAGAAACTTGTGATCAGCCGATAGGGTTCCAGGACAATTAAGTCTGACAAAACTGACGCCGTTGCCATCCAAGACACAAGAGTTACAGTGAGTTCAGGTTAAGATAGTTTCCAGGATGCAGTGCACAAGATCAAGATGCAAACAGTGTTATATTAGTGCTGATGGACGTATCACATTCTGTTATCAAACTGCTATCGTTGTGAGAGTCCGCTGTCTGTGGACAAAGAGAAGACACGTGTCCAAATATTGACAGTCGGGGTATGACGTTCATAGAATTGGGTTTTCCGAAAGAGAGGTTTGTCAAAGCAAGCAACAGAAGGGTGTTGATGCTTAAAGGATATCACTACATTTTAAAACGGAATATTTGTGTTTTACCTCCGCAGGTATTGTAATGCACTCTCCTTCTCACACAGTCTCTCTCTCTCTCTCTCCCTCACACACACACGTGCCACGTGCGCGCGTGCATGTGCCTGCACGCATGCATTACTCAACACACACACTCCACATGGTGGTGTAATATAATTTGCTGAGGCATGAGGAATGTCTCAGCAATCTGGAGTGCAACTTAGTCACTCCTTATTACAGTCCAGAACAATTCATGAGGTGTGGCTTTGTGTTTAGTTTTCTTGCATGGGCGGGTAGCTGCTACTTTCTTCTGTGATACTTTGAAAATATTCATTTTCTCGCATTCATAACGCACAATGATAAATCATTGCCTACGGCTCACCTGACCGTGACGGCCACATACAGAAATCTCCGAGCTATATGTCTCATGAATATTGATACAAAACCCCTAAAACTAAACGGTATATATTGATGCAAACCCCTAAAACTAAACGGTATATATTGATACAAAACCCCTAAAACTAAACGGTATATATTGATGCAAACCCCTAAAACTAAACGGTATATATTGATGCAAACCCCTAAAACTAAACGGTATATATTGATACAAAACCCCTAAAACTAAACGGTATATATTGATACAAAACCCCTAAAACTAAACGGTATATATTGATGCAAACCCCTAAAACTAAACGGTATATATTGATACAAAAACCCTAAAACTAAACGGTATATATTGATACAAACCCCTAAAACTAAACGGTATATATTGATGCAAACCCCTAAAACTAAACGGTATATATTGATGCAAACCCCTAAAACTAAACGGTATATATTGATACAAAACCCCTAAAACTAAACGGTATATACTGATGCAAACCCCTAAAACTAAACGGTATATATTGATGCAAACCCCTAAAACTAAACGGTATATATTGATACAAAACCCCTAAAACTAAACGGTATATATTGATGCAAACCCCTAAAACTAAACGGTATATATTGATACAAAACCCCTAAAACTAAACGGTATATATTGATACAAAACCCTAAAAAGATAAAGGACTCGCTACAGATGCAATCGCTCGTTACGGCAACTCGTTCTTTTAGCATGTCCAAACAAAACAAGCAGGAGGAAAGAGGAGCAAGATGAAAGAAAAACCAGGCCGCCTGTGATACCGGTGAACGTTGATTAATATTGCAGAAGAGGAGGAATGGGGCTCGATCTCAGTAATCGATTTTCATCAGCTACAAGACAAGCAAAAGCTTCAAATGTACAGTCAAGTCTGTCCTTCGGGAGCAAGGCATGCGTTCGGTGTTTCCCCAGTTTCGGAGAGTAAAACATGGCAGGGTACACGCACACGCTGAGAACAATATAAGCAACAGGAAGAACAACAGCAACAAAAAGGAGAACAACAACAGCAACACAAAGAGCCTTATCAACAAGAACGATATTAAAGCTTTCTCTAAACCACTTTTAATGAAGATACATTCAGTGAAATAAAGATGAAGGATGCGGACTTTTTTGTTGTTGTTGTTGTTGCAGACTGGCCATTCCTTGTGTATTATTGCTTATGAAGACGTGTAAAACTTTATCTCTGTCTCTTCTCCCTCCCCACTTCTCTCTGAGGACTTGGGACATGTGACAACTGGGAGAGAGGGGGGATAGAGGGGGCAGAGGAGGGGCAGGGGGTGAAGGAGGGGGTCAGCAGACGTGGAGGCCGAGGCAGCCAGCGTTGCTAAGGGAGGACTGACCCTGGTGTCCCCAGCGACGCCTTGGCTCCCCTCCGCTGTAACCAGGGCCCTAAAAAGCGCGGCCTGCCCCAACACCGCCTGCCCCGCTTTCCCATCATTCCGCTCTTCAAGGAGGTGGGGGTGGGGGTTAGGGTGGGAGGGGGTCCCGCTACTTTAATGTCGACACTTTATGACGGCTGCAATGGTTTCTCTCACAACAGTTGGGCCTTAAAAAACGCATGGCAGCTGTGGAAGGTTTTCCGCCAGCTAGGGACCATCAAGGCTGTCCAGCGGCGACCGACTCTTGCGCCCTGCTGTAAAGGAGGAGGCTGGGGGATGGAGGAGGAGGCTGGGGGGTGGAAGGTGGTGGGCCGCTCTGGACCCCTTGCTGGCCAGCGCTCTCATCTCCCGGGGTCTGCGACTATAACATCCGTTACCAACTGCCACAGCCCTTCCCCCCCCCCCACCTCCCGGTATGTGGGAAGCGAAACGTGACCCCCTCCCCCCCTCTCGCCCCCCTCCCTGTCCCACCTTCCGAAAGCTGGTCAGTCACACCGGGGTTAGTCATCAAGAAATATACAATGCTTAATCCCAGCTTGAATGCAGGGTGATCTGGCGACGGTGAATGATAAAACTAACACGCCGGTGGTAACACATTGCTGAATAATGACTCCCGTGGCAAAGAAACGGACAGGCAGGGAAAGGAGTGTATTACAAAACACTGCTGGAGTGCAGCTGCTGTAGTGGGGGGCGCTGCATGTGACTAAACTTGCTTCACAGAATCTGTGTGTTGAAGACAGTGAGCTAGTAAGATCTAGGGTCAAAAGTAGTCCCTTTCTTTGGTAGACTTTAAGTTAATTCTGTCCTTTTTTTTGAAACTTTGTTGTTTAAGATGTTTTACTTGAATGTGTGTGTGTGTGTGTGTGTGTGTGTGTGTGTGTGTGTGTGTGTGTGTGTGTGTGTGTGGATGGGGGGAATGGCGGGAGGGGGTGGTCCTGATTCTGTTTTTCTAAGCGACTGTAATGAACTTCGAATGTGGAAAAACGTAGTAAAAATATTGCAGTCAGTTTAGTAGCAGAAATAACAATTAATATCGGCAGTGGAAGTGTTCACGATGTGGACGTGCTGGTGGTATTAGATTGTAAAATATGACGCATGATATGCGAACTGTTTACAACTTGAGTAGCACATGAAACCTAGAAATAAGGGTTCTGCACTTCAAACACCAAGACAATACATCGAAAAGATCATCTCCATTCCATTGCCCTTACCCTCAATCATTACGACCGTACCTCTTAACAGTGACTTTGTCATCCAATTCAGCAATAACAATATCATCATCATCATTATTATCATAATAAGGACAAGAAGAACAACAACAAAAATGATAATAATGATAAGAAGAAGAAGAATGATGATGTGTTATGGTTAAACGCTTGCATCTCTGGGACTACACCCATAAGTTTGAACAAGACTGACAATGCTGTATATGTTGATAGGTTAAAAAGTCATCCACGAGTCACCTATACCCCCACACCCCTGCAACCTGTGAACAGCATATTCTATGAACCGCGAATATACCAGTAATATGACATTCCTCTTTGGTCATCATCATATATCTGTGATTATTTCACCTGGCTTGTATGACGAATTCGGTAAATCGTGTGTGATAACCGTTGGCGATAACTGTCTTCGTTTCTGTTTTCTCGTGGAACATTTGTTTTATATTACGTCAGCAACAGACCTATAGCCTTCATAGCAGAGCTGTTAAATCATCTTGACTGACTGAGATCGTTGTGTGTGTGAAACACAGGCTTGGTACACACACACACACACACACACACACACACACACACACACACACACACACACACACACCATGTATGTGTGTTTTGTTTTGTTGTGCGTGCGCGCGCGCGCGCGCGTGTGTGTGTGTGTGTGTGTGTGTGTGTGTGTGTGTGTTGAATTTCATGTTTATTGTTCGTTAACTAACTGTGTGAGAATGAATTGATTTTTGAAAATGTTTCGCATTGTATTATAATGCATTGTGTGTTGCTTTTATGCTCCAACATAAAGCACTGTACCTAACTCTTCTGCCTTGCGTTGTATTGTATTGCATTGCATTGTATTGTATGGTGTTGTATTGTAATGTACTGATTGTATTGTATTGTGTTGTATTGTAATGTACTGATTGTATTGTATTGTGTTGTATTGTAATGTACTGATTGTATTGTATGGTGTTGTATTGTAATGTACTGATTGTATTGTATGGTGTTGTATTGTAATGTACTGATTGTATTGTATTGTGTTGTATTGTAATGTACTGATTGTATTGTATTGTGTTGTATTGTAATGTACTGATTGTATTGTATTGTGTTGTATTGTAATGTACTGATTGTATTGTATGGTGTTGTATTGTAATGTACTGATTGTATTGTATGGTGTTGTATTGTAATGTACTGATTGTATTGTATTGTGCTGTATTGTATTGTACTGATTGTATTGTATTGTGCTGTATTGTATTGTACTGATTGTATTGTATTGTTTTGTTTTGTATCGTGTTCTGTTTTTCTACACGAATTTACTGGTCTTGCCCCCAGAGTGCAGCCATAACAAGCCAGTCAGTGTATACAGTGAAGTTTGTACTTTCCTTTCACTTTTAGTACGGGACAATTGTTTGTTGTCTTTTCTTTGGGTTTTCTTTCTTTTGTTTCCAGTCAGAGCAGAAGTAGCAGTGCTGCCCATATCTTCAGTCATGTCACATGAAGGCTTTGTCATGATGGAGATGACAGAGAAGATCCACCTCTCACCCTGAAGTAATGGAGTGATGGCCTGGAGGTAACGCGTCCGCCTGGGAAGCGAGAGAATTTGAGCGCGCTGGTTCGAATCACGGCTCAGCCGCCGATATTTTCTCCCCCTCCACTAGAGCGTGAGTGGTGGTCTGGACGCTAGTCATTCTGATGAGACGATAAACCGAGGTCCCGTGTGCAGCATGCACTTAGCGCACGTAAAAGAACCCACGGCAACAAAAGGATTGTTCCTGGCACAATTTTGTAGAAAAATCCACTTCGATAGGAAAAAGAAATAAAACTGCACGCAGGAAAAAAAAAAAAAGGTGGCGCTGTAGTGTAGCGACGCACTCTCCCTGGGGAGAGCAGCCCGAATTTCACACAGAGAAATCTGTTGTGATAGAAAGAGAAATACAAATACAAGAGCCAGTATCAGTTTGGAAAAGTGTGTGACGGGGGTGCGCTCTTCTCTTGTGACTAAACCAGGGTTTCTGAGCAGCTTTTGCCCAGGCAGGTGGTTAATTTCAGTTTCAATATGTTAAAGTGTGCGGACTGATCTATTGTATACTACATACATCTGCTTTGGAGGGCTGGGGGGGGGGGGAGAAAAGGTGCAGATGCCTGATATTCGCATTATAAACCTAAAGCGCTGGTACTGCCTTGAGGTGATAAAGTAAATGTCTGAAGGAGTCTTCTTCTTTTTGGTTTTTTCTTCTTTTTTTCTACTGTCTTTACTGTCACAGCGCTTCTGTTGATCCCCTTGGGACTCGTCGCCTGCGTGTAACTGGCGCGGCAGTCTTGCCTGTTTATATGGATACAACAGACATGTGAGCGACATGACTCACCCAGCTCAGGAAAGCTGAGATCGCACAGGCATTGTGTGGACACTCTTCTTATATCTGTTTTCTGGAGGACCTGAGTGTCAGGGACCTTGTGCTGCCGTCAGCAGGCTTCTCATCGCGATGGAAAGAGTTCAGCTGCTTGACCGTCCATGGAGTGATGTCCTAGTGGTAATGCTCCGCGCAGGAAGCGAGTGTCGACGGATGTGAAATCAGGACTGGAACGATATTTTTCACCCCGTCCCCTCTTTACAAGACCCTGAGTGGTGGTCTGGGTGGTATTCCTTCGGATCAAGGTTTTGCTTGCAGTGTGCATTTACAGCACGTTAACGAACACACGGCAACAAAGGGGTTGTCCCTTGCAAATTCTGTAGAAAAATCAAGTTTGATCGTAAAGCAAATACAAAGAGAGAGAGATGCGTTACAATGTGGCAACACGCTTTTCCCCCCGGAAGAGCAGCCCGAACTTCACACAGAGAAACATGTTGTGACAAACAAGTAAAACAGTACAAGGACCCAGCCGGGTGAAGCAGAGGAGGCAACCGGGACTGCTTGATAACCTTCCGCGTTTGCAGGCTGACACTTCTCACCCACGTGTTCTCTTCCTCCCTCCCTCCCTCCCCCCTCTCTCTCTCTCCCCTTCCCTCTCTCTCAAGCACAATCAACTTGACAGACTGATAACTACCATATTGTCCAAATTGTTCTGTTCTGGAAACAACTGTTGCAGAAATCTCCAGTCATGCCAGACCCACAGCAGACCCCCGGTCTGTTCTAGCACTGCCAGACAAACGAGATGGAGAGTGCCGGATATTGTGGCAGGACCAGAATGTGATTTGGGAAGACAAACTTCAGGCATGCAAGGATCCGGAAATTTCAGTCTGGGGATACAAAGGCAGACACAAAAAAGCGTTGTCTGTCTCCCACAGACACTTCCTGAACGAATGGTTGCCTTTCCACTTTCCTGCGAAAGTCCGTTTTAGCGACGTGGCATTTACATGTATAGTAATATGACTAAAACTACAACGACATAAAAACAGCAACAGTACTGTCGCTGTTGCTGCTGCTGCTAAGACGACAGCCAGCCCCATCACAGCCATTACAGTCTCCAGATAGTCCTTGTGTGACGCTTGGTCTCATGGCTGTTGATGTTGAAAATAATTATATTATTCGTTTGCAGTTCGTTCATTTTGGTGCTTAATTGTACGTTTTGTTTCTATTTGTTTTCGTTTGTCTCAGCTGGAGAGAGAGAGAGAGAGAGAGAGAGAGAGAGAGAGAGAGAGAGAGAGAGAGAGAGAGAGAGAAATCGGTATCTATTTCAGTAAAGTACAATAAACTATAATGCTTGGTCTCGTCGCCCTGACGAAAATACTTTAAAAAAAACTACATGTTTCTGTCTCTCTTTTTCTGTTCGTCTGTATGTCTGTCCTCCTCCTCTCTCTCTCTCTCTCTCTCTCTCTCTCTCTCTCTCTCTCTCTCTCTTTCTCTCACCCTCCCTGTTTTTCTCTATCTGTGGCAAAAGAAAAATAAACGGCATTTTCTTAGAGAGAAAAGAAATGAAAACAACAACAATCACGGTTATAAGAACATTGCCTACAATCTTAAAAAAAAAAAAGAAGAAAAAAAAAAGAACGAACATCAGACGGACACACACACACACACACACACACACACACACACACACACACACACACACACAGTAATTGTGGAGGACAGGGGTCTGCGAGGGGGCCATGGGGGGCCACACGGTAGCGGCCCCTCTCCCCAGTGCTGTGCAAGCCCGCTCCGCTGCCCGTGCAGGCCGCCTGCTCAATTTGCATTCATTTGTCAAGGCGCCTGTGTTTGCCAGTCTGTCACTCTAATTTCATGAACTCTCCATCGACCAAACAGCAAATATGAATGGGTGTGCCCTGCTTGCTTGGTCTCTCTCGCCTTCCCCACACTCCTCTTCCGCCCCCCACCCCCACCAAACACACACACCACCCCCTGTTCACTGCAGTCGTTGTTACATGCATTAGAGGTCTGGGGAGGACTGAGAGGGAGAGACAAAGACAGAGAGAGAAATAAGAAGAAAACCAAAGTGTGGGGAGTTTGCATTAGGTGAGGACATATATCACCACGTACTGTCCGTTTAAATGCCTCGCGTCTTGGGACAGACCAGACGGATAATTAAAAACGAGCTTAATGTGGACGAGATGATTCATAAACACATTCCCGACCCCATCCCACCATCCCTTCCACAACGCCCCTTCTGCACCCCTCCCCTTCCCCTCCCCAATCCCCCCCCCCCTCTCCTCACGGCCCCCTCACTGCCACCCCCCCTCCTCTGCACACCCCCCCTTCCCCCCACACACTCATTTTTACAAGTCAGTGACAGTGTTACTTACGTGAGCGTGCCATTGTGTCAGTGCACAAGCCTGACAATGCTTTTACTCGCAGATAACTCCCCCGTTTTTTATCGCCTGGCTTTGTGAGGGAACATCGCCCTGGTCTTCGCGTGTCCAAGCCCTCGTGGCAACCAGGGCTTTGCGGTGTCGCCCCGTTAACCAGGGCAAGCTGAATGATTGTCAAAAAGCTGCGAAACAGTCAAAGAGCACAAATCCTTACCGGGAGGTGGGGGGTAGGAGGGGGTACGGGACAAGACAGGTCACATGCAGCGAAGGCTTGCTCTTTTCCTCCTTAGAGACAAATTTGAAAATGAACTGTGTGCTGGGGCAATACATTACGCCAAGTCCGTGACAAGTCCTGTGAATCTTGCAAGTGTTTGTCTCTTCATGGGCCTCCACCATCTCATATCGCATAGCCCTCATGATCAACGGAACACAAAGCCGACAGCAATTTGTCTTGGGTCCTCTCTCTCTCTCTCTTGGCACTGGCCGGGCCTTGTCTCTCTCTCCCAATGGAATGAAAAGACCGGATTTTTTCTTTCTTTCTTTCTTTTTTCCTCCTTTTTTTCCAGCTCGTATCTCGCCTTCAACGGAACTTGTATGCAACTAGGAATTAATGAGACTGGAAAGAAAGCTTGGGGGTAATAAATGGACAGTCGTTTGACAACTGGTACCTCATTTGTCACGGCTGGCCTTGTTGGAAAACAGAAAGCGAGCAAAGTGGTGCTTCCTGCATTATCACCCACAGCCCTCCAGGTCCCCGTGGCCCTCAGCCTCATCCCCCCCCACCCCCACCCCTTGCCCCTCCCCCCTACACACCCGGTGCTTTGGGGGACTGGCAGGCATGGCTGAAGGGAGGGCAGGGGGCTTGGGGGTGGAGAGGGGTCTTCGGTAAGGGGCAGGGCACCACTAAGGCTGACGTGTCCCCATGGGTCACCCCTCCACCCCGCACCCCTCAGCCCCACCCCCACAGACACTCTCTTCAAGGCCCCCGGCACGTTCAGGACAGGGAGGGCAGAAGATAAGGAGATCTGAATGTAGGGGGATGTGTGTGTGTGTGTACATACAGCGTTGCTGGATTACCTGGCGACAGATAGGGATGGATGTCAGAGCCTGTGTAATGTATGGTAATGTAATATTAAAAGAGGAATTATGAACATTCCGATGCTTAGAAACTTCACCAGCTGATTATAATGAATGATTGAATAATTAATATCAGCAACACACGTATGCGTGCACGCACGCACGCACACACGCACACACACACACACGCGCGCGCGCGCGCGCGCGCGTACACCATCATCATCCTCATCCTCATCACTATCACCGTCACCATCACGACGAACAATGAAAACAAATTGGCTGACAAGAAAGGGAAGAATTTTTGTTTTAGTTTTTATTTTCCTTTCAGAACTTGAGGTACTGAGTCAGAATGAGAGATAACGTGAGACCTTACTGCACGCAACGAATCGATCACACAAGACGCGTTGGCCACATTACGTAACTACAGCCCTGAGGAGCAACGGAAACCACGACAAGAAACAGAGCATGACCAAGGTGGAAAAAACAACCAAACAAACATCAAAATGCAAGGAAGAGAAGGCGTCATGTTTCGTCATTTGCAACACACACACACACACACACACACACACACTTCAGTGCCAAAGGGGGGAAACAGTAGAAAGTGGTGTTTCAGGTCATGAAACATTATCCAAAACAATATGCCAAAAACTAAGAAAACGGTCTGGAGATATACCACTCTAGATAAACTGTGTGAATTTTCGACCTTCCAGAGCTATTTCCCTTTTTCTGATGACGTCATCAGTGACGTCACTGTGCACGTACGTAATACGTTTATGACAGTGAAGGGGTTTTAAAAAATAAACAAAAATAACGAATAAAAATTCGGTATTTGAATCAAAGTATCTGAAAATGTACACTATTTATCACTGTGCTTTTTGAAACATACAGAGATTGTTACTTTTGCCAAGAAGGTCATGTTTGCATTCCAGTTTGTGTTTGTTCACAGGATAACACTAAAACGTGTTGATGGATTTCGCTGAAATTTTGTGAGGTCGTCTGCAATCGGTCCAGTCGATAAGATTTTGGTATGACTAATTAGATTCTGGATCCGGAATTTTTTATTTTATGTTCTTTATATATATATATATATATATATATATATATATATATATATATATATATATATATACCAACCACCGTTTAGGAGATTTGGCAAAACGTATGTATAATCTGTAATATTTAGAGAAGATTCTGTGATTAGTTTCCATGAAACTTGAGCTGAAATGATTGACATCAGGATAGGGAAACTAAGAAACATTCTGGATCAGAATAGTTTTTCGCTTTCAGGAAAAAGTGAAATAATATTATCAACTGAATCTAATGATCCTGTCCAAAAATGAGAAGATTTGTTCCGAGCGTTCGTCATATAATTTACTTTTTGTTTTTAATTCATTTTACTTTTGCTGCTTTCTCGACAACTTTTTTTTTATTGAGCATAATCATGTGCTGTTTGAAATAATCATATTTGACCGCTGTATTTCAAATGTTTTGGTTTTGTTTGTTTGTTTGTTTGTTTTTTGTTCTTTTTTTTAATGTATGTAATTGTTTTTCTCCTCTTCATCCTCAGCATCATCATCTTCTTCTTCTTCTTCTCCGTCTCCTCCTCCTCCTCCTCTTCTTCTTCCTCTCATTTCGCTGATCTCTGCACTTTCACTGCTTCCATATGTGTCACCGAACTCCATTCCCTTTTTGTTTCCCTGTGTGTCTCTCTTTTTCTCCCTTTTCCCTCTCTTTGTCTGTCTGTCATTTCGTCTGTCTGTCTTCTCGCTCTTCGTCTTCGTCTCTCTCTCTCTCTCTCTCTCTCTCTCTGCCTATGTATTTGTCTGCCTGTCTGTCTCTGTCTCTTTCTTTCTCTTTTCTCTCTCTCTCTGAGTCCCTGTTGTTGCTGTTATCGACATGTTTACGTTGAGTTTCAATGGTTACGATTTGTGGAACGTGACTTTCCGTTTCTTTGCTTTCACACACGAGTGGCTTCTGTTGGTTTCTTCCAGGAAGACGTGGGGCATGTATTGTTGTGGAGCCAAAACTTTCTTCTTCTTCTTCTTCTTCTTGATGTTGTAATTATTGTTATCAATGTTGTTGTTATGAGTCCTCAAGGGACATTATTTTCATATCAAACACAAATGGCTCTTCCTTCAGAGAGAATTCAAATGGAAATTGTTGCTGTTATGTGATGGTTAAAATTCTTCTCACTCTGAACCCCCTCCGTTACCACTCCTCTTCATTTTCTTTGCTTTATTCCTCTTTTATCTGTTCGTCTGTTTATTCATTCGTTCGTTCATTCGTTCATTTCTATTCATTCATTCATTCATATTTCTATTCGCTCATCTATTTATTTTGGCATACTTGAAAAAAAAAGTTTTATGGCAGAAGATTTGCTGATCTGCACTCGTTTTTCTCAACTATTATCTTGTTCTATTATCACACACACACATACACACACACACACACACTCACACACTCACACACAGAGAGAGAGAGAGAGAGAGAGGCGCGCCCGCGCGCGTGTACACACACACACACACACACACACACACACACACACACACATGTGTATATATATATATATATATATATATATATATATATATTGTTCTGTGTGTGTGTGTTCTAATATGGTATACACATTTCCTAATATGTATACACTGACACACACACACGCGCATATACATACTTCAGCATTCATGTATACGTGCACACATTCAAAACTAAAGAAACACCATCAATCGATGACACAATTTAAAGTCAAATGTTGCACGCATCCTGACCCCGCGCCTACAAACACACTGTACGCACGCATGAACACGTGCCCGCACGCATTAATAAAGTAATCATTATCAACGAATAACACCGGGTAAGGTCAACGTTTCATGCAGCAACCTGTTCCCAAATTCTTCAACAATCCCCAGCGCCAAATTAGACAGGCAAATTTCAAATACAGCGAATACAACACTACTGCAACACTCCTACCAAAAACCCAACCATGAGGCTGATGATGAATACAATTCATAATTATGTTTGCACATAATTACCATTGTCCGACCCTCTTTATGTATACCAAGCATTGCATGTGCGGGCGGAATCCTTGGCAAAGTGTTTGCGCAATGCTTTCGCTTTGAAAATCAAACTTTTTCTTCTCTTTCTTTCCTTTTCCTACCCGACAACACAGCGCTTTTATCGGACAATCAGACTGACTGCACGAAGACAATTCACTCTGCTGGAATAGCTTGCCCAGTGCTCCGATTCTTCGTTATTATTTAATGTTTCCTGCGCATGCCCATAGGGTGGTCGTAACTGGGCGCATAACGCCCGGTCATTAAGCGCGCCAATCCGTGCGCGCCCTCACCTCTCCCATCGTTCTCACTCGGTCTCCTTCGGCAACTTCCGGAAGCTTCCGGAAGTTAGAAAGTGTTTCGTGCATAAAACTTGCCGTGTATAACTGGTGGTCACGCGAAGTTTGGGTTTGAAAGGCACCAGCAAATCAGACCAGTCAATAGTGGAGCGATGGAGGCCAAACCTTGCAGCTTCCGAACATGTAGGTGCCACGAAAGGCCGGTGGTGTGGAGGGGAAAGCAGCCATGTTGGTCACGTGGAGGTCGTAAAAGGCGATGTCACGAAGCGAGGGGGGTTCTGGGGGCTTGTCACGACACGCTGGAAGCGTTGGAGCAAGTGTGAAGAGGCCAATAAACAGCTTTTTGGTTTCGTTGAGGAAGTTTTTTGTTTTATTCTCTTTTTTTTCTTTTCTTTTTTGAACGTTTTTTCTCCGAGATATCTGCTTATGTTGTTTGATGCAGACAGATCTGGTGGTGTTTCTTTCCGTTGCTGCACTTGTCATGTTCATAATTACCCCCCCCCCCCCAACCCCCATGTATAATTTCCATGCACCTGGCAGTTTGGTTCTCATATCGTCTGCACCAATTTGATCAAAACAGATTCTTTTGGTCACATAAAGACTACAAAACTTTTATTATACAAGCTAGATTTTTTTTGTCACAACATATTTTCCCAGTGTAAAATCCTGGTTGCTCACAAGGGGAATAGTGCAGACTGAAATAGTCTAGCCAGTATTAAAAAAAATCTTTAAAAAAGTATAAAACAATTTTTTTTAAAGATAAATAAAAATTCGGGGGTGGAAGTGGGGGTGCGATAATGGGGTGGTGGTTGGGATGGGATGATGGGGAGCCCTCTCTCTCTTTTATTTGTTTAATCTCACCTTTTTCTGAACAATTTGCCAAAGACAAATCTCATGTTGACGTGGGCTCCTTTACCTGAATGCATGCTGTGTAACACGGGACTTCGGTTTACGGTATCAACTGAAGGGTGAGCACATTATAATGATAATTAAGCAGACCAGCACTCAAGGTGTAATGGAGCGGGAAGAGAGATCCGTCTGGTGCGTGACAAAGCTTGGAAAACATTCTCACAGGCGCAGCGTCCCGTTTCTATAGAATCTATTTGACACTGTCGTGTTTTCTTCTTTTTTCGTTTTCTTTTTTTTTTTCTTTTTCTTTTCATTCCTTTCGTTTTATTTTCGTTATTTTCATACCTGTCATCTGGTGATGTACAGGTAATTAGTTTTGAATATCAAAAGACGATATCGTCTTCTTTCGCTGTGTTTTGAGATATTCTCAGTGATAAGATATATAAGAAACATACATGTGTGCACATGCGTGCGTGCGCGCGCGCGCGCGTGCACACACACACACACACACACACACACACACACACACACACACACATATCTGCTCGCACACACTCACACACATCCCCTCAAGCAGTCATATATAAACACAGGAACCCGCGTAACTAGCGTGATGTTTTGATTGTACACTGAAGGCTTAATCCTGAATATGATACACATGAGGAATAAGGTTTCTGATTACGTCATGCAGTTACAACAACAGACTCTCTCTCTCTCTCTCTCTCTCTCTCTCGGGACAGTGTGAATGTGTTGTATGAGTTTGCGGGTACGAGCATGTTTTGCTTACGAGCACGTGCATGTTTTGCGTGCGGACATGTGTATGTTGTGCTTACGAGTACATGCATGTTTTGTATTTGTATTTGCATTTCTTTTTATCACAACAGATTTCTGTGTGAAATTCAGGGAGAGCGCGTCGCTACACTACAGCGCCACCCATTTTTTTTGTATTTTTTCCTGCGTGCAATTTGTTTTTCCTATCGAAGTGGATTTTTCTACAGAATTCTGCCAGGGACAACCCTTTTGTTGCCGTGGGTTCTTTTACGTGCGCTAAGTGCATACTGCACACGAGACTTCGGTTTATAGTCTCATCCGAATGACTAGCGTCCAGACCACAACTCAAGGTCTAATGGAGGGGGAGAAAATATCGGCGGCTGAGCCGTGATTCGAACCAGCGCCATCTGATTCTCTCGCTTCCTATGCAGACACGTTACCTCTAGGCCATCATTCCAATGTTTATGTGTGGTGAGACGGAGAGGTGAGATGGTGGTAAGAGACGCGTGTGCCATTTTGTAGAATTGTGTCAACACGAATGTTTGTAATGCCCCCGTGTCCGAAGGGCTTCAATGCTGAATGGACATTAAAATCATTGTCATTGTC
>NC_134876.1:40557811-40630311 GCF_041734735.1 Babylonia areolata | reverse complement strand
AGTAAATGGTTTCGACTCACAAAAGTCCTTAAGGATATCTAAGTTGCTTCCTGTGGATCTGTCTGTTTTTATACTTGTATCAACAATGTTACAGAAATGCGTGTTCAGTTGATCTGTAGACATGTCAGTAGGCGGTGTGTTTTGTGTAGCTGTATGTTTGTTTCTCAACTGATTTATAGCTTTCAAGATGGATATACTGTCTGCTTTTGATGGAAACAGATTTTGAACAACAACAAAAACTTCCAGAACGTTTAAGCCTATCAACTATGTTTCTTTGTTTGTGAAATTCTTCCTTTGTTCCTGTAGCTGAAATGAAATCTCTATAGTCTAAGAGAGAGACAGACAGACAGACAGACAGACAAACGAAGACAGAAGACAAATGCCAATCAGACAAACGAGAGAGAGATTGAGAGAGGGGGGCGGTGGCGGGGGGGGGGGGGGGGGGCGAAAGAGAGAGAAACATGCACAGAGAGACAAAGGCAGAGAGATGCTTTATCAGAATAACGCTGTTAACCTCCTATCAGCTTGATCTGATCACTCACTACTGTATACAGTCAGTAACTGATGCCAGTCGGACCAGTCGTGTTCCGTCCAATTCCATTACCAAAACTGTAGCTCTTCACTGAATAAGTCACGTTGTTCACCACTATGACATACCGCAAGGGTCGTTACAGAGCTGAAATCCCATTAAAAACACAACCATTTGTAGTTTCAGCGTGAATGGTATAAACGGTCAAACGCGCAGAAAGATGGATGAATTAATGAAAAGTAATCGTATGCGACAATGGAAGCGAGAGACTCGAGAGAAAAGCAGTTTGCGAAGACATTTAGCAAGAAAATAAAGACATCACCCCTCTCGATCGAAACTTTACCCCCATCACTCACCCCGCCCTCCCACCACCACCACCACGACACACACACACAACAGCAAGAACAACAAAGACAAGAACACCTTGTAAAACATTACAAGTCAAACAGCAAAACCCTAATCACAATAATAACAGGAAAAAAACACCCCGAAGTTTGTCTGGTTTTCAACGGGGATTTCACACGTTGAAGAGGTGTTTGATGACATATTATTTAGGTCAACAATTTTTCAACATCCACAATTTCCCCCCTCAGGACGCAATGTGTAGTGTTCACAAGGCGTGGACGTTCACTCCGCCAGTCAGACAGAGGGGTGGAGGGGAAGAAATGTGAATACTGTCAAACAATTTAGGACTGAACTACAAATTAACACATTTTAACATCATTTTTTAAGTTTCCTGTGGAGTGGATTTCGTTCAAACTAGTAAGGTCATGTGATATATATCCACTTTTCAGTTCCATCATGATGATGAGAATAAAATGTGATGTTGGGTAAGATCGAAACGACCTGTTATTTTGATCTGACAAAGGCAAACTCATCTGTGAAAATCCTTCTTCAGACAGAGGGATTTTACGATCAATGCAGTTAAGCTCAATACGACTCTAACAGTTTGCCGGCATGCTTTGTCAGTACAATGATGAGAATCAGCCGTGGAGATTTCGCATTCGCGTTCGTCCGCTCAGCATTTGGTTCAGAGGCACTGTGTTGACACTGACTTGCCGCTTAAGTTTTAGCTGTTAACTTGAAAACAAACTCTCTCTCTCTCTCTCTCTCCCTCCCTCACACAAACAAACAAACAAACAAACAAACACACACACACACACGTACACACAGCGCGCGCGCCCGCAAACACAAATATTTCTATACCCACTTCAGCCCCACAATCTCAAGTTTCATTCCACATCGTAATCGAGCGAAATAAAAAAGATTCAACGAGTGAAAACCTCTCATCAGTACATTTCTTTTCTTTTCTTTTCTTTTTTTTTTCTTTTTTTTCGTTTGTTTTCTTTTTTCTTTTAAAGAAGCATGCTTGTTTTTGTTTGGTGGTGGTGATGGTTGTTGCGATGTTCAGCAGGTCCGTGAAGATGTTCGATAGTTCTCAATTTTTTCCCCGTATTTTTCTGGTCTCAAAAAATAATCTGAACTTCTTACCATGAGCAAAAGCTCACACGTGCTTTTGTGTTTTTAAATGCGCCATCACGAACGCAGGATAACAATGCAAACCCGACTGTGAGTTATGACTCATATCTGATTATAAATGAGCACAAATCTGTATGAGAAGTTGTCAGAATTTCGGTTTGTATCAGTTTGTGATCCAACGACGTCCATGTTCACACAACACGCAATGATTTTCCTTCAAACGAACATGAGTGTTAAATGAATGAACGAACGAATAAACACACATACGAAAACCACAATTAGAGAAAAACAACAACACCGATTTAAAATAAAACAACAACAACATTACATACACATTGCGTCTTCACCCACACGTGGAAGCAGCTGGTCGATACCATTCATTACCACTGAAAAACACAAATAACGACCGAAAAAGAATTACATTACTTCAATGAGAAATGAAAATACGAACCAGAAATGATCCAAACGACATTAATCATGTTTTTTTCCCTCTACAGTCGTGTCAGTCCCTGATTGGGTGTGTGGAGAAAGAAGAACAGCGCGCCCCGCAAAGTTAAAAAGCGGCACAGGTGTGGAGATGATTAAAGCTCAATCAAATCTTATTTCCTGCTGTTTATGTCGCATCCAAACTCTCCTGCCCCGCTAACTTTGTCCTAAACTGGAAGTTTCCAACAATGGAGTACGGTGGACAGCATGGTCCACAGCTGCAGACCTACACAGGCCCTGACGACGCACTCAAGCTTCTGAGACCAATCAGCAGCCAGGCGTTCATCAGTGAAACAAGCAAGGATCCAAAACGCGGCCTGTTCCGCCTAATGAAATTCAGGACGGGCTTTCACTGTGGTCAGGACACGGGGTTTCTTGCAGGTAATTGCCTCTGGGCCGTGAACCGCAGGCTCTGAACTCCCAACAACGGTTGAAAAGTGCATGTCCCGTTTAGCTCCCCAGCCACCTTGTAAAGATCTGGAACAAAACGCGAATCAAAGGATCGCACGAGTGTTGGGAGATGTCTTTGTGCCGCCTCTTCAACAAGCAAGGAGAGAGCCAAAATCCGTTCCTTCTTTGGCCCGGGCCGCTTCACGTGTGATGATGGGCGTGAATGGCGGTCATTGAGGACCGGAAAACAGCCCGAGATGCGGGCTGCAGGCTGTAATGAATTCCCCGCTCGCTGCACACTTGTTGACCGCATGCAGGGTGTCGCTTCTGCCTGAGTGGGCCCGCTATGAACACGTCGCCATTGTCTCAAGCCAGCTGATGGGATGGCATCAAGTCGGGTCCAAATGAGATGATGTCTGTCGGCGTTTTGTTTTGTTCCCCTTATACCGTTGGATACCTTAGCTGAGGGGGATTTCGAAGATGGGGAAAACCCGTTCCGGTGGAGTGGAGGAAAGGCGTGGGATTTGTCTGGCACCGAGGAGGTACCCACAGGTTTAACTGACGGGTACTATCAGATGGCAAGGAAATCCAATATGGTCTAGCTGACTCTGTTTGTGCAGTCTGTGTGAACAGCATAATAAATTGTGTCCCTTTCAATGTTCTTTCTGTTGAACCGTGGAACGCGAAACACGCACATGTACACACACACACACACACACACACACACACACACACACACACACACACACACACACACACAGACGCGCACACACGCACGCACACACACACACACAGAGGCAAACAGACACGCAGAATGAGAGGGAGAGTTGCGAATAAAAAAAATTCAAAAACTGAAAAAAGGTGAGGTCACTTGAGCGTCTCGTGACTCACACAGCCCAGATCTGAGTGATAGGGACCGGAGTGTGGAACTCCATTGATCTGCCATAACGGCAACATGCAACGTGGCCACACGCACAGGAACACTTGCACAGGAAACTAAAGCCCAGGGTTCCATTCCTGTGGGATCAAAGTCTACCTTTTACCTTGGTTGCCTTGTATTGTATTGTATTACTTTTTGTCACAACAATTTTTGTTTGTTCCTTTGTTTGTTTGTTTGTTTGGGGTGTGTGTGTGTGTGTGTGTGTGTGTGTGTGTGTGTGTGTATGCGCGCGCGCGCATGTGTGTGTGTGTGCGTGCGTGTGTGTCTGTTTGAATGTGTGTGTGTGTGTGTGTGTACGTGTGTGTTTGTGGGAGGGGGGGGCTGTAGGGGGGGGGGGGGCGTGGCCACAGTGCAGCAACATTCATATCTCTTTTTTTTCATTTCTTTTCCCGTCTTCTCTGTCTGTAAGTGTGTTTGTTCTGCTGTCATGGTGGAGTTTTCTACAGGATGTTTGTCCTGCTGTCATGGTGGGGTTTTCTACAGGATGTTTGTTCTGCTGTCATGGTGGGGTTATCTACAGGATGTTCGTCCTGCTTTCATGGTGGAGTCATCTACAGGATGTTCGTCCTGCTTTCATGGTGGAGTTATCTACAGGATGTTCGTCCTGCTTTCATGGTGGAGTTATCTACAGGATGTTCGTCCTGCTTTCATGGTGGAGTTATCTACAGGATGTTCGTCCTGCTTTCATGGTGGAGTTATCTACAGGATGTTTGTTCTGCTTTCATGGTGGAGTTATCTACAGGATGTTTGTTCTGCTGTCATGGTGGAGTTATCTACAGGATGTTCGTCCTGCTTTCATGGTGGAGTTATCTACAGGATGTTTGTTCTGCTGTCATGGTGGAGTTATCTACAGGATGTTTGTTCTGCTGTCATGGTGGAGTTATCTACAGGATGTTCGTCCTGCTTTCATGGTGGAGTTATCTACAGGATGTTTGTTCTGCTTTCATGGTGGAGTTATCTACAGGATGTTTGTTCTGCTTTCATGGTGGAGTTATCTACAGGATGTTCGTCCTGCTTTCATGGTGGAGTTATCTACAGGATGTTTGTTCTGCTTTCATGGTGGAGTTATCTACAGGATGTTTGTTCTGCTTTCATGGTGGAGTTATCTACAGGATGTTCGTCCTGCTTTCATGGTGGAGTTATCTACAGGATGTTTGTTCTGCTTTCATGGTGGAGTTATCTACAGGATGTTTGTTCTGCTGTCATGGTGGAGTTATCTACAGGATGTTTGTTCTGCTGTCATGGTGGAGTTATCTACAGGATGTTTGTTCTGCTTTCATGGTGGAGTTATCTACAGGATGTTTGTTCTGCTGTCATGGTGGAGTTATCTACAGGATGTTTGTTCTGCTGTCATGGTGGAGTTTTCTACAGGATGTTTGTTCTGCTGTCATGGTGGAGTTTTCTACAGGATGTTTGTTCTGCTTTCATGGTGGAGTTTTCTACAGGATGTTTGTTCTGCTGTCATGGTGGAGTTTTCTACAGGATGTTCGTTCTGCTTTCATGGTGGAGTTATCTACAGGATGTTTGCACAATGCCTTTTGTTGCCGTGGGATCTTTTACGTGTACTTTAATTACATGCTGCACATGGGTCCTCGGTTTATCGTCCCATCTGGAAGACGACAAATGTTTGAATCTGAAAGATAGTCTTTAGAATGATTAGGAAATAGCCTCAACGAGAACACAATGCTATTTGCTTTGCATAGTACGGTTTATCGTCTCATCTGGAAGACGAGAAATATTTGAATCTGAAAGATAGTCTTTAGAATGATTAGGAAACAGCCTCAACGAGAACACAATGCTATTTGTTTTGCTTAGTACTTTTTCTTGTTGTTGTTACTGTGCATATATGTCAGATGAAACGGATGCGAACATACAAGTCGGGATTCCAGAAGCGCGTGTGTGTGTGTGTATGTTTATGCGTGTGCGTGTGCGTGTGTGCTCGTCTTTGTTGTTGTTTTTCGGAAGGAGGGGGGGGGTTAACGGAGTCCTAGCAGCATGGAGTGAGGTGACCACCCCACCCCCAGGGGCCAATTTTCAAGAGACCACCGTGCCCGCAGGTATATGCGTACTTGCTGGTAATCTGCCTGAGCCAAGACAAACTGCCGGAGGGACTACAAACCTGAAGGCTATTTACCCTTTACTACCTGCCAAGGTTGACTGCCATCGAAGCACAGGAAGATATGGCGGAGCCTGTTGCTTTAAACAATTTACATTCAAAGAAACAATATAGTATAAGCACACAAACACAAAAGGCATGGGAGGGAATCCAAAATGGCTTATTTAAGCCCTACCCAATGGGAAACTAGTGAGCACAAAGCTTAAGCAGACAAGCTAAAGGAATCAAAGTAAAAATAATCACTTTATTCTATAAAGACATATTATTCTGTTGACAAGTACGAGGCAAAACAACACATGAAATGACACCAGCATTGTTGCATTGTTTTTGTTGAGGGGAAAACAGGCGTGCTTTGCGGATTGCACGTGTTTTACTAACTCTCTTGACACTGCTCTGAACTGAAGTGGGGTGAGAAGAGCATGTAGGGGGGTGAGAAGAGCATGTAGGGGGTTGAGAAGAGCATGTAGGGGTGTGAGAAGAGCATGTAGGGGTGTGAGAAGAGCATGTAGGGGGGTGAGAAGAGCATGTAGGGGTGAGTATGTAGGGGGGTGAGAAGAGCATGTGGGGGGGGGGTGAGAAGAGCATGTAGAGGGGTGAGAAGAACATGTAGGGGGGTGAGAAGAGCATGTAGGGGGGTGAGAAGAGCATGTAGGGGGGTGAGAAGAGCATGTAGGGGTGAGTATGTAGGGGGGTGAGAAGAGCATGTAGGGGGGTGAGAAGAGCATGTATGGGGGGGTGGGGTGAGAAGAGCATGTAGGGGGGTGAGAAGAGCATGTAGGGGTGAGTATGTAGGGGGGTGAGAAGAGCATGTAGGGGGGGGGGTGAGAAGAGCATGTAGGGGGGTGAGAAGAACATGTAGGGGTGAGCATGTAGGGGGGGGTGAGAAGAGCATGTAGGGGGGTGAGAAGAGCATGTAGGGGTGAGTATGTAGGGGGGTGAGAAGAGCATGTAGGGGTGAGTATGTAGGGGGGTGAGAAGAGCATGTAGGGGTGAGTATGTAGGGGGGTGAGAAGAGCATGTAGGGGGGTGAGAAGAGCATGTAGGGGTGAGTATGTAGGGGGGTGAGAAGAGCATGTAGGGGGGTGAGAAGAGCATGTAGGGGTGAGCATGAAGGGGGGTGAGAAGAGCATGTAGGGGGGTGAGAAGAGCATGTAGGGGGGTGAGAAGAGCATGTAGTGGGGTGAGAAGAGCATGCGCAGAAGGGAATCCCAGGATTTTTAATTATAGACACTGGGTTAACTGCCTGAGTGCATCCTCCGTGTCTTGAATACGAAGTTAACTTAACCTTCAAGATAAACTGTACTCGCGGGTCCCTACCATGTCAAAGGTGACTTGCATGAAGGTAAAAATGAATTTTGTCTTGAATTCGACCCCCTAGTGGTTGCAAGGGTCGAGCAATACATGACGCCGTTTGGCCCACAAGAATGAAAAATGAGCTGGTCATATTCGGTTAGTCGTCTGGATTCTCGTGGCGTGAAAAATTAATAATAATAAACATCATCATGTAATAATGCATTTATACATCACTAAATTTATGTGGAAGCAAATCAAAAACGCATTCAAACCCAGCTTTTACACGAATGCACAACTTGGAAACAAAGAGATAAAAAAAACAAAAAAAACTTATACATGTACATTGAATGCTAGAGAAACAGTGGACGGGAACAAAGTATATGGTCCACACGAGTCGACGGCAAGGCCCAATTGTAAGAAGTTCGGCTCTACCCAGGTAGGTAGCCTGTTGTGCAAATGACTCAGTGTTTGTCAAGTGCTTAGAACTTGGTCTCTGACCAAGGATAGGAAGTAGCCATATCATCATCATATAGTAATCAGTTGGACCATGTCGTCTATCGAGTTTGTGCCAGAGGACTGTGTGGCAAGCTGGACCAAGAAGTGCGAACTTTGTAAACCACACAGCGACCAGCAGTGAAATATTGGTTCCACCTATCACCTCTCCACCCACCCACAAGTACACGCACGCACACGCGCGAACGCACGCACACACACACACATCCCATGAGAAGCCACATGTACATAACCTAATACACCTTAACATATAACCCAATATGCACGTTATGATAACGGTCCCAGGAAGAGGCGAGGGAGGCGCTGGACTGTGGCGCAGGAATGACCAGTGGTCAGAGAGAGAGAGAGAGCGGTAAGTGGCTAAGTGGTTAATGTGGCCTGATGGTGGCACTGTCCAGACGGGACTAATGGCGTGGGGAGGGTTACAGGGACAGGCAGCAGGCAAGATGGCCACCTATCAGCCCTTAATGACCCCTCTCTTCCACTTCCACAAACCCTTCTCTGTCCGTCTGTCTGTCCGCCCGTGTGTGTGTCCTGTGTATGTGTGTGTGTGTGTGTGTGTGTGTGTGTGTGTGTGTGTGTGGGGGGGGGAAAGATATTACATTCCAGGCATGTTCACAGTTTGTTTTCCAGATATCAGTTGAGGAATCGGAATATTTCTGGGGAGAAAAACGCTGTTATCGTACATAATTATTACCATACCCACTCAAACGTCAAAACATCACGATCTTTATTCGTCTTTGTGTTGGTGGTGGTGGTGATTTTATCTTTTGAAAATCCTCTTTGCAGTCGCCGGGAAATGGCATCATTTCAAATGAAGGCATCAGCCACGTCAACGGGACTGCGAACGTGTTTCTGTGCCCAGACTCCATGCTGACAGAGTGGACAGAAAACGTATGGGTGTGACGGGGAGTGGGGCAGGCCTGACAGAGATGAAAGATGACCTCTGTGGTCACAAATCATGTCCACGACTTTGTTCACGTCAGCGGGGTGAGCGGTCAGCGTTGTCCATCCTGTCACAGACCAGCACAACTTTCCACACTCTGAGGGCGTCATCACTCACCTCCCGTCCACCTCGCGATCGCGGCTGTGACGCAAAGACAGCAATTCGGCTGCCGTGCCTTTACTGAAATCACGGACAAGTTGTGATCTTGGACAGGCCTGTTGTGACGTTTTATGTGTGTACATATATAGGCTACATACATCAATGCGCGTTCTTTTGTTTATTTTAGTCAATTTTTTGTCCTTCGTCCTGCGTGACAATGGCAGATGGACGTTCGTTTGAAATCCTTGGCACACATGTGGTGCACATTGAACATACCTTCTTGACGACAGTATGTACCTTCCACTGTTGTGCTGGGTTTGCTATGTAGGAATCAAAGCTTACTTACGTGCATGTATATATGAGAATTAAATTAAACAAGTAAATGATTAAGCTCACACACACACAAACACACACACACACACACACACACACACACACACACACACACACACACACACACACACACACACACACACACACACACAATATGCGAAGAAAGAATGCGAAAATAAAGTACTAATGCACAATAACCTCCTTAATAGCTCAGTTACACTGAAGATTCATGTTCCCATTGCATCACCATATTATGTAACCAGTGCATATGTTACCATTTATTCTTTCAAGCACATTTGGTACGTGTGAATCATTTGGAGAGTTTTTTCTTCAGTTCCCGAAGTAGGCAAGCGCCGAGCAAATGTTTGGACTTGTTTGGTTCACTTGGTAAACTCTCATGTTTCAGTACATATGAAAGCAGTGAGAAAAGGTCAAACTGATCTTGTGCATCCATTACGGGCTTGTGATTGAACGTACGAGGTGGCGATCCTCGACATTTCAAAACCGTTTGACACGCAGGTCCGCCAGATACGTCAGTACTGGTTTTGTGTGTGCGGGTTCATTGCAAATCGTCTTCTAAAGAACAAGTATTGTATGACCAGCTCTGATTCATGTGTCCCAAAGGGACAGTGTTAGGCCCTCCACTATACCTCTGTCACTTTATTTATCCCCAAGATGAAGTCACCTTACAGGTCCACCTCTTCGCTTACTGCATAGAGAAATTGAGACTTTCAGAATCACCTTTCTCCACACTAGAACCGTGAAGCTTGGGCAGAAACCTGGGGGACGAGATTCAATGCTGTTCTACCTTAAACACCAAAAGAGAGTCTTTATTTCACCCATTCTTGAACACCACTGTCTTAAAGCATGTGTCTAACAGCCCCTCCCAAACTGTCCTATTATCCAATGACCTCAGGGTGCCACACTGTCGAGACCGTCAAGAGAACTAAGGCCGCTTTGGGCTCCTGAAGACAAAACCTCCACTTTCCCGCTCAAGGCGCAACGCCTGTACCCACTCGCCTGCGCCGTCCATGATTGTAATACCAATATCTGGAACCTGCATATCGAGTACCTTGGTAGAATGGACAGGATTAAACAACTACCAGAATAAATGATACGTGAGCAGCATATCACGATGATATTAAATGCACAACAACGATTTCAGCCAATTCAGCCTTTGAATGAGTAAATAAGAAAGGAATAAAACCTGTTTGCACTTATAACCAAACTGCTACGTATTGTTACAAATACATAAGATATTGAAAAGTGGATCAATGCACAAGTAACAACAACGCAGGACATCGCCAATACCACACAAGCTGTCGCCATGCGTACATACATACATACATACATAATATATACATACATACATACATACATACATACATACGTATTTCCTAATTATTCTCCAGACACGGTTTCCATTGACGGATGCCCGAGAGTCCCGGACCAAGTCTTCCCGGTGTCAAAGCCAAAATAAAGTCCCCTGTGTAAACAGTTCCTGCAGGCATTCTGGACACGACAGACTTCATCACTCCTGATTGGCTAAGTATGTACCATGTAGACATTTTCTTTAACTCTTTAAGTATGCCCTCAGCCTTGTTTGTCACCCTCTCTTGTAATGGATAAAAAAAAAGGCGAACTGAGAGTTGCAGTAAATAAAACTGCAGGGTCTGTTATACGAACTCGCACTAGACGTCGACTTCTTACCAGAGCCTCCACAACAAGCGCTGATCGAGGAGCGGGCGTGACAACCCGAGGGAAGGAGACAAAACTAAATGTTCTGAGGTTTGGGTTTGTATCTTTTTGCGGTTCTTAATAAAGGTCTTGCTGGTCAATCCCGAAGACTTCTCCATTATGGTGAGGAAGATGGGCAAAGCAGTGTATATCCAAAGGGTTCTATGCATCATTCCATTGGTTCTTCTTTTGAGCTGTGGAGAGAGAGGAGGGGAGAGAGAGAGAGAGAGGAACAGGGACAAAGAACCACAAGGAACACACAGAGAGAGAGAGAGTACAGAGGGGTGTTGTCCAACATCTTTTCCACCATTACCCGCGCGACAGTCACACGGGGGGTACAACCCCCCTGGTGTGTCCAGCAACAGTGGTAGGGATACCTTCAAGGGGGCTGCCTTCCTGGCAGAGCAGATACATCACCAGCAGTCATTAGCAGGGACCTACTTGGGACGATGACTGTATACCCCAAGGAGAGACACACAGAGAGAAAGAGAGCCTGGCAGGAAGGTGGGGGGAGGAAGCGGAAGGTGGTTAGGGGGTGGGGGAGGGCCGGGCAGGCAGGCAATGAGTCAATGTCGTGGCTGCACGCACCATCAGTGGACCGAGATGAAAGGCAGCGCGGGAAATTGGGGAAATGGAAGAAGGATGTCAACCATCAAAATTATCTATTACGTCGACAGATGCTCTGTCAGTGCTCCATGATACGGGTAAGGACGATGGGTCCCGGCCTCCTTCCCACCCCCAACATCTATTTGACATCCTCTCTCTTCTCTTTTCCACCATCTTCATCACCATCACCATCCTCAAAGTAGTAGTAGTAGTAGCAGACCTTGGTGATCAAGTCACCATCTGGAGTCAGACATGTCTCACAACTAAGGGAATGTGTTTTCCGCCCGTGTTGAATACTGCAAACAACGGATGTTATCGATGGACAAGATGTTCAGTGAAGCGTGCTGCACGAGGCTAACCCTCCCACCGATGCTAACAGACGTGCTGGATTTTATTTGTAGTAAAGTTTTTGTTGCATCTTTTATTGGTGCCGACTCCTTCTATCTTGATGGGTGTAGTTTTGTTTAATTTTGTTGTTGTTTCCCTGTTGTTTAGAGCAGTGTCCAGCCGACCACAAAGGGCCATATCGAGGCTGGATGTCTCTGGTGACTGTCGGCATTGTAACCATGTTTCTCTGAGTGAGAGAGATGATGTCAAATAGATGTTGGGGGTGGGAAGGAGTGTTGGCTGCGGCCTTTTCTGTTTTCAGCTGGTTGTCCTGCTCGATGACGGTCTTGCCTCTGCTGGGGTTGTCATCATTCAGTTTCTTTGTCAGCTTCCAGAGCCCCTGCATGTCTGTTTCCATGTTCAGGGAATTGTATCAAATAGCATTCATAAACAGTAAGTAATGAAATAATGAAATAAAACAAATAAACAAACAGTACATAATATAGTAAAATAATGCTAATATCAATATTAACATGAGATTAAATTTATTATCACCAGAGTAATTGGTCTGATAGAAGAAAAACACGAAGGAAAAAAGAAGAAGAAGAAGAAGAAAATCTAGAAGAATGGCGGGTAAGTTGGTGGGGGAACAAAGGAGAGAGGAGAAATTCTAACAGATCACTGGCCAATCCATTCAACTTTGAATATTTGGTCAGTCAAATAAATCCAACATATATTTTACGAATAGAATCATGTTGTACCCTTTCTTCACAATACTTTCTAAGCTAAAATCTATTTGAATCGGAGATAAACTGGTGAACAGTTTGAAATATTAATATATTTGTATGATTTTGGAGAACAGGATCTCCATGCAACATTGGAGCACAGGATCTCCATGCAACAGAGTTTTAACATGAATGTAGTTTGGAGATAAATTTAAGATTGTGTTTGCCCGAGCCATATGAAAGTCTTGACAAAATAATAAATAATGTTCAGCAGTTTTGCTTGCAGTGCCACAAGCACAAAGTGGGTCGTTTATTAAATGTCTGTTGAACATATCTTCTCTTAAGTCACTAATCCCTAGACGAAGTCGACAGTGAATGATTTGTTCCTTCCGTTTACCAAAGTAATAATAGCTAGGCACTACAGCATCGTTAGCACACAGGTAATGTTTAAGCTGGCTTAAGGAATTACTGGTTTTAACATAATCAGGTAGAGAATTCCAGAGATAAGTATTCGATGGTATGAATGATTTCCGATAGAGTTCGGTGTGAAATCTTGGTACGGTGCGTTCCAATGACCTGCGTCTATGGTAAGGGTTATTGTCTGAAACAAGACCAGGAACAAGATCATTTAGGTAATTAGGGCATAGACCGTTAACCATCATTTTGATGGTTGACATCCTTCTTCCATTTCCCCAGTTATCTGCTTGTTTTTTTAAAATCTCCCCCATCCATCGTTTTTCTTATGGTGTCTTTATTTTTACATAATTTCAGGGTTACACACTTGTACTGCCATGCTAAGGATTGCTTTGTTTCGTATTCATCTCAGTTCATGTCTTTTGAATGAGTTATACATCAGGCAGCACATGAAGAGTTATTTTGTCATCGGCTCCGAGTGTTACAAAGCTCGATGGTCGTCTATGGAGTTTTCTTGAAACGCAGGGACACAGTGAAGTTGAACAAGTAAGGTCTTCAATGGTCGTCGAATCATACAAAGCAGAAACGTTCATAACATAGACACGCAGTGCACAGAGGATAAAGTCTGAGACAGAAGGGAGAGAGGGGGTGAGAGAAAAAGGGAGAGTGAACTGATGAGAGACAGAGAGAAACAGGGAGAGACAGAAACAGACGGAAAGACAGATAGGGACAATCAGGTCATCTCCATCGCCCACATCTCCAGCCAGCTCCAGCGGAAGTGGTAGTCAGTCACCATCCATCCCCAGGCCCTGTACGTCACATGCAACGGGGTAGAGTGGAGTGGTGCCGGCGCCGTGTCCTGGGTACCTGGGCCTTGCCGCCCCCTCTCCCCCACCCCACCCTCCTTCCCTTCCTCCCCCCTCCGTGCAACACGCGATGCGGGGCCACGATGGTGCCACTTCCTGTGGTGTCGTGCAGCAGGTTGTTTGCTTTGGGTCATCCCCCCCACACAGATCAATGCCCCGGGTCCGCCTTCAGGCCCGGGCGGACAGGCGCGGCGCCTAATCAGCTGTCCAAGACCATAGCGGGCTGAATCCACTCCGCCCAGGCCCGACGACACTGGTAATGCCCTGAGAGGAAATGGTGCTTCCTCTTCTGCTCCTCCCCGACACATTCTCCACCAGAGTCGGTAGTCTCCAGTTTTTAACTCTCCCCCTGAAATACGCTAATGACAAGTTGGGAGGCTTTCATAGCGCCACACGGCTGTACACGGCGCCCGCACGCAACGTCAGTACACCATCACTTTGGCGGTGGTCCGTCACTACTTTCAGCACGGTCCTCACACTCCTGAAACTCGTCTTCCTCCTCCTCTGTTATCACAGACACGGTACCGCAACAGTCTCCTCCGTCTACAATAGCGGGAATCCTTTTTTTGTGAGTGCAGGTCATGCAAACAGATGGTTTGGTGGGTGGGCATTTTCGCTCACGATAGTATAATTCTGACCATATTGCCAGTCACACACTTGTAGTATGCGTGCTGGACGCCAAATAATGGTGAGACAAATTACAGCTTACAGAATTTTTTCACACAATTTCATCATTGCGGTATGAGAAAAGGGCTGTCTCTTGCTTTTAAATAAAGCTGTGATATTTCATTGTAGGCCTACTGGCTTCGTGCTCCATCACTTCTGTTCTCATACGGTCGCTTGCTTTTTTTGTTTTGCTGCGAACAACATGAATTTGTAGTGTGAGAAACCTCTGCGATTGTCATTTATACAGTTGTGAGGTATCACTGTGTTAGCCACAAAGCTTGAAGTCATTTACTTTTATCCGTCACATTCCGAGTTCTCGTAACTGTGTATATCTATTACTTGAAGTCAGTCAACATGAATTCCTGTATTGCCCACTTTCACAGCTATCATTTGTAAACACGGGACACATTACAACCTTTCCTTGTATAACCTAAAATTATCGTGCGCTCACACCTTCAGCTGCACATCTCTGAACTTCCAGCGTGTAAGACATTTGATCATTATGTATGTGTGTATGTGTGTATGTATGTATGTATGTATGTATGTATGTATGTATGTATGTATGTATGTATGTATGTATCTTTATGTATATGCAAGCTTTCTATGCTGAAATATGTGCTTCATCCCTTGTTCATAATATAGCTTATTTCCTTGTTACAGACACCATCCTTTGCAGTATAAATGTGCCGAAGTTGTAACTGTCCTTATAGTTCGTAAACTTGATTCTTTATATCATTCCCCGTACTAGATCTACGATCCATCACAAACATGATATGTGCTTGATGGCCAGTTGACTAGTTCTTTAAAAAAAAAAAAAAAAAAAAAAAAATCCTTCACGACACCATTTCTGAACTAAAGTTTTAGTCGTTTTTCTTTATCACAATACCTTAAAAAACAGTCGAGACAGACATGACAATCAGAATGGAAACAGTCCCATCAAAGCATAGTGGAAGAATACAGCGAAACCGACAGTGCCTTGAACAGGACACCTGAGCCCATCTCCACTTCTCCTTGTGGCCTTACTTCCGGTTATACACCATACCTACCTGTCTGGTTCTCTGATGTCAACTTCGCTTTCTTTTGGGGGCTAAGTGTAGGAAGACGATATCTAGATCTCCCTGTCTATCTGTCACTTAGAAGATTTTACTTGAATTCATCATTTGGCTGCAAGACGACATCCCTACAAAGAGTCGCACGTTTTCAGTACAGGTAATGTCTTCAGGCTTGACCAACGAGACCTTTGCTGCGAGCTGCGACATCCTCCTCCCCCGACTTCCGCTATCTTCTCCGTCGTTACCGCCTATCTGTTTCACCCATGTTTATTCTAATCCCTTCTCCCCTTCACCTTTTGGCCCATCCTGTACGTGCAGGACTTGATTTGTTCTGCACAGCAACGCAAGTTCAAAACTTAATCGTTCCTTGACTGCCTGGAGTGGATTTGAAGGGTCCTCCACTCTAAACCTGGGCCACCTCAGCGCTGGGTTCCGTCACACGAGTGGCTTGAAGGCAAGCACTTTGCGCCAGCGTGCAACGTCTTCAGGGGTACTTGGTCTCGCGCTGTGACTTATCTCAACAACACGGCTTTAGTTTGTGCATGACAGCGATTGTAATGACTGATGTAGGGTTGCATTATCGCGGTATAGAATTAATTTAACCTTTGGAACTCACTGAATATAAACGATCACACGATATTATAAAAAAGATTCCTTTGAACGAATAATGAATGTGGATGACACAGAGGTGTTAATCGTAACGTCTACTTTAGACTTCAGCAACTTCGCACCTGCCAGTTTTGCGAGAATACGACTGCCGCTGACTTTACTGAACTAACATTAATTTAACTGTTACTTTAACAGGTATCTCAACTGTGTAAAAACAGGGCAATAGCAATGTTTCGTGGCGCGCGAGCGCGCGCACGTGTGTGTGTGTGTTTTCTTTTTCCAGTTTTCTTGACCCGAACGCAGCGGAGCACCCTCTTTCTAGACATTGGGCAAATCGTGTTCACTGGGTGGATTTATTTATACTGTAACTACTACTAGCACAACTACTACAACATCAACTACTACTACTACTACTACTACTAGCACAACTACTACAACATCAACTACTACTACTACTACTGCCAGTAATGTTCGGATATGAAGGCTATGAAAATATGTTGTGTATTATTATTACATGTGTCTCTTTTTTCTCTCTCTCTCTCTCTCAGCTTGGCGGTGTTAATGTGTGCCTCTGTGTGTGTGTGTGTGGGTGGGTGTGTGTGTATGCGTGCGTGCGTGCGTGCGTGCGTGCGTGTACGTAGGTGTGCGCGTGGGAGCGAGAATCAGACGGAAAGACAGAGAGAAGGTCTGTGGAGAGCAGTTACCATCCATCATGGCGCTGACAGGACAGTGGCTGAACAAGGCCCCCCGTCCACGGGCCAGCCAGCAAGAAACCCTTCCTCCCGCCCCCCAACCTCCCAACTCTTGACTCAAACACTCCGTCATTTCCGCCACCTTCTCCACCCTCCTACCTTCTTCCCCTCCCCTCCCTCCCCCCTTCAAACCCTCTCCCCCCCCCCTCCACCCCACTCCCCCGCCCCCCCATGACCCTCCCTAAATGGGCCAGCCACGCCGAGTCCCCAGTCCACGCTGTCACATTCTATCCCGCATGCCAACACTCAGTTCCCCGTTCGCGCCTTGCCAGACCCCCCCTCCCTTCAAGCGTGACTGGCGACGTAAGCTGTATAGAAGTAGTAGTAGCAGTAAAGGCCGTCAAGGCGAAGCTCGCTTCTCCCTCTGCCACCCCCCATAACCCCCAGCCCCTGCACACCACCACCTAAAAAAAACCCTCACAGCCCCTGTTCCTTGCCCGAACGTGTCAGCGCTGCCTCCGCCAGTCCACAATACGCCATTATTCCAAATCTGTAAAGAAGGAGGGGAGGGGGGTGGGGGGAGAACACCAAGACGGCCACAAGAGCGGAACACCTTTGAAAAGCGGTCGAGAAAAGCACCACAAATCTGAAAGAGTTGATTTGGCTCGCTGCTTCTTCTTTTTTTTCTCTATTTTTTTCTTTCTTTCTCTCTCCCCGGCGAAGGGCCGCTTGCCAATTCCGGTACAGACCTTCGTTCTATTCTCCCGACCGTGCAAAGTCCCGTTACGAACTTGTCTGGTCCGCTCACGGCAAACTTGTCTGTCGTCGGCGTCTGTGGCGTAAGACAGTCATATGCATGTGTTAATCTCCCCGCAAATCCGTGCATGATTTACTTTGGATTGGCCCCCAATTGTCACCTAAGCTGCGTGACCCTGTTAAGACGACGAGGCGTTTACTGTAAGTCTGTGGGATTCTGCTGCTAAGTCCATTCACTCGCCCGCCATTTACGGGGAGCTTTGGAGCGGATTTCAGCGAGTGTTCTTAGATCTGTAGCCTACAAGAAGTCATTCAAAACTGGCTGTTCAGAAAAAGAGGGGAGATGATATTGTCAAGCCGCTGAGCACTCTTCTGTGTAATGGGTTGACACGCGCGCACGCACTCGCACGCGCCATCTTAACACATAAACACACGCTTCCGCCACTCACTCACGCTCACACACGCACACACACACACACATACACAAACCCGCACGCGCGCGCGCACACACACACACACATCTTTAGGCCTGCATAAACTCACGCACGCACCCGCGCGCGCATGCACACACACACACACACACACACACACACACACACACACACACACACACACACACACACAAATACGAGAGAGAGAGAGAGAGAGAGAGAGAGAGAGAGAGAGAGAGAGTGGTAGAGAGACACAGAGACAGACGGAGTGGGAACAAGTCTTGAATAACTTAAGAACTGTTCTCTCTCCGTGAATTACGTTCTGACACAGAGACTGCTCAGAGACGGAAAGGCAATGGACTTCTTTCTGACCCAGTGTTCACCAGTGTTCGGGGTTCGAAGCCCTGTTGAATTAAGCATTGTGCTGTATTCTTGGGAAAGCCACTTCATTCCGATTTTCCGCACTTCATCATCCATGTGTGAATACGAACATAACGTTGGTTGGGGAAAGGAAGAACAGGTACAAGGAGGGGGCTGGGCTGTGCATTCACTGCCCAGATGGCAGAAAAAGGAATTGGGACATTTAACTTTTTTATTTTTCTTAAAGACAAACGAAGAGTGAATGAATCATGAATGATGCATAACAATATATTGAGCACACGTTCCATGATTAATGTACCCCCATTACTCAGACGAAGATAGAATAAATCTTGAATGATGCATAACACAATATGTGTACATATTCCACAATCAATGTAGCCCCATTACACCACGAAAGCAATGGAATAGCTACAGATGTCTTTTCATGGTTTTTAGTTTCATTTGTCTCTCTTGGGTTTTTTATGTTTTGTGTTGTTGCTGTTGTTTTTGATTTTCTTGTTTCTGTCATAGATGTCATGTGTACAACACAAAGTGTGTGGGGGGGTGGGGGGTGGGGGTGGGGGCGGGAGGAAGGCGGGTGGGGGTGGGGGGGGGGGCATGACGGAGGGATCTGGACACCGCCCAGTGGGCAAGTGATGGACTGGCGGCCTCAACCCACAACACGCAGATCGTCAGTCCTCCCACATCACTCAACCCCAGCTTCCCACAGGTGCCCGTCTCCCCCTCCCCCCCACCCGTCACTCATTCCTCTCTGCTTGCATGCTTTCCATCACCCCCCCACCGTGCCCCCCCCCCTGCCCTCCCCTCCCCTCCACTTCCAACCTCCTCTGCCATTTCATCCCCGCTTCGCTTTCTCATTCTTCTTTCTCGCATGTCATGTATGCATTCTGTATACATGCATGAATGCATGAGCGTATTTACGTACGTGTATACATGTTATCGTGTGTGAGTGTGAGTGTGTGTGTGTGTGTGTGTGTGTGTGTGTGTGTGTGTGTGTGTGTGTGTGAGCAACAGCAGCAGCAGTCACTTTTGTATCTTTTCACTGCATACATATATGTGTGTGTGTGTGTGTGTGTGTGTGTGTGTGTGTGTGTGTGTGTGTGTGTGTGTGTGTGTTCTGCTCGTGTTAATTGTGTGTGTGCACGCGCGTCTGTAGAAAATATGCTGCTAAGGAAAATGATCAAACCGTTGATTACAAATCCGTGAAGATATCGACAGTGTGTGGGAAACGGTATTTTGCGAACGACTCTGTCCACGAGGCACTAACAAATATGGCGCCCAAGAAGATCACGGGTCACTGGCTCTCAAACGCTATTTTTTCGCTGATCTCTCTCTGCCTCTCTGTCTCTGTCTCTGTCTCTGTCTCTGTCTCTCTCTCTCTCTCTCTCTCTCTCTCTCTCTCTCTCTCTCGCTCCCCCTCGTAATGTTTTCCACAACAGAGGAAATTTTGTATATCAACCATATAATCACAGCCTTTCCTCTGCTTTTTTGATAGACGTATCCATTGTCAGAAAAGTGGGCAAGAAAACGTACACGCCTCTTGAACCAAACTGTACCGTGCATCGCTCAACTAACTGCTGGCGTTTTTTTTTTTTCTATGGTTTGGTGCACCTGGATATATTCTGACGACTCACAGGCGAGAGATTTTCAACAGATTCAGTGGGCCCAAATAACCGGGTAAACCCATGGTAAGTAAGTTAAGTGCGACAAACTACCGTGACGAAGCGGTTAGCGTCGCAGACTGAGAACTGAGGATGTGGGTTTGAGCTCCGTCGGAGGTGAGGTTTTTCGGCCCGAGGCCAGCTCATCGGCTGCCCATAGCTGAGTGTAATATGGGCTCATGTGGGAAGACTAGTCTGTCGGACCATACAGCCGAGTGCAATCCACTACACAACTGCATCTTTGGAGTGTTGCTCAAATTTTCTGGCCAGCACTACAAGGTCTTTGTATCTCTTAGAGTCCGGTTGATGCCGAGGTATATTATGAAAGGAAACGTCTTGTTATGATGAGGAACGTTTTGTTATGATGAGGATCTCCATATCAGCATGGCCATCATCCTCATCGTCATTCACTATCAAGTATAGAGGAAGAAAAACTCCCCATACTAAAATACCCCCAACAAAATGTATTCAGGCATACAGAGACAAATCAAATCCGTGACAGCAACATCAACGGATAAAGTAAGCAATGGACAAAAGCCGTCCTTCAAATGACGTTTCATCAACACCTCTGACCCAAATGAAAGGTCAGTTTTCTCCAAAGACAAAGGACTCGTACCGCTTTGTCATGATATCGAGACAAAGGGAGCGTTCGTTGACTCACAGACTGATTCAATATTTCATTTATCCATCCAAGCGTTGATTCATTACATCTTTTATTTATCTATCTTAAACTGAAGGAGACAGAGAGACACAGAGAGAGGGAGAGAGAGAGAGAGAGACCCAATCAGAACACGAAGCGAACGAACCCTCTCATCAACTGACATGATGACAAAACATTTTTGTTTACGTTCCCGTCGAATGAGTTTCGTTCCAAAGTGGACAATAACGTAACGTCCGCTCTCGAGGCTTTGAGAATGTGACAGATCCCACTATGAAACTCTATTGTTGTCTTTAACACACACACACACACACACACACACACACCCGCGCGCGCGCAATTGATGTCATCAGTGTGTGTTAAGTACGCCTTTTAGACCAGGAAAAAGTGAAAAAATACAATAAAAACCAATACATTCCCAACAACGGAAGGGGACGGGGTGGGGGCAAAGCGGGACGGGCCAGGGTTAAAACAGCAAAGAGGAAACAAAGCGGAAACTTAACAAAAGCGAAACTAGAAAATAAAACCTTTGAAAAAGAAAAGAAGAAAAGAAAAAGTAATCAACGGAAATATTGATATCGATAAACTGGAATCGGCAGGGACGGGAGAACATTGCATCACTCCCCCCCTCCCCCACCTCCCTTTGAAATTTCCCACCTCTTTTAGTTTTCCAGTCGACTAGGTCTGCTTTTAATGTGAAAAGGTGAGGTAATCTGGTCGGCTTTGGTGGACGTTCCGTTCTGTGTGGTTAATCGGACTGAGAGATTTGCAGGTTTCCTGTCTCACTCATCCACCCGGGACGAGCGCTGGGGACAGCAGTTGTGGGTGTGTGTGTGTGTGTGGATGTGGGGTGGGGTGGGGGGGTTGTGTGATGGGTGGGAACTGGGCAGAGCACAGAGACCGACAGTCGGTTTCATCTGAGGGAGATATACCTATCGGATGCAGATGTTGGAACGTCAGTCTCTGCACGTGTGGGACGGTGGGAGGTGGGTGGGGAGGAGGTGGAAGTGGGGGGTAAGGGTGGGAAAGGGAGTTGTGGTCGGCGGGTGGATGGTGGCCGGAGAGGAGGGGGTGACAGTGATGGGGCTTTGAACGTCTTGTGTGTGTGTGTGTGTGTGTGTGTGTGTGTGTGTGTGTGTGTGTGTGTGTGTGTGTGTGTGTGCACGTATACACAGTTGGACGGATGGTGTTTTTGGAGGAGGAATGAGGAAAAACGTACACGCACAGATAAAGAGACAAACAGACACACAGTGAAACAGACAGACAAACAAACAAACAGTTAGACAGACGGTGAGACAGGCAGACAAACAAACACACATACACAGAAACAGAGAGTCAGAAAGAGAGAAAGATGTCCGAGGAGAACCAGGTCACACACGCGCGCGCGCGCACACACACACACACACACACACACACACACACACACACAGAGGGAAGCAGCAGACAAGCACGAGAGAGGCGGACCCAGAGACAGACAAGATAGAAAAAGAAAAGAAGAAGGTGGAGAGAAAGAGGGACACACAAACCCCAACCCCTCTCACCCCCCCCCCCAGCCTCCCCCACTGACCCAATCAGCACCGCACCTGGGATTATAAGGGATCTTTCCCCGTCATCCACAACTCTGGCATCGGAGGATTCCCTCCACCCCACCGCTGCTCCCCCCCCCCCCCCCCCCCTCTCCATCCCCACCCTTCCTCTCCATTCTTCGCTTTTTGTTTTTGCTTTTCTTTTTCCCCCACAAGTCGAGTCTCCAAGCGATATGAAACCCGCTAAAAAGAAAGTAATAATAATAAAAAGAAGAAAGAGGTAGTGTTGTTAGCTCTTTCGGTTATTGGAAAACTTGGGGCAAATCCCACGAGCTGGGCTGCATGGAGAAACTGGACATACGCGGGGCGTGGTGTTATTGTTTGGCTAAACCGTGTTTTTTCAATCTCTGGTCTGCCTTTGTCAGCGCTGATCCCTACCCCCACCGTCTTGTTTGGTCGTCTGGCATTAATTGGCTTAGCCCGGCCTCTCCCTCCCCCCCCCCCCCCCCCCCCCCCAACCCCCCCAGTACCTCCCTTTCACACACACACACACACACACACACGCACACACCACCCCTCTTCTCTCTTACGTCTTGCTGGCTTTCATGCCGTTTTGCTGTCGAGGCAAGCGATGGGGATCAACGCTCATCAATAATATAGTGGGAATATCTCCTTCCCGATTGTTTATTGTTTGCGCGCGTGCGTGTGTGCGCGTGCGAGTGATGTGATGTGATGTGATGTGACGACGGGGTGAGATGGTATGGAAGGGCATGAGGTGGGTGTGGCATGGTGTTTTGTTGTGTGCAGTGTGTATGTGCGGGTGGCGAGGGGGAAGGCGAGGAGGGAGGAGTAAGGTAGGTGCATGCGGAGTGGGTGAATGAGGGAGGGGGGGGGGTCTGTGCGTGAATGAAAGTGTGGGAAGTGTGGGCCCACGTGTGTTTGTGTACAGGTGTGCGCATGCGTGAGTTATTGGTTTTTCATCTTTTAAAAGAGTCACATTATACCCCCACCCCCTTCCCCCCATCCCCCCACAATACCTCCTCCGGAAAAATAGAGGAGGTGGTAAGAGAAAGTGGGAGGGTCGTGAGGTGGGACAGATGGGTTGAGGGGGGTATGGGGGTGTATTTGCCTGCCTACTTATGTGTGTTGTGTGTGTATGTGTGTGTGTGTGTGTGTGTGTGTGTGCGAGCGCGCCTGCGACAGAAAGCCCAGAATGAGCGAGCAGGAAGAGAGACAGAAAGAGACAGAGGAGAGAAAAGGAGAGAGCCCCAGTGTATCACACACACACACACACACACACACACACACACACACACACACACACACACACAGAGACACAGATAGATATATATATATGTATATATATAACATATATATATATATATAGAGAGAGAGAGAGAGAGAGAGAGAGAGAGAGAGAGGAGAGAGAGAGAGAGAGAGAGAGAGAGAGAGATCGGGTGTCCCCCAAAAAGTGAACCGCTTTATGACAAGTATTTTCTCAGTAGTAGAGAAACCGAATTATATATATATATATATATATATATATATATATATATATATATATATGTGTGTGTGTGTGTGTGTGTGTGTGTGTGTGTGTGTGTGTTTAGTCCCACCGCACTCACGCACACGTAAACACACACACGCATGCACACATGACCACTCACCCCTAACGCCACGCCCCCCGCCGCCGCCCGTCCACCCACACACTCGCACGCACGCACACGTACATACATGCACTCATGCACAGCTACACATACAGAGAGAGAGGGAGGTTAGGAGAGAGACAGACAGACAGACAGACAGAAGGATGAGACTGGGAAGCAGACAGACGAACAGGAGAGAAGCAGTACAAAAAACACATTCCAGTTTCTGAAAGTCGCACCCCGGCTAAGATAGCAGTGAAAGCGCCATTGCTAGGTTGACAGGACAAACTACACGAAAGAAAAGACATTGCTGGCTGCTGTATATATATATATATATATAGAGAGAGAGAGAGAGAGAGAGAGAGAGAGAGAGAGAGATACATATATATATATATATATATATATATATATATATATATATACAAGAATTCGACGTCTGCCCCATAAAAGAATTATGCAGTGTGCTGTTTTTCGCTACCGCTGGCAAAACCAGATAACCTGTGGGTCTACAGGTGGTGTTTTTGTTTTTTGTTTTTTTTCTTTTTTCCCTTTTTTTCACGCTCTGTATGTTCCAAACTGGCGGCAGTAACAACTGTAAACATTCAGCTTTTATAGCAAAGCAGCCTGTAAAGGTGGTGTGTGCCACACAGAACAGCAACAAAGGAAACAAACAAACAAACAAACGAACGAACGTGCAAAAAGCGCTCACCCATCCACCCACTTCTGAACTCTTTCGTTTCCTTCCTTTCTTGTGGGGGTAGGGTGTGTTGAGAAGTGAGGCTGGGGATAAAGGGTGGTAGTGGGCACTGCTACCATTACTGCTACTACTCGTCATCATCAGCACCATACTTATAACAACATATAACAAATGCAACAATTATGATTATAGTTATGGTACCAACAGGTCAGCTTCAGCACATGTGTGTGCGGCTGTGTGTGCGTGAATGCGTGCGCGCGCGATCGCGCGCGGGCGTGTGTGTCTGTGTGTGTGTGTGTGTGTGTGTGTGCTTTTCTATATTCGGTAACACGTACACTGACTTGACATAATTTCTCTTCGTCCACCTGGGGGAGGACGCGCCAGTGACTTCACGTGCAGCGCGCTGACAGTGTCGTGACGGATTGCGTGTCTTTCATCCCAGGCGTCACTGGGCAGTGTGCCACGAACTTAGATTGTGAGAACAGGAGAGAGAGAGAGTGTGTATGTATTCATGTGTGAGTGTGTGTATCTACATATGCATGTATGTGAGAGGGGGAAAATAACAGATGAATATGATTGCGACTGATTGCGCGCAATGGAACTGCTGCAGAAAACGGTACGAGAACGTAAGACGACTACATGTCCTAACAGGATTCACTTTACTATTGTTGTTGTTGTTATTATTATCACCATCATCATCATCATCATTGTTACAATAACATTGATTGTTTTTATCGATTGTTTTCGTTGCACACATTATATACAGCTCTGAATGGGCGTGCATGCTGGCACCCGTGCCCGCATTTGAGTGCACGGGAAAACATGGGTGCATGCGTTCCCCCGTGTGTATGAGTGAGTGTGTGGATGAGCCTCGCATTCACTGTCCAATAACATCCAGAGATGTTCCCTCTTACGGTCATACTGTGGCTCTGAATGTCTACTGCATGCGATCTGTTTTTTTAATTTATGACAGTTTGATTCATGACAGACTGTTATGTGGGTCCATGCTTAAAAATGTTTAATGTACTGCATACGCATATAGACATGACATTAGTATTTACCTTCGGAGTGTGCCTTGTATATTATAACAAGGATACCACAGCTACACTATCAAAAATATCAACGGGGAGCCCGGTCATGTTTGTTATCAGCCTTGACCAGAGTCCATACGTCGATTGCATTGGGTAATCGAGCGTATGTGCTTGATCTTGACTCTGATTAGACCTTTCTTAATCGTTTTTACTTGTTCTATTATTTTCAGACTGAGTTCTGTACTTGTCTTTTCTCTTAGTGTGGTGTTGGAAGTTTCTGGAGAGAGAGGTGATGTACTGTTAATTCCCGGGTACAATTAAAGGACAAATGGCACTCCAATCACGATTTTGCTTTTTCTTATTTGTCATTTCAGTAACCTAAATGGGTGTTGATATATCTGTTTACAGAATTGTGATTGGACTGTTCAAAGGCACAGCCAGTCTGCTGCACAAAAAAATTGTTCTTCTTGGACAAGGCAGCAACCGTCCCATTTTTTCTTTTAGTTTATGCTACTAGAAATGAACACTTGACTTTATTTGTTGTGTTATTTTTCCTTTCTATGCATTTCAATGTTGACATGTTTGTACAGAATACAAACCAAGAAAAATGTTATGAACCATCTGCTCTGAACCAGACAAATTCTGATTTTCATAAAACTTTACTCATGATGTCTGGTGATATAGAAAGCAACCCTGGTCCTGAAAAGCGTGGGGAACTCTGTGTCACACACGTGAAAGCACGTAGTTTAAGAAATAAGATAGATTCATTCGAAACGGAGTGTCATCAGGATACAAAAACAAGAAGAAAAAATTATGAACCCACTTCGGAGAGGAGAAGTTGAGTACTTCGCCTTGTAAAGTCTTCAAAGCAACTGAAGATAGCAACAGTCACAAGTGCAGTTTTCTGGCTTTTAAATAAAATTCTCTTGTCTTGAGAACAGTTCACTGCTGGTTGGAAAAGGTGGCTGGGTGAAGGAAGTGAGAGAGAATCTAGACAGTGAGAAGAAAGGGGGGCGGGGGAAGAGGAAAAAATGGGGGAGGGGAGGGAAGGGGGAAATGAGCAGAGTGGGGATGAGGGAAGCTGTGATTTGGTTTAGTCCTTGATATTGAGGCCATATGGTGCTGTAGTAACGACATGGTGGATCATCTGTTTCTCCATGTTCTTTCTCTTGAAGGAGTCACCAGTGCTGTTGCGCCAGACTACTGATATGGAGAAGTGGGTTATGCTGTGGGGATCAGTGTTGAAGTGTATAGCCACAGGGGTTTGCTTTTTCTGGAGGATGCTGTCCCTGTGCTCTTTGCTGCGTTCTTCTAGTGTGCGGTATATCTCGCCTACGTAGATACGACCGCACAGGCTGCAGTGGACCACATATACCAAATCACTGGTTTGGCAGGTGAAGCTGCTCCTCATGGTGAACTGGCGTCCTGAGGGCCCCTTGAAGGTGAGTGTGGTAGTGTTGAGGAAGGGACAGCATTTGCACTTAGGTCTGTCACAACAGCTGTTGCCCAGGGAGCGGAGGTTCTGGGGGGCTGTGGGTCGGAATAACCAGATGATCGCTCAGGTTATGGTCTCGTTTGAAGGCCATCAGAGGAGGGTTCTTGAATGTCTTGCCAACTTTGGGGACAGAGTGTTGGATAGGAAAGTTCTTGAAGAGAATATGTTTTACTTCCATGTTGTGAGGATGGTATGTCAGAGTCAAAAGGGTGCAGTTACTGTAATCTGCCATGGTCTTGGGTGTAAAGGCCTCCTCTCTGGAGATGCACTTGGCCTGGTCCAGTGTCTGTTGGATCAACTCTTCGGGATATCCTCGTGTTTTGAAGAAGCTGATCATCTGGGCTGCCTGGGTGTGGAAATCTTCCTCATTGCTGCACAGGCGTCTGAGGCGGTGGAACTTGGAGAACGGAATGGCACGTTTGGTGGCGGTTGGATGGCTTGAGGAGTAGAGCAGGTAGGAATGTGAGTCTGTGTTCTTGTAGTGAAATGAGGTAGAGATGGTTTGGTTGTCAGGTGTGATCATGAGTTGGATATCCAGGAAGGGGAGAGAGCTGTCAGATATTTCATGAGTGAACTTCAGAGAAAGGTGGAAGGCATTGACAAAACTGATGAAAGACAGCAGTTGTGTCATCAGTTTGATATTGTAACTATTTCCGAAACTTGGTTATCACCAATACATACCAATGAATCCCTACACTTACAGACCTTCCACCCCCTTGTCCGTCTAGATAGACCCAATGACCCACATGGTGGGGTTGCCATATATGTAAAAGATTACTTGTATCTTAAAACCTCGTCCTGACATGTATGCTGATACTCTTGAAGCAGTATGGATTGAGCCCAAGGTTGATCAAGAGAGCTTACTTGTTGGATCATTCTATCGTCCCCCTAAAGCAAATGTTGATTACTGGAACTTGATGAATGATAGTATTAGGAAAGCTGAAAGAACAATGATAAAATTTATTATTCTACGAGACTTCAGTGTAGATATACAAACTAACCCAACTAAGCATCTAACAGATATCTTTAATCGCTGTCAACTTAAACAAGTAGTAATTTCCCCTACCAGAATCACAGACACTTCTAGGACATGCATAGATCTAATTATTACTCAAAGTCCGGACATGATTAAATCCACTGAAGTCTTGCCTCCATTTTGTAGTGACCACAGTGTTCCATGTGTAATTTTAATTAAAACATCTTGTACACATGCACAGTGCTTTCCAGAGAACAATCTTTGGTTATGATAAGTTAGACCGTAACAAATCCTGTGAATTATTAAGGAACGAAATACTGGAACGAAATATTTATGAATAACACAGTAGATGATGCTTGTGAACATTTTACCGAAAGATTTTTGTTAGCAGCAAGACAGTGCGTGCCATGTAAAGTTGTAACAGTACGCCCCAAAGATGCTCCTTGGTTCAATAACGAATTAAAAAGACTTATTAAGAAAAGAAATAAACTCCATAGAAAAGCCAAGAGAACGAACGAACAGGTTGACTGGGAAAGTTTCCGGAATGTGAGAAATGAAGTAGTGGATAAGGTACGGAAAAGGAAGTAGTGGATAAGGTACGGAAAAGGAAGTTAGAGTATTACAATGAGCTAAGTGACAAAGTGTTAGATCCTGATCAGTTTAGACAAAGAGACTGGTGGAAAATAGGCAGTTTATGAACAAAAAAAGGTATAGATTCTGATAATATATCGCCACTTACTGTGGACAGAAAAACGTACTACTCCAAACTAGATAAAGCAAACATTCTTTTTTTTTAATATAGACCAGTGTAATCTAGTAGATACAGACGATCTTCTTCCACACGTCGTATACAACGAATCGACACAGATAGAAGAAATAACACTTACAGCTCTTGAAGTGAAAACCATTATTGATAATCTTGATACAAAAAAGGCGTCGGGCCCTGAACTAATTCATAACAAATTATTAGTCGCTTCAGTTAATGTTCAGCACATTCTTTAATCAATACATGGACGAAGGCAAATTTCCACAGCTTTGGAAAACAGTTAATGTTACACCAGTTCATAAAAAAGAACCAAAGACGAATGTACTAATTGTTGGCCAAAGTCTTTGAAAGATGTGTGCACAAATATGTTTATAACTTTCTTACATCCAACAACCTGATTTCGGAAGCACAGTCAGGGTTTATTCATGGTGACTCGACAATTAACCAACTTCTTATTATCTATGACAACTTAGTAAATAACTGCGATAAAAGTATTCCTGTTCAGTCAATATTTTTTTTTATATCTAAAGCTTTCGATCGTGTGTGGCACAGGGGCCTTTTACTTAAGCTGGAAGCTGCTGGTATCAGAGGCAAACTCTTGGTTTGGTTTCGAGATTATCTCTGAGACAGGTACCAGTCAGTTCTAATCAAAGGTGCACAGTCAGTTAAGTTTAAACGTCCTCAGGGTGTACCACAAGGATATGTTCTTGGTCCACTGTTATTTCTAGTCTATATCAATGACATTGTCTGAATATTAGTTCTGATATCAAATTATTTGCTGATGACACGAGCATGTCTCTTGCAATGAGAAGCCCTGTCACGAGAAAAGAAACCCTGCAAGCTGACTTAAATAGAACAGATGTTTGGGCAAATACATGGAAAGTTAAATTTAACTGATGAATCTAAAACAGAACTACTAAATGTATTCCGGGAAACTTAGTATGCTACGACCTAACTTTTGGAAATGTCAACTTACCACAACACAATTAACAAGCACCTAGGGGTCATTCTGCAAAGTAATTGTAGGTAGGGTGACCACATAAATAGTATCGTCAGTAAGGCTGGGTTACTGATCAACTGTTTTCGTTCATTTGAGTACAAGCTGACCAAAGGGGCTCTGGAAACGATGTATAGATCCTTCATCGTCACAATCCTTGACTATGCTGACATAATCTGGGACAACTGCGCACAGTACCAATGTAAAATGTTGAAAGACTTACACTTAGACGCTCTGCGTATTATCACTGGTACCGTTCGTGGTACTAGCCACGATAAATTGCTCGCAGAATCAGGATTCTGTTCATTAAAAGAAAGGCGTCGTAGACATAAAAAAAAAAATAATGTTCTATAAAATTATCAATAATATTTGTCCTCAGTACCTTACCCATTTATTGCCCCCTGTCGTGTCAACAGTAAACCCATACCACAGGCGAAGACCATTTGAACGAATCGTCCCTCCACACCACACTAACATTTGCAACAGATCTTTTTCCCCCTTCAGCCACGGCTATTTGGAACACCCTTCCTATTTCTGTCCAACAGACCCAGTCTCTCAGTCAACTGAAACGCTACCTTTCCTCAACAGACACAACAGTCCCACCATATCATTATCTGGGCAAAAGGAAACAACAAATTATCCGCTGTCGTGTGAGACTTGGTATGAGCGAATGAAATTCTGATCTGTATAATAGACATATAAGGAATGATCCATCCTGTGCTTGCAGTTTTCCACAAGAGACAGCAGAGCATTTTCTATTGCACTGCCCGAACCACAACATACATAGAACAAACGCTATTCATAATCTCCCACAAGAACATATTACTGTTTGGTAACACCTCCTTCAGTCTTGAAATAGATGTCAGCATCTTTGAAACTGTTCACAAGTTTATTACTCAAAGCGAACGATTTGATCCCTAATTCAGACAATTCCCTCTTTTTTTTTCTTTTTCAATTTATCTTTTTTCTTTCTTTTTTTTTTATATGTATATGTATATGTGTCTTTATATATGTGTATATATATTTATGTATGCATATATATATATATGTGTGTGTGTGTGTGTGTGTGTGTGTGTGTGGATGGATGGATGGGCATGTGTGTGTGTGTGTACGTACACATGATTATGCCCATAAAAATTATCTTTGCATGCATTTAATTCAAAGGTTTTTAACGATGAGTAATATCCTGTCTGTATGCATATATGTAAGTGCATGTGCCTGAAAGAGTGCTGCCCTTTCACTTGTCAGCTCATGATATGAATACATGATGGTGTGCTTCCATGCTTGCTTTTTTTTTCTTTTCTTTTTTTCTCTCCTTTTTTTGTTTTCGCGGGACGGTTGGCCTTCGCCACTTTGTCGGCCAAGTTCAGTCTTGCTGTGCTTGTGCCCCAGCGTTGATACTTCTCTGTTTCTCTCTCTCTCTTTTGACTTCTTTCCCCACCACACGTTTATCATTCATTTTCTTCACTTTATTTATATCTCAACTTAGTTTAGTTCAAACCTCAGTTATGATCACCTCTTAACTTCTAGTTAATATGACATCCGTCACATTTTTTCGGTATGTACATGTATTAGGACAGGACTTTATAAAAAAGATTTTCTTGTTGTCCTGTTCATCGATATCTCTGTTGTGTTGTGACATGTTCCAAATAAAATACTGTTTAAACAAAACAATAAGAATAAGAATAAGAATAATAACAACTGCGAAATAATAACAGTATGTTGACTTGGACTGTACTGTGTCCAATGACAGACAATACAGCACAGTAATGTACACACGTAGTACACAGCAGAACATGAGAACATGAAAAGTGGTGGCCAGCGGACAGCAAGAATGCGACGAGAGACCGGACAGGTCGAGAGGTGGGGGGGGGGGGGGATACGGAGACAGTGGTGGGTGGGACTGCAGTGAGATGTGACCGTCATGGCTTCTGGGGACACACACACACACACACACACACACACACACACATAAACATACAGAAGGGGAGCACACCAACAGCAACACACACACACACACACACACACACACACACACACACACACACACACACAGAAGGGGAGCACACCAACAACATTCCAACACATAGTGGTGGACTGAGAACGGGAAGAGAGAAGGGTGGGGGGGTGGGGTTGGGAGGGCGGGGGGTTGCGTGGAAGTAGATAGGGGAGAGGTCAGGCCTGGGGAGGGAGGAAGGGGAGGAGAGGAAGGTGGAGGGGTAGGTTGGGGTAGGGAGGGAGGGAGGGAGAGAGGGTCATGTCACAACCTTGGGGGATTGTTCGTGGTGGAGGGAGGCGCCAAAGCGTGACGAGGCTCCACCACTCTCACCTGTGTAGACAACACACACACACACACACGCACGCACTCACGCACATACACACACACGCGCGCGCGCGCGCGAACACACGTACACACACATGCATGCACATACACGTGCTCGCACACACAGACACACATACGCGCGCGCGCGCACACACACACACACACACACACACACGCACACACACACATACGAACACCCGTAAACACATGCATACACACACACGCACTCGCACACACAGGCACACAGACACACACACATAGACACACACAGATACACAGACACACACAGACACACACAAACACACATACATACACACAAACACGCACACACACCCGTTCGCGCACACGCACACATGCACATAGACACACAGACACAGACACACAGACACACACACAGACACACAGGACACGAGGACAGCAGTACTAACATGAAAGACTGGTAGTGGGAGAGGAAGCGAAGACAGACCTGGTGGAAGGGACATAAAAAAGCAAGAAAATTAGATTTTGTTGTTTTGTTTTGTTTTTAAAGGGAGGAGGGGTGGAGGGGTAGAGGGATGTCGTCGAAATAAAATACATATATGTATATATACAAAGTATTTCCATCATCTCGCAAATTATCACCTCCACTTCCCCCTAACTTGACAAAACCGCTTTTTTATGGGAGTGGAGATTTGGAGGGGTTTTAACCCAGCTCTGCCTTTCAAGCGGCAAGAAAGAAGTCTTTTAAAACAGGGCCGGGAGGGGGGCCCGCGCACAGGAGACTTCAAGCATTTACACTGTGAGGGGGTGGGGGTAGGGGGTGAAGGGGTGGACCAACGGAAAAAAGAAACGTTGTGGTGTGTGGAAAGCTCAAAACAAAGTGAAGGGGGAAAGGAGGCAGGAAAACCACAGCGTTTAGCGACAGGGTGTATACTAACTATACAGCCCCAACCTTTTCTTCTTCAGCCTCAAGTCCTCCATGGCGTAACTGGTGCTTTGACATCCCCTATTCCCATTCCTGGATCTTTCGCAGTTTTTGAGGGCTTTCTTTTTTTCCAGCCCAATGTCCACCCCCACACCCATCCTCTCTCTCTCTCTCTCTCTCTCTCTCTCCATGATGATTTAGAGGAGCGAGGGGGTACTGTCAACAGACCTTCAGGTGTGTGGAAAGCGAGGGATTAAAAGATGAGTGGGCGTGACACACTAACCGCTGGGGCAGAGCTACCTAAGGGCTGTTTATGACGGCATAAAACACCACGTTTAGACTAACTAGGGGGAGGGGGGAGGGTGGCTTTCGACTGAAGTGTTGCAAGTTAAAGCTATCATGACCAGAAGCAATAACTAGTTACGTTTACTTTGAGGCTGGTCGTTTACTTGGGAGAAGAGTTGACAATGAAGTGTTCTGGGCTGGTTTAACAAATAGGGGAACACACACAGAGACACATAGACACACACACACACACACACACACACACACATGCTCACAAGGAAACCGAGATAGGACTGAGAAACATCCTAAGAGCAGACACCTTTTTTAAGGGGGGTCGGGGGGGGGCGGGGGGGGGGGGCGGGCGGTACGGTGCAAAACAAAACAAGGTAATCAAAAAGAAGTATGGGGGTAAACAGTTTTGCCCTGATCATGCACACACACAAACCTCAAACTGCGACAAACTCCTCCAACCTCAAACACCATCCAGCCGACAGCAGAACGCTTGTCTCCATCGAAAGACAAAGAAGGGGGGACGTGCACCTTCCGTCCAAACTGTCCCGCTTTCTTCGGCTCCAACAAGTTGATAAAGATAACACATGGTGGCAGATTAAATAAATAGTTTCTGACACAGAATGTACAAAACAGAACAGTCAAGCTTGTTGGTGGGAGTTTGGGGGGCCCGGGGGTGGGGTGGGGTGGGAGGGAGGGGTGGCGAGAGGATATTTCCGTCCGAAACTGCTGACATAGTCTTTTTTGTGTGGAAAATTGTGTGTGGCGTGTGCGCGCTTGTTCTGTTGATCATAGGTGTGTGCATGTACGTGTTGAGTGTGTGTATGTGTGTGTATGACGGTGTGTGTGTGTGTGTGTGTGTGTGTGTGTGTGTGTGTGTGTGTGTGTGTGTGCGTGTGTGTGTGTGTGTACGGGCGTATCAGTGTTTGTCCATGTCTGTGTAATGCATACGTGCGTGCGTGCGTGCGTGTGTGTGTGTGTGTGCGCGACGGGGAAAGGATGGGTGTATGTACATGGGTGTATGTATTGTGAGGGAGTGTGTATCTGTGTGAGCGTGTGTCTGTCTTTCTGCCTGTGTGTTTGTTGGTGAGTGTGCACACGCGCATGTACTCCTGAGTATGTGTATGCCCGCGAGTTTGTGTAAATTATATCAGTGTGTTCGTGTTTGCGATGTTGTGTTATGTTCCTTTGTGATGGAGTCAGCTGAACCGTAAAATGTGCACTGTGAAGAGAGGACAGGAGACAGGGGTGGATAGTGGGAGTAACCTTGCCAAGGATTCATGGACCGTGCCTGCGTTGCCTTGGGGATCTTCACCATAATAAAGTCAACAAACCCAAGAGAATTTTAATTCCAACTTATATTCCGTGTTCAACGATTTGTAGTGAAACGGTTTAAGCGTTATGCTTGAATAACAGTGAATAACAGCTTTACGTACGGTCACATACTCCTATCAAACCATGTCCACGTTGCATAACTCTTCTTGGCACACTTTCAGTACGTTCAGGAAAAGCTGGCGGTTTCTTTTTCCTGATTCTCTCTTTTTTTTTCTTCTTTTTTTTTTAGGACAATCTTCTTCTTCTCCTTCTTCTTCTTTTTCTTCTTCTGTCCATTGACCGTTACTATATTTTCAAATGCGATTTCGGAATTTTTTTTGTTTTCGCACTTGTCTTTGGCTATTTCAATGGTGTGTTGTTGTTTTTTGGTTTAAATAATCTTTAATTATTCAACAATACACATGATTACGTAGGTTGTTGTTTGTGTTGCAGACCAGTGTCGTTTCAACACTTTTGAGCATTACTTTGTACAGGTTTATTGTTTTCCATTAGCGTTCTTTGTTTTCAACAAAGACTCTGTCTGCTGGAATTTTGTTACCTTTACTGTGAGGCCAGAGAAAAAATTGTTACGTCTAGGTAAAGTCGTGAAACGTTTGTTGTCTGTCAGCCTGATTGTTTGTTCACTTTCGTCAGTCTGTTTTGTTGTTGTTGTTGTTAACAGTGTACCAATGCTCCAAGTAAAAGTTGAGGAAATATGCAAACAAGCTTATATGCAGACAGTAAACGAGGAACAGGCGACGAATTCTGTGTGTGTGTGTGTGTGTGTGTGTGTGTGTGTGTGTGTGTGTGTGTGTATCTAAATGTATATATGTATCAATGCATATGTGGGGGTGGGGGTGGAGGAGGGTTGTCCATGTCTGTGTGATGCGTGCGTGTCTGTATGTCAGTGTGTCTGTGTCTGTGTGTGTATACACAGTAGTGCGAAACACATGGCAATCTAGGTAGTTCAACCGGGGGAAAAAAAAGCGCCAGTCTTTTCGAAAAAGCTGTCTGGTCGTATCGCGGTGGAAAACCTGTCGTCCTTAGCCTTGGTCTTTCGGGGGCAGGCTGGGGGTAGGTAGGGAAGCCGAGCTCAGCCCTTTGCAGGTAATGATAGCTTGGCATGTTTTGGGGGGAGGAGGGAGGGGGCAACAACACTCGGGAGGCTGTGGGGTCCCCCGCCACCCCACAAAACCCCCCAGTATGTCAAAATACAGGGTGCAACACAGCGTCCCGCTCTGTAATCTCTGTCACGGGCCCATCACTGCTCTTTTGTACACCCGCTGCCGACAAGGCTTTGCAAGAATATAGCATGGTGGGGAGGGGCGTTATTTTCTGGGGTTTTTTGTTTTGCTGTTTTTGTTGTTGTTTTTTGTTTTGACTCGATGACTGATTGTTTTGTTTTGTTTTGTTTTTTGTTTTTTTGTTTTTTAGGGGTTTTTTTTGGGGGGGGGTCTGTCTTGTCTGTATTTCTTTTATCTTTCATACATGCATACGACGCGCTCGTTTTCGTTCGCTCATGCGCATGCGTGCATGCGCGCTCTCTCTCACACACTGTATTCCCACCTGTCTTTCTTTATATCTCTCTCTCTCTCTTTCTCTCTCTCCCGCTCTCTCTCTCTCTCTCTGTGCTCTGTGTGTGCGTGTGTGTGTGTGAAATGAAAGATGCATAGTGTCCTCTTATAAAAGTGTCTCGTAAAAAAGCAACAACAACAAATCCACCAATGTCTTCATTGCTCTGCCAAGCTTCTGCACTAGAGAAAAAAGAAATAGAAAAAAGCGACATACAGACATCAGTGTAAAAAGCGACATGCAGACATCAGTGTAAAAAGCGACATGCAGACATCAGTGTAAAAAGCGACATACAAACATCAGTGTAAAAAGCTACAAATCAGTGTAAAAAGCGACATGCAGACATCAGTGTAAAAAGCGACATGCAGACATCAGTGTAAAAAGCGACAGTGTAAAAAGCGACATGCAGACATCAGTGTAAAAAGCGACAGTGTAAAAAGCGACATGCAGACATCAGTGTAAAAAGCGACAGTGTAAAAAGCGACATGCAGACATCAGTGTAAAAAGCGACATGCAGACATCAGTGTAAAAAGCGACAGTGTAAAAAGCGACATGCAGACATCAGTGTAAAAAGCGACATACAGACATCAGTGTAAAAAGCGACATGCAGACAGTGTAAAAAGCGACATGCAGACAGTGTAAAAGCGACATACAGACATCAGTGTAAAAGCGACATGCAGACATCAGTGTAAAAAGCGACATGCAGACATCAGTGTAAAAAGCGACATCCAAGGAGTGGATGGTTAGTTTATTCAGAGACTGATGAGGAAAGGGGGTGGGGGAGGAAAGGAGGAGTCATGAGCAGTTTCTGATGTACTGATAATCAGTCCGTTCTACTGAGTTTTTGTCCTTATTGGTGGTGTTTTTTTGTTGTTGTTTTTAAAATTATCATCATCATCATTATTATTATTATCATTATTATTATTATACTATTATTATTGTTGTTATTATTATTACTACTATCATTGCTGTTCTTAATGTTTGGTAATCGTCAACGTTAATCGTTCGTCAAAATTGTGCTTTGTTCCTTGTACTATGTAATCTTTGAATGAAAGAAAAAAATGTTTTTTAAAAAAAAAAGGAAAGGAGGGGGTGGGGGTGGGTGGTGGGGGCGGGGTGGCTGAAGGATCCATGGACACTGATGCCACACATAAGAAAACCTTGTCGCCCCGCCATACAAAGTGATTGACTTGACTGACTGCGGTGGCTGTGCGCGCTATTCAATCGAGGACAGAAGGTCTGCTCGTTCAAGCGGAGCGATACATCAGGAACATTAAGGGGTCCGACCCTGCCATACAGTGGACGGGGCGGGGAATAGAAAAGAGAAGTTGCAGGAAAAAAAAAACTACACCCTTTTTATTTTATGAACACTAAATCACCTGCGTTATATACAGAGACACATAGTTCGTTTATGTACGGTTTCGGTATTTGTGGGTGTGGGTTTTCTGCCGCACTGAGAAAATGCATTTCGTTCAGAATTACGGCAGTCGAAAGAATATATATATATATATATATATATATATAGTGCGTACAACATGATAGCGGAGGACAACAAGTGCAGGTAACAACTAAACAACCCTCACGTTATACAAAACTGACTTTGCAAAAACTAAAAAGGGAAGATAGATAGATTATATAAATTGGTCATATGTTCAAACGATTCATGAACAAGCAATGTATATCACAAAACTTTTTTTTTCTTCTTCTTCTTTTGAAGAGTTGTTATATAAGTTTGTTGTTCTTGTTTTCGTTGTTCATGCCGTTGATTCACGGGGATCATTTTACATAGTTCAGCGGTGTGTTGTATACAGTCCAAATGACTGGAGTACTTCAACTGTGATGGAATTTTTTAAAGGAATGTTCTAAAAGAAATAATAAAAATAAAATAATGGGAAACCATTTTTATCCTTCATATCAGTGCACAGTATGTTAGTACGTTAACTTTTCTTCTTCTTTTTTATTGAACGGTAGCCATGAACCTAAATGAATTAAAAAAAAAAAAAATTAAAAAGTACCAACGATAAAAGGTTAACAACCTAGGGACACCTTTGATTTAGTTTTACCTGCTTTATGTATCACGAATGTAATTTCATCAATGTATTACTTCCATTCTTTCTTTTGTCGCTTTGTGTGCAAAGTACTGTTTTGTTCTCATCATTTTTGCATGCGTTCCCGTGAGGCACACGTTTGCCATCAAGTCTAAATAAACAGGAAGATAAAAGGTCTAAACACACACACACACACACACACACACGTATATATATATATATATATATAGAGAGAGAGAGAGAGAGAGATATTCCTGGCAAAATAGCTCTGTGTGTGCGTATTTCTTCCTGACATAAAAATAGTTCTTCTTTCTTCTTTCCGTTACACGACCAACATCGACTTGCCGATGACTCTGACGTGGTTCATGTATGCTGGGTATTTTCGTGTCTCCATAACCCACCGAACACTGATATAGGTTACAGGATCTTTAACGTGCGTATTTGATCTTCAGTGTGCGTATACACACGAAGGGGGATCAGGCACTAGCAGGTCTGCACATATGTTGACCTGGGAGATCGGAAGAATCTGCACCCTTTACCCACCAGGCGCCGTTACCGTGATTCGAACTCAGGACCCTCAGATTGAAAGTCCAACGCTTAAACCACTCGGCTATTGCGCCGGTCAGTTGTTCCTGTCTCTACCATCTTCTCCAAATATGTCCGTGAAAGCGTTTATTCTATTTATATATGTTTTCGTTTTTGATTCATCTGTTTTTACAATAAGAGAAACCATTGTTGTTCGTTAAGTTCCAGACAATGATCAGTTTATTATCAAAGTTATGTCAACCCCCTCTCCCTACACACACACACACACACACACACACACACACACACACACACAAACACACACACACACGCCAGTAAAAGACGACTGCGTATTCATGCGAATGCCACATCTCATAAGAATGCCTGCATTCCTGTCAGTGTGCTTGATATTCCCCACCCACTGTCCGGGTTGTGTGCTTGTGAGTTGATCTGGTCCTGGATGGTTATCGATGCAGCCGGCGTGTTGCGCGGGAAGGTTATTGATGCGTTTGTGTGTCTGTCCTTCCCCCACAAGGTGGCTGAGGTTTCGTGCGATCCTCAAACCCTCTGAGGTGGGTATCTGTGCGTCTGTCGTGATCCACAAGATAGAATGATTATGTATGTGTGCTGGATATATATATATATATATATATATATATATATATTCATGTGCTTATCAACTCCTGTGTGTGCTTATCAGCTCGTAAAAGACGGATCTGTTATGTTCCAGTGTTTCGATCTAACATGTCTCTCGCGTTGGCTGCATGTTTGTGCATACTATGTTTCCGAAGATGGTTCCACAAGATGATTATTCGTGCATCCATTCATATCTTTTCCCCATCCAGTGTGTATGTGTGTGTGTGTGGACTATCGTATTCCACGCGATAGTTGTGTGTTTGAGCGAACAGCGTGTCTCTCCAGAGGGCTGTTTTGTGATTTATGTCCCACGAGATGGCGGGGTGTTGTGCTGTTTCTCATGTCCCGCACGAAGTTTGGGATCATGACTTATGACGCCCTGTTCCATTGTTACGTATTAATCGTACAAATATGTCATGCCCTCACACGGTAGCTTCTCTCTGTGTGCGCGTCTGTCGTGTTCCACAAGATGACTGCTGTGTGCTGTATGTCTTGAGGGACAGGGAGACTGGAGGGAGTGGGGGCAGGGGGGAGGGGAGGGAGATCTTTAATTGCTGGCAGCGCGGACCCTGGAGGTGAGTGAGTCACGTGCAGTGGCGGTGTCCTGTCAGCTTGCCGCAGCCTGCTCTGTGCTTATCATGGCTGGCCCCCTGACAGCCCGCCTCTGCTTTTCCTCAACCTCTCCCCCACCCCTGGGCTTCCCCTGACACTGATCAGCGATAAACACGCCGTAACCACCACCACCACCACCATCACCACATCGTTCTCCTCCACCATCTACATCACCACCGTCACCACCATCAGCGATGCTGGCGACTCGTGTGTTCAATGAGAAATGGGTTAACGACCCATGCCATTGTTTTTGTGTTCCCTTCCACGGGTGGACCGAAACAGTGACCAAATCATCCCAGATGGACTTGGCTAATTATGAAGGGCCCTGTCCTTTGGGGATACTGCAAGTCTCTTTAGTTTACCATCTGTGGACTGCCTTCGGGACAGGGAGCACGCGGACGGTTGGTACGTGCTCTGTGCTGTTTGGGTCAAGGACAAAAAGACGTGCCATGGTGTGGTCACGTCATGGGTAGACGTTCAGTCATCCGGGACATCGTTTACTGATGTCCGGCCGACCAGGGCCGGCTCTAAGAACAAGACAAACACATCACAGGGATGAACACAACTTATGCTTAAAGCACCTAATTTCCAGAGATGCCTCGATATATTCTGGCACGGAAGAGATACAACAATTGCGAGAAGAACAACACTAACAACAAGAGAGGGCGTTCCATGGAGCTCATACCATACACACCAACATTCACCAGTAGTGTGATTGACTGTTGTGTGGTGGAAGGAAGAGACAGTGTAAGGAATAGGTGCAAACAAATGTTCCATGGAATGAAGAATTATGTAAATTATTGGACTGGAAAAGATATGTAATGTGAGGGAACGAACTGGTGTTCGTAAAATGAGGAATCATAATTATATGAGGGAAGAAACATAGTATGCTATAGGCAGGAAATAAGGAAGCGAAAGGGATGTGGAAAGTATCAACAACAAAAAAAGACCCTCAGGAAAAGGTGAGTATGGGGGAGAGAAGAGCATAAACCTTCACAAGGTGGAATCGAGGAATGAAGTCAACACACAACCGTGCTAGGAGAGACAGAAGACGTACAGTCCACACGATGAAAAGAGATGGAGAACGAAGTTACAGGTGTGACAGAACGAGACGCAACATCCCACAGACATGGCGACATGCAGAATGCCGGTAATATGACAGAAAGTGGCGAAGACGTTGTGTCAACGGCCGCCTCGCCCAGCCGGCTGGGTTGGTGGTCTGGCGTCCACTGGACATACCGGTTCCCCGTGCCGTCCTTCGCTGGCTACATGACACTGTCGGCCCTCCAGTACAGTCCTGAGGCTTCGTTCTGTGAGGCGTCATCTGTCTTGTAGCATGTCGCGGGCCTGGCTCCTGCCGCTCTCGGCCTGTCCCCACACACGGCAGGCGTGGGGCCTGTTTTCACCACACTTATCCCAAAGCGCTCTTGTTTGTCGTCGTTGCGATTTAGGATTAAAGCGTTTGGGAGGACTTGTTTCCACGACTTAGCGAGGTGTAGTGTGACCTTTTCCTTCCGCTGAATCTCTGACCTACTGAGCAAGGCGGCACTGAAAGCCACGCCGAAGCCCTTTAGATTTTGAGCCAGCACAATCCTGCCAAAAAGTATCGGAAAACAAGGGGGGGTACTGAAAGGCGGCCCAGGTATGCCGGTGTAGGATTACACAGTAGTGATCTTGTGCCGCACAGCGTCGAGTTGTATGCCTAACCCAAACAGACACCTGAGCAGGCCGGATCGGGGTACGGGTGGGCTTCGAATGGCGGGTGTTCGCTGGATGGTCGCCACTGGAGTGACAGCCCCTGTATCCAATGTCGTCTGCAGCTCCGGGTACTTATTTGTGAGAGTCGCGCTTTGAAAGACATTCAACACAACCCAGCGCCGTGTACACGCATTTGATTCCAGCCAGGGAAGACATTCTGTCCAAAGTAATTGTGTAAGGGCCTGCAGCGTGACAATGGCCACATCTGCGTCCCCCGTCCCGCTGTGACAGCACGCGAAAAACACAGCACCTTAATCACCCGGGGAAAGAAGGCCAGGCGCTAGAAATTGAGGGGGAATGATGAAATAAAAAGTAAAAGAATCCACATAAAACGAGTTGTTACGCCCTTCTGGGACTGGGGATAAAGTGTAATCTGCGGTGGCTGTTGAACCGGCCAAGTCCGACAGCGCCGAACAAGGTTTCAGACAGAGCCCGGGCCATCATCTTGCACAGTGATAATGAACACCACACTGATCCCTTTAGTCTCTACCACTGCCCTTTGGCTTGGGCCGCCTCCAAGTGGCTGGAAAACAACAGATGAACAGTGGTATCAACATCCAGGGCTCCTCCAACAGGTCTGCTAGGTCCGCATATTATCTTGTCACAGCAGACCTTGCCCACTCGGTCACGATGTTCAGTTTGTCCCCTCCTCATCGCCTTGCAGAGAAAGTTGTGCCGCCTAAAATTCTTGGAGGGAAAGTTGTCCCCCCCTTATCGCCTTGGAGGGAAAGCAGAGTTTGCCGAGTCAAGAATTTCCTCTCAAAGTTGACTCGATCGGCAAACATAATTTGCATCCGAGCGGTTGAGTGGGGCGGGGAAACAGAAGGTGACTCGCGTAGAAATATAGAAGACGACTCTCTCATCTTTGTTTCGTACAGATTGTCATTCAAACAGTTTTTACTTTCAACTCCAACAAGACTGACATTCATTGCTGTTGTGCTAGTTCATCTTCCAAGTCACGAACATAGCCGACAAGCTTTACTTCTTCTTCTTGTTGTCTTTTTGTTCTTTCTCCGCTGCCAGCAGAGAGCAGAGGCAGGACGGCGTGGCGGCAGGCAGGGCCCATGGTGATTAGCTGTAATGTGTGCAAATGACGCCTCAGAGGACGCGGCAGACTGGCACGCATCCCGCGCTCTGCCGCTCATCTGGCCCCATCACAATCATAGATCTGGCAAGCTAAATACCCCCCTCACTGCTTCCTGCAGCATCCGTTTGCAAATGAGTAGACCTGTTTCTATGAGGCATGTATGAAAGCGCACGTAAACACTCGCGCGAGTCTGATGCAAAGTGTTCCATTGCCGACAATGGTGTTGATATGTGTTGTCTTACTATCAAGTTAAAACCTTTAATCAGTGAGAAAATTAATGTGAATCTAAAATACTTCTTTTTTTTAAAAATAGGCTCCGAACTTTAGTAGATTCTTTTCTTCTTCTTTTCTTTTTGTTTTTTTTCAGGCCCGAAATTTCGAGCCATTGTGCATGATTTTGTGTGCATTTGTTCTTCAAAAGTTAGCAGTTATTTCACATGTTTGAAATATTTATCTCACTTTGTCTGATTTGCATCTTGACTCTTTCATAATTATATAACCAGCCACTTCAGGATTAGAATACCATTGCGTCTGGTTTCATGAAACATTGTCACCGTCACCACTGTAGTTGATAAAGAAGACATGGATTAACATCTGTATGGATGAGTACTTGCTGGCTTCTGGTGAAAGGAGAGGGAAAATAACAGTTGGAGTTATGACGGGGTGAGGAGAGGGGTTTGTTTGTTTGAAACCGTCTCGTTTATTTCATGTGCTGTGTGACCAGTCGGGTTTTGAAAACTTTGTCACATTTCGTTGCATTGTGTGTGTCGTATTGTGCGTACAACGATGTCCCATAGTGTGTGTTGTACTGTGTCGAATGATGCATATGTTGCTGTGATGCACATCTTGGTCTTTGTCCTTGTTGCTGTAGCATGTTTCTGTGATAGTGTGTGTGTGTGTGTGTGTGTGTGTGTGTGTGTTTTCCTCGTTGAATAGTTTTGTGTGCAACGCTTGTCGGACAGAGCTGTGTGTTATCCTATGCGGCTGTTATGTTGTGCAGTCTCTGTGAAGTTCTCTATTATATTGCGCATTGTTGCTGTGCTGTTTCTGTGATAATTCATATCGTGTTGTGCTGTGGTAGGGGAACAGGGGGGGGGGGAGGAGGGGTGTTATATTGTGCGATGCTGCGTTATTGTATACTGCGCTATTTTGTGCTTTGCTTTGCTGTTTTCCTTTTGTGGTGATCCGTGGAGGCGACGGAGCGAAACTGACGTTGTCGTGCAGCGGGCGCGGCGTGTTAAGGTGTGCGGGCAGGTGATGGGGAGGGGGGTGGTGGTGGGAAAGGTTGGAGGAGGTGGAGGAGGAAGGAAAGGGAAGGAGTCGCGCGGTTGGGGAGGGGTGGGGTGAGGGTGAAGTGGTGGTGGAGGTGTCAGGCGACACTTAGAGGACTCAGCGGCCCAGGACCCAGGCAAGTTAAGGTCCCGGGGAGAGGCCAGGCCAGGTAGGCAGGCATGCGGCGCTTTTAACGACCACCCACCCCCCCACACCCCCCGCAAGCCCCCCGCACCCTCCCTCCCCCACATCTCCCCCTCCTCTTCCAACTCCTCCTCCTCCCCACGACCCCTCACCACCTTCACGCCCCCCCCCTCCATCTAACTCCCCGACACCCTACCTCTCTCTGCCCCTCCCTCCGCCTCCATCTCTATCCGCCTTACCTGATTTACGGCACCGCTGCCACGCTGAGTCGCCCCGTTTTCTTCACGCGCCCCATTTTTACCTGGAAGTTTTTATTTGGCTATAAACTCCCTCGCTACCTTTCTCTCTTTAACACCCCACCTCCCCTTCCCACATTCTTCTTCGTCCCCTCTCCCCCCCCCCCTCTCTCTCTCTCTCTCTCTCTCTCTCCCTCCTTCCCTCTTTCTTCTCGACCCCACTACCACCTAGTCCCTCCACACCAAACCCCTCCCGCAAGTCACCCGCCTTCCCCCACCCACATCCCTTCGCTACGATCTCACCCCCCCCCCCCCCCACCCCCCCGCCCCCTCCCCCACCTCCCCAAACACACCTCTAACCAGTCGTCGTTCCGCAGCCTCTTCAAAAGTTGGGGAATCTAAAGCTTGGTCTGAAGTAGCGTGTTCTTTTCTTTTTCTTTTCTTCTTTTTTTTCTCTCTCCAGAAACGGACTCGACACTAGCGAGTATGGGAAACTATATAGCGCAATGCTTGACTGTTCGTTTCGCTTTGAATGGTGTGTGTGTGTGTGTGTGTGTGCGAAGCCGTCGTATTGGAGCGGAGCGCGCAGTGCGTTGCCAAAATAAACGCTTGACGGTATCATTGAGTGGTAATGGACAGTCTTAATCCGCAGATTAGAAGTGTCTAGGAAGGGAGAGAAGTAACAAGGAAAGGAGGAGGGGGACTGGGATGTGGTGGGGTGGGGGTGGGGACGGAGGCGCAAGGAGGGGGGGGGGGCAAGGGACGTTGGGCGGGTGGAGAGAGAGTACTCGGGCGGTACATACAACTGAAACACACAAAATACTGAAAATAAAGGGGGAAGGGACCAATGTCATGGACACAACATTTCATAATTTAAAAGGTAGACAAAGATTTTTAGCTCGTGACATTTCCTGGAGTAACTTTAAGGTTTTTTGAAGAAAAGTTATGTAATCATGTCATTTGTTCTTCTCTCTCTTTTTTTTTTTTTTAAGGCGTAATAAATAAACATTGCCACAGTTCGAGTCATAAGCTTGTGTTCATTTTGTAAAAATAACGCTTAGTCTGTGTATACATTTATGTTTCTGAAATTTTGGGTGAAGAGAGAGAGACACACACACACACACACACACACACACAAAGAGAGAAAAGAGACAAACACACAGGGAGAGAAAATGTGTGAACGTGTGTGTGTGTGCAGTGCCCAGTGTGTGTTTATGTGTGTACGTGCGCGCGTAAATGTGTGTGTGTGTGTGTGTGCGCGCACCATTCATGCATGTGTATGAGCAGGAAAAGAAACAAGCCTTATCAGCCGCCGTGGCGAAGTGGTTAGCGTCGCGGACTGACGGCTGGGAGGACGCGGGTTTGAAACCCAGCGGAGGTGGGTTTTTCGGCCCGTGGCCGGCTCCTACCCAGAGTTGAGTGTGCTGTGGGCTTAAATGGGGAGACTGGGACCACACAGTCGAGTGTCATCCACTTCAAGGATGCGTCTTTGGGTGTGTTGCTCTAATTACCTGACCAACACTGCAAGTGTCTGTATCTCTCGGGCCCGGTTAACGCCGGGATATCATGATGACAGGAAGCGTAGAGTACAGCCTTGTCACGCAGTCCCAAACCAAAATGGACCCCCATAGCAACATCGTCATCGTCATCGTCATCCTCCTCCTCCTTCATCATCATCAATAGAAACAAAACAGTCTCAAAGTCCGTGGCCTTTCATGCCCTGCTCTCATGATGACCTCAGTTTCGATACCCCTCCACTTCCGCGCTTGGGGTGAGTCCTGTCAATGTTGTCAGTGTCGGCAGATTCATGGGGGACTGTTGTTTGAGGGACGTGGTGGCGGTCTCCACTCTGGGAGGGACGCTCACTCAGTCTGGCTCCGCGACTAAGCCATTATTGTCGTTAGTAGGGGGCTTAGTAGGTGGTGTCCTAAGTACGTTAAATCAGAACAGGCACCACTGAACACCACCGAAGTGACTCAGCAGCAGTGCAGGGTCTCCTCTGGTGTGTGGCCTCCTGGCGACCTAACATCGATGGCTCCCTAAGGACTGCCGACGCTGGAACTGCGACGGACGAACCTGGGTGTGGTCGTGTATGGAGGAATCTAAATGAGCGGCGTGGGAGTAATGCTGCCACTGAAACGGTGCAGATGATGGGGCAGAAAAAAGAGCCTTCTCCAAAGATATAATGACCCAGAAAGCCCTTCTCTCAACTATCCATTAAAAGGAAAAAACCTGTGGTGAAAAGAAAGTCAAACAAGGTCTAGCAGCTATCTGTTCAACTCAGACCTGATCAAACACAAGCAGACTTTCAGACAAAGTTTCTCTTGATGACAGAACGAAAAAAATTTTTAAATGTTAGTTTTGGCCTATTGTATTAAAAAAAAAAAAAAAAAAAACGGAAAGAAAGGGGGGTGGGCGGGGTACAAATCACAATAAAGCAGCAGTGAGGATGTTTAGCGGCGGCCTTGTGTGACAGCACACGATGGGGATTGAGTAATTAGTACGCCAAATCACAATTATAAAAAGAAAGAGAGACAGAAGTAATGTCAAGACGGCAAAATGGCTTGCATTGATCACAACAGAAAGACAGCTGAACAGATGTTATTTCAGGTTCGCAGCTGTGTAGTTCTCTCTGTGCACGTGTGTTCGCATGTGCTTACATGCGAGTACGCACGCGCGCATTTGTGTGTCTGTATCTATAGTTGTTTTTTTGTGTGTGTGTACGAGTGTGCGTACTCATACGCACAAACGTATTCTTTTTTGTACGGAAGTTCAACCACAGCTGTGTAGAGATGAAGACACATGCCTGTGAGGAAGGATTCCAGGACTCGCTGAGGACCAGTCTCGGGAAACTGCACACATCATCTACCGCTGTCTCCTGAAGAGGGATGCTGCCTCTGCCAGACCGAATTCACACAGGTACCATGCCACCGTGAAGGACAAATCCTGGAGCTGACAGCTGTGCAGTGACCACCTTTGATCGGTGCAGGACAATTGCGCAGTTTTTGGACAAAACGATACCTGCGCAATTTTCCAGGACAATTGCGCAGGTACGGTTTATTCACTGCATTTCTTCTTGACAGATATACCTATCTCTACACCTCTCACATAAACTTTATTTATTGAATAGTAAAATAGTATCTAAAAAAAAACTTTAAAAAATAAGTTCACAATGGGTTCACTGTCACATGTTAATGGCTGAAAGCGGCGACCATGGCGATGCATTTATTTTTTTCAACTTTTTTTTTTCACTCAGATTCTGTTATGGCTTGAACTGGCCATTTCTGTTTGTTTGCCAGATGACAGCTTGCCTGCCGTTTTGATGGAGACGAATTTACAGCCTTTTCTTGTCAATGTATCACTACCAAACCTGAATGCTCTGGGGTTGAACAAATCCGTCGTGTTTGCGTTATATGTGTTCATTTCGACGAGTTGTACTAACGATCACATTTTTATGTTTTGTCCGAAAAGTCTTCTTCTTTGTCATCCTCCTCCTCCTCCTCTTCTTCTTCTCTGTGAAGTATCACCCACTCACCAGATTCCTTCAGGTCTGTTGGTTGTGTGTTTTGCTTTACGCATAAAAAAACCCCAGAAAACAGAATGATGGAAAGAGATGAGGGAAGGCCAAAAGAAAAAAAGAGAGAGAACTAAACAGAAAGAACGAAGCATCATCACACGCATGCGCGCTGACATCTAGTACTCCTTTGCCCTTCCTTCAATACCCCCCCCCCCCCACCAACCCCCCAACCCCCACCTCCCGGTGTAGCATTCCAGACTGTCCCCCACCCCTGAAACGTCCCCGGCGGACAATTTGACCGCTGGAAATGTCCCCTGGGGACTTTTTCACCGTTCATAATGTCCCATGCAGACATTTTCAGCTGCTAAAATATCCCCTTCTTTGCGTTTTTGCCTTGTTTTGAAATGCCCCCCTTACCCTGAAAATGTCACCCCCTTGTATCCCGTAACGTCCCCTCCGCCGAAAATGGTCCCCCCCCCACCCCCCCCAACCGACCCCTCCCATGTCCCCCCTCCTCACACCCCACCTTTTTTCAAACAGAACATTTGCTACATCTGCGAGCGCGCTGTCTGTGCACGCGCACGTGTGTGTGTGTGTGTGTGTGTGTGTGTGTGTGTGTGTGTGTGTGTGTGTGTGTGCCCATATGTATGAGTCTGTACCTATATTGGTGTAGGTCGTGTCGGCAGTCAAAACGCTGTCCTCTATCTCTGAAGTATACTAACCGTCACATCAAGAACAGCAGAAGCTGTTAAATATATATATATATATATATATGTGTGTGTGTGTGTGTGTGTGTGTGTGTGTGTGTGTGTGTGTGTGTGTGTGTGTGTGTGTGTGTGTTTAGCGATGACTGTTTGATTTTTCTTTGCAAGAGTGTTAAAAGCAGGATGTATCGAATTCAGCGTGGGTGATGAAAACTGTGCCCATGTGGTTTCATACTTGAAAAAAAGTCGGCATATTTACCCAAGTGCACTCAGGAATGCAGAACAAAGAAAAAAGTCGATAAAAAAGTATTTCGCTGAACTGCTGGCCTCTACACAATACGAGGAGATATTTTGAACCACAGGGGCAATTCGTATGCTTAAGTTGTTGTTGTTTTTTTGTTGTTGTTTTTTGTTTTTGTTTTTACAATTGTTATTGTTATTCTATGTTGTGGTCTGACATTGCAGAAATTCGATTGTTCGTTGTTTTATTGAGGACATGAAAATTTTGTTACACCACATGTTTGTTTCTCTCTTAAAAGGTTATGTCCGTGGTATGTCATTTGTTTGTTTTCAAACTGTTATTTCAATATTTTCAAGTCACTAACACATATGCACACATGTCTCTCTTTCTGTCTGTCCCTCTCTCTGTCTGTCTCTGTCTCTCTCCCATATTAATCTCTTCAGTTTTGTCAACTGAGGCATGTTCAGATATTTTAACCAGTGGCATTATCGCGCTGATAGAAAGACAGGGAAAACTCAGGGAATATATACCAAAGATTTTGAATTGAAAAATGGTTTTTATCACTTATATGCATACAGATACACATTCGCACGCTCCTCGACACCCCTCCCGCACACACACACTCACACACACACACGGATGTACGCATCAGATAAAGACAATTACAGACACAATCACACACACACACACACACACACACACACACACACACACACACACACACACACGGATGTACGCATCAGATAAAGACAATTACAGACACAATCACACACACACACACACACACACACACACACACGGATGCACGCATCAGATAAAGACAATTACAGACACAATCACACACACACACACACACACACACACACACACACACACACACACACACACGGATGTACGCATCAGATAAAGACAATTACAGACACAATCACACACACACACACACACACACACACACACACACACACACACACACACACACACACACGGATGCACGCATCAGATAAAGACAATTACACACACACACACACACACACACACACACACACACCACGCGCTCGCAGATATAGCAAATATTTTGTTGAAGGGGGTTAAGGGAGGTGGAGAGAGGGGGGGGGGGCGGCATTTTTGGCAAAGGGGACGTTACGGGATACATGGGGAGGACATTTTCAGGGTGAGGGGGACATTTCAGAACGAGGCTAAACCCCAAGAAAGGGGACACACACACACACACACACACACACCGCGCACACCGCGCACACGCACACACACGCACACACACCGCACACACACACACACACACACACACACACACACACACACACACACAACCATCCATCCATCCACTCATCCCTACAACGCACAGAAGGACACTCACTCTTTGAAATTTGATTTTAATCTCCTTTCTCCTTCACCCCCTCCCCCTCCCAAAACCCCGCACCCCGCACCACGCACACTTTCTGACCAGATGCTTTCAGTTGCTGTCAGACACTGGCTGGACTTAGTGTGAATGTAGCCGAAAGCAACAGGTGAAACATGTACCGTATGTGTTCACTTTGTTAGTTATTTTTTTTCATTTATTTATTTAATTATTTTATCATTATCGTGCCGACTTGTCGATAGACGATGGGATGACAGCAACAAACTGGATGAGGACCGTTCAATGTGGAACATCTTGGGTGCCTCGTGCGTCGAATGACTCGGGAGCAGAAAATGGCAAAGAAAAGTGAGACCTTTCTCACTGTCATAACACCAATGTTACATGCAGTGTATAGCATAGCAAATAACATTGAGCAAAATCGTCCGGAATTAATTTGTAAGGATCAGACAGAATTTGAAGATGGATTTCGTTACAAACTGTTCTATACTGAAGAGAACGATTCTTTTTTTTTTATATTTTATTTCAAGAAAACATACTACTTGTCTAAACAGAGCTGCCTATCATTTTGCATACTTTCTCTTGAATTTATGTTCTTCAGAAATCGATTTGGTTTACCGGTGCAAAATAGCCAGAACCTAGGATGGTTCACTACATGTGAATGTATGGTGATCCTTCGTCTTGTTTCCATTCCAAGAGGTTTCTTTTAATGAAATCAGTATGTGATTGGTTTATTTGCGGTTAACTGGAACAACATAAATGTTTGAATAGCAAATCACCAGCATAAAAGTTACACCTCAAGCTATGGTGAACTGCTGAATTCTAAAGATCGATGATAATGAAAATGATGGTGATGAGAACAAAACGTCACCAAAAAAACGACTGCAGTGGATTACGGAAGCAGTACTAAACAGATGCCCCCTGGCTTCAAAATGTTAGGCGTTTGGTCTTTCCAGCAGCTAGACATGTTGCCGCGTTATCTTATGCCTTTAGCGTGATAGCAATTAGTGTCCAATGTAGACAGGCTGAGTGAAGAAGATACAGTGATCGCCTTACCGTGTCTCGTTATGGTGTGTCTGAAATTACTACGGCCGAACACCTATATGGCTCACACACACACACACACACACACACACACACACACAATATAAGCCACAGCTTAAGAAACAAACTCTAGCATTGTGTGGCGTGCAGGCTGTTTCACCTCGCCGAAATGATGAATCTCACATCCTACGTTTTTCCTTGTGGAAATGATGAATTCTGCACACACAAAAAGTACTGTTTAATTCTGTTCTGCCTTAATACAATACAAAAGATAAAGTTTAAAGTCACATGGCTGCTTTTCTTTCTAAATGTATGGACACTTAGGTTTGCACAGATAGCCATGAATGTGCACGCTGTGTGCTGGGGCCAGGGGAACAAGGCGATGAGTTACAGGGTGAGGACGAAGAAGACACTGGTCCCTGTGCAAGGTCTCTTACACCACTGTCTTTGTGTGAGCCAATTGCAATTTGTATCACAATTACAGATGTCTTTTTATGAAATTAATGTTGTTACTCATATTTCTTGCACACGGTGTTCATCAAAGACGTAGAGGGGGTGTATGAACGGAAGTCCCAACCTCTGATTAAGTAACTTGGACAAATATGTCAAAGAGGTTGTGGCGCATTTTGTATTGGAATGTCAGGATGAGGTCTGGAATATCTGAAAGATTCTGTACGTGGGGGTCTTCGATTATCTCTCATATCGCTGAGCGATTCCGACTGGGTTGGGTGCTGACGTTTTGACAGCACGTGTTGGGTTTCTCTCTCTCTCTCTCTCTCTCTCTCTCTCTCTCTCTCTCGTGTGTGTGTGTGTGTGTGTGTGTGTGTGTGTGTGTTTGTCATGTCTGTCTGTCTGTCTGTTTGCGTCTGTGTGTTTGTGTGTCTGTTTTGTCGGTCTGTCTGAATGTCAGTGTTTCAGTCCAGCTCAGGTGTGCAAGGTTGGTTAGTAGTGGGCGATGCCTGTCCTGATGGACAATCATGACAAGGGGCTCTAGCACGAAAGCTGGCCTGGCACCACCCCCACCACACACCCACCCACCACACTGCCCCCTAACAGACAGCACAGGTAATGCGGATGACATCCTCTAGCCCTGCGTAAAATGCAAGGGCCGTTGTTCACACCACACTGTCAGCGTTTTCTCAGCTGAGCAGTTAGTATTTCCGACAAGGGCTAGTGGAAGAGACTTGTTTCAGACGACTCGCTAACTTTATCACGTGTGTCACCCTGCCTTGCCCCTGAGCGCTTTGTTTTCGGGGAAGGAGGCTGTATGGCAGACATCGTGCCACAATCTGGTCTTTATATTCTCCCTCCCATCTCCTTCCTCTTGTCTGTGTGTGTGTGTGTGTGTGTGTGTGTGTGTTTGTGTGTGTGTGTGTTGAGGAGATAGGGAGATAGGTCTGGAGTGGTGAAGGTAGAGAGGGGTGGGCGAGGGAGGGTCAGGTGGTGGGGGCGTGGGGGGGGGGATGAAGTGAGATACGCCGTGTGACACAAGCTAAGTTTCAGTAAATCTGTCTCCCCCTAACCCACCTGCCACCCAGCCCTACTGCTGTCCAGGTCAGCGGATTCCCTCGTCTGTTTTCTCTTTCTCTCTCGTCTCCCTTTCTCCACCTCTCCATCTTCGCTTACGCGTGTGCTGGGCAGCAAGCAAGTACACACACACACACACACACACACACACACACACACACACACATAACCACACGTGCGCACTCATGCACGCACAGAGAGAAATTAGTTATAGCAGTAGTAGTAACAGCAATAGCAGTAGCAGCAGTAATAGTCGTGGTCACTCAACGAAGGTAGCACAATGCAAAATACTTCATTTTCTCCAACAAGAGAAACCCATTTGTGATGAAAAGCGTATGAACAATGCACTAGAAAATCAGTCATTCAATATTATTGCACATAAAAGGCATGGAAATGCTTAGATATTAACTTGGAGTAAACCACATACCGCACTGAATCACACTTCTTCACAAGCAATAATCACAGCGTACATGCAAAAAGATCATATTCTCAAACAAAGACATATATTGCCAACAACAGATAACAGAAGCACCTACCCTCAGAGATGACTGCTCGGTTGCTTAGTGAGTGGATCGACTGTCCAGTTGCTTGATGCTTCGTCAAACAGTTCCAAAACTTATTCTTTTTAGCTGACTGAGTTAAACAGATTATGTAACTAAGAGGGGCTGCACTGTGCAGACTCCAAAGGGTAGGCGCAAACATTTCTTTCTGATAAGAACTAATAGAACAGTTTGGGTGTTAAAAAAACAACAACGCAAAACATGGACTTTGTGCCCTGCTTTTTATCAAACACATGCTTCCAACTCATAATACATCAAGAACACTCATGTATCTACTTTAATTAGTTTCGCTCGTGTAGAGTTATCTATATTGTGCAAAATAACGAACGGAACTTTGAAGACACTTTGAGATAATATTGTCACACTTTCAATATCTTTTTGTTTTGTTTTGTTTTTTAACACAGAAATTCATTTACTGCTATTTTCAAATGCATTGCGCCCTTAAGCGTGCTATTTTTATGCATAGGAGTATGCACAACATTGATGCGACGTTTAGATTTGTAATGGATCCTCTGTGTTCACTGAAGTCAAATCATGCTTGAAGAGAGGTTTTCATTGTGATGTGCATCGAGGAACAGATGCTGGTGATGTGTGCGAATCGAAGATGACATATGGGGGGTGTGGTAAAAGATCTCATCAGAAATGATTTAACCTGGAATTATGCAGATCTGAACTGGGTGTGTACACGCCCCGTTTCAAACATTAGTAACGTGACTCTCTTTCTGTCTGTCTGTCTGTCTGTCTGTCACACGCACACATGCACACACACACACACACACGCACGCACCCACACAAAGACACGCACGCACACAAACACAAACACACTCACAGGAACACACAAGGACACGCACGCACACAAACACAAACACACTCACGCACGCACGCACACACAAACACACACACATATGCACGCACGCACGCACGCACACATAGATAGATAGATAGATAAGACCTGTTCGTATGTAGATATGCCAGTCTTTGACGAAGATGATGTTATTACTTCCACACTACGCCATCATAACTATTCCACCACTCCACCACCCCTCTCCCCCGCCCCAACCCTCTCCCTACCTCATCCTCCTGTGCCACCAAGCATGCATCGTCACTACTAGAACACGCCCTCCCTCCCACCCCCTCCGACCCCCTCGCCCCCACCCCACCTCTCCACATTCCCCCTCCCCTCCCTCACTTCTGCCAGAAGTTCCTCACATCAGTCATGTGGATGGAGTGACGTCCCAAGTGGTGACAGACCTGCTCATCCAGTTCTGCTACCACACAATGCACAGAGATAGGACAGCTGGCCAGTGACTGTTGGCTGGATCTCGTGAGAGTGCTCTGTGGTAACGGCGTAAAGTCCCTCACCACCACTCCCCGCATCCCCCCCCCCCCACTACCCTCCCTAACCTCCCTCCCCTAACGACCCCCCATCTCCTCACAGTCCTTCGTCCACTCTGTCAGCAGTTAGTGTCATTCTTGACCCTATCAAAGAACAAAGTGTGAATGAACACACAATCTCACACACGGTCACATTTATACATGTATACGTGATTGATACATTCATACACAACGCGAGGCACAGAGAGAGACACACAGAGAGAGACAGAGACAGAGAGTTACAGACGCAGACAGATATAGACAAAGAGAGAGACAGAGACAGAGATAGAGAATGAATGAAACTTTTTTTTTCTTTTTTTTCTGATGGAATGTTCGTTTTCTGTCCGTCATGTCCCCACGAAAAGGCAACACTGACAACCACAGATGTGTGTGTGTGTGTGTGTGTGTGTGTGTGTGTGTGTGTGTGTGTGTGTGTGTGTGTGTGTGTGTGTGTGTGCGTGCGCGCACGGTGCGTACATGCGTGCGTGTGAGTGTGTGTGTGTGTGAGTGTGTGTGTGTGAGAGAGAGAGAGGGGATAAAAGTTGTTGTTTTTTCAGTAGAAGATAGACAATAAACGGTGTTTCACAGCAAATGTGTGATGTTATTATTGTTATTATTGTTAATAAAATCTCATTATTATTATTATTATTCTTACTATTTTTAGAAATAAATATTATCATTATTATCATTGTTGTTGTTACTATTTTTTAACTGATATTATTATTATCATTATCATCATTATTATTATTACATCAATGCTGCATCTCCGTAACGACATAATCATGTGGTCAGCTTTACGAGTCATTGACTAAGCGCCAAGTTCATTGTATAACAGGAAACCATCAATTATCATTCGACGTTTCATCGTCGTGTTATCAATATTATCACATTAACCACACAACACAAACAATACTCATCATGCTATATGATGATAACAGCTACACCACCAGCTGTTGTTGAAGCTATATAAAGCAGCATCAATGTCGTTATTGGTTTGGGGATGGATGTGGTGGTAGTGGTAGTACTGGTGGTGGTTGTGTTTCGTATTTTCTCCGTTATTTTATGACTGAATAGTCGTTATTTAGATGTATGGGGAAAATATCCCGTTTTGAATTAATCGAGAGAGACGGAAGTACGTAAGATTCATCTACAGCACGTGCATGAAATGTTTTTGTCGGACGCGCGAGTGGCCTCTTTCTCACATTTAACGTCGGTACATCATGCTACCTTACTACAATACCACCTGAAACCAAAAACTGTATACTTTGTGACGTTCGAGCTTTCTGCCCACAAAACAGGGGGCTGGGAGGGTGGGGGTGGGGTGGGGTGGGGGGCATTGACTATTCGCGTTATCTATGTGTCCTTTTCAGTTTCGGTTTAATTTTCTTTCTTTTAAAAAAAAAAATTCAAACTTTACATTAACAAGTTAACATACTATTCCTCAACTACAAAACAGACGTTTGTCAGCCCACTGATGTTTGTGATGAACTGGTCAAAATAACCAGAAAGATTCGCCTAAAGTTGGTTCCATACAACGAATGGGCTGTCCGTATATATACGTGACTCCAAAACAAATTATCCCCAGAAAAACAGCTAATCCCATGAAGAGTCCGTCGTGGTAATTTTTTTTCTGACTACAGTCTCCATCTTCGAGGCTTTCAGCCAGCTCTAACTAAGACTTCTGTTTTTGTGTGTCCACACCAAGCCATTTCCTTTCGCAGAAAGCCTTTCCTTCTCCACCCCCACTCCCCACCTCCACGTTCACTTCTTGATCGGAGATGGTGAAAGGACTTTGCGAAGGACTAGATAGCTGACGAGATTCACTCCAACAAACTCTTCAGGATGTTATTGTTTCTGTTCTTTCTCGGCGATAATTTGTTTGAGTGAATTACAAGTTGCAAATAGAGTGCGCAGGCAGGTGTCTGGTGTAACTAGATTACATAGGTATAACTGGTAAATGGACATCATGAGAACGGTATAAGTAACAACTAAGCTTATGGCTCGTGCACGGTGTTACGGGTATTAGTGACAAGCAAACATCACAGGCTCGGTACACTCCCGGTGAGCATGCCGGAGGCTCTTTCAGTATAAATAGTAACCCTGTCCATGTCGTCCGTTTATTGGTGATTATGTGCATATGTTGCTCGCCCCACTTTCTGTAGAAATGTCCCCATTTCTGTTGCTCTTTTTGTTGCTGGCCTTTCCCTTTCCTTTTCACGATCTCTTCCTTTCTTGTTTTCTGCCTGACTGATCCTTTTTTTTCCCAGGGAAGCCTTGAATATCCTGTCTTTTTCTGGACTTGATGACTGGGCATTCTTACCACGATGTTTTCTCTTCTTGGTGTTTTTGCGCCAAGCACGTGTGACGTGCCCTGTGGCAGTTTTGGGTTTTGTTTTCCATGCGTGTTATTTTATAAATTTGTGTATTGTGTATAATGCTGTTTATGTTCAGGTTAGTGTTTTTATTCCTCTGGCGAAAGGGAAAAAAAAGATGACAGAATGGTCAGCGTCAGAGGCACGGCCTAGGTTTATGCGCATGAATACCGACTGTCTAGCTTTCTTTTCCACGTGTTTTCTTTAAGATTCTACGGGATCGATGTTTATAATTTTCAGCCCTGGAACAACAATGGAAGGTTGGCTGGGCTACAACCAGGACAGATAAAAGCTAAAGTCACCGCACAAGCTGAAAGTGGACAAACCGGCACGACATCAGCAGTAAAAGGGAGACATTAACATGTTGTTATCAATAAAAAGACAACAAAGACACCTTGTTATCAATGAATGGACAAGTTAGACTCGCTGCTATCAATGAACGGACAGTTAGACTCGCTGTTACCAATAAAAGATAAAAAGACACGTTGTTAACAATAGCCAGATGACGTAACAAGTTATCAATATAAGGACACCGCAGACATTTGTTACCAATAAAAAGACAACACAGAAATGGCGTTATCAATAAAAGGACAGTAAAGACACGCGTTTTTGTTGTTGCTTTTTTTCAGTAAACGGTCAACATACGCACAATTCAAATGGACAGAGCACGGTTTCGAAGTAAAGGGATCGTCTTGATATTCTCCTTCTCTGTACATACAGGTGGAAACACTTAATTGATTAAAAAAGGAACCAGCTTAGCTAGCTGCCGAAAACTTTATCAGATGTGTGAAAAGGTTCCAGTGATTAAGCGGGCTGACTACCAATGAGGCGCCGAAGCCGAGGCACCTATCGCATGAATAACCCCACTCAATATGTGACACCCTGCGTAGGCATGTTTGTGTCACGTGACGGCTGTCATCCCAACGGAAAGATGAAAGACCACCAACACTTATTTTGACAAAGAGACTGACCAAACCAGTCCCTTGTCACCTGTTTTCGGTGTTGCAAAAAAAAAAAAAAAAAAAAAAAAAAAAAAACTACGGTCCACGTTAAATCATTCACAAAGCTCAGCCTCAGCATACCTAAGTGTGAGAGTAAAGGGGGGAGTAGTAACCTGTCACAGTGACCAGTGATGACTGACGGCTGGTCAGCACACAGAGAGCTGAGAGGGGTGGGTGGAGGAGGAGAAGTGGACCCCGGAGGCAGGGACAGAAATAGCTCCAGTGACGTGAAGGATGGGAGCGAGGGGATGGGAACACGTGTGAAGATTAGCATGAACTTTCCGATAGTGGCTGCTTAGTTGTCAGGCTTCCTGCTAGCAACAGTTGGTAGATGTGAATGATCATCAGTAGATTCACGATAATATGATGATGATGATATTGGAAGTGTCCAAGTGCCCGTGGCAGTGCCTTTTTGTACATTTCATATGTGTATAGAGCATTCCTATCGAGCTGACACTTAGAATTTATGTTCGCTTTTTTTTTTCAATCACACTATTGCTTTTTGACTCACTTGTGTAAACAAAGTGAGTCTATGTTTTAACCCGGTGTTCGGTTATCTGTGTGTGTGTGTGTGTCTGTGTGTGTGTGTGTGTGTGTGTGTCTGTGTGTCCGTGGTAAACTTTAACATTGACATTTTCTCTGCAAATACTTTGTCAGTTGACACCAAATTAGGCATAAAAATAGGAAAAATTCAGTTCTTTCCAGTCATCTTGTTTAAAACAATATTGCACCTATGGGATGGGCACAAAAAAAATAAAAAATGAAGCCTAATTATATGCAAACTGTATTTACTGTTATATTTATATTTTTTGTATTCTCTAAACTTGGCACTTTGATCTGATTTTCTGACACAACAACAAGAGCAGTCATTATTATCATTTTTTGTTCAAACAGGAAGTTCTTTTGCTAAGCATGGAAGTTTTATTTATTTTGCAAACGTTTTGGTGCAGATAGTAAAAAAGGGAAATTACTCTACAATTAATGCTAGGGGACTTAATTTGCTTTAAACTGATCTTTCTCATCTTAAACATTACGTTTTGAAATTATACTCAATACATAAAAAGCTTGTGTGTTTTACTCTCAGTGTACAGGGCTTTCACTATGTTCATTCGCCCAAGTGGTCTTTTTCGGAAAATACTAAAATCAATACGACGAGTGGACTTTACAGATCTGTTGGCTGAGCCCTGAAGGTCATGGGCAAAAATCAATTGCGTACACATATTTATACACATTCAAAGCGCGTGCTCATATTCTTCGCGAACGCGAACGACGCCATTTTGTTTCAAGTTGTTGACCTGCCCGTTCAATCCTATATTCAATGGACAATACACGATAACATGTGATGGAAAGTTGGAGAAGGAGACCGTTAAATATTTATTCTGAGAAAGATTTGTAAATGCCTCATCACTTACTGGATTATGCCCCAAACTGCCATAAAAAATATCCACAGAATCAGTCGGAATTCACAGTTAAAAATTGTAAACCATGCGAGTTAATACCCTTGAACTGATCACGATGAAATGAAAAAATTTCCAGTCTTGACTTTTCTCAAAATGAAGTCCTTTTCACTTCATACGACGTTTAGAGGTACTTGTACTTGGCTCTACATGTTATTAGTTTAACAAAATACTAAATTTTCATATCAACTTTAAAACTATAAAACTAGAATGAACATAATAGAGAAATTGAATCGACCGTGTCATACTACATTCCCGGCGGGTGTAACTAAATTTGTACATCTATCTAGATCTAGTGAAAACGGCTAAATGTAGCAGTGTGATTGCGGCGATAGCCACTAAAAAGAATTTTTTATTGCCCTTAAAGATTTTTTGAATGCCCAAGATACACCAGAATAATATCATTTAAACAGCGTTCTCACTGCGAATACCGCAATTGATTTATCGCCCTTTAAACAAATACGTTCAAATGTTAAATTTTAGAACGTCAGTTGAGGAGCCACGGTAGTGTAAGGGATAAGGCAGTTTCTTCTCACCCGAACAAATGGGGTTCGAATAAGGTTAGGACTTTTTTTTTTTAAATGCGAAGCTTTATAATAACAAATACAGAACACATTTTAACGATTAGATTTTTTTTAAGTGTATCACAAGTGAGTCTTGAAGGCCTTGCCTCTCTTGTCTGTTTATATGCTAATTTCAAAACAAATCGTTTACATATCGGATCAGCAGAGAGAGAGAGAAAACAACACTGTGTGTGTGTGTGTGTGTGTGTGTGTGTGTCTGTGTCTGTGTCTGTGTGTCTGTGTGTGGGTATCTGTGTGTGTGTGTGTGTGTGTGTGTGTGTGTGTGTGTGTGTGTGTGTGTGTGTGCAAATTTACATGAAAACGCTTGGTTTCATTTTATTTTATTTTTTTTGTTTTGGGGGTTTTGTTTTTTACCAACTGATACTATCTCTCTTTCTGCGGTTGTACATATTGATCTCTTTTGCAGCTATGGTTTGTTTTTTTGTGTTGTTGTTTTTTTTGTGTGTGTGTTCGTGGTCTTTTTGTTTTTTGTTGTTGTTTTGTTTTGTTTTTTTTTGTTTTTTGGGGTTTTTTTTCCTGCTCAGTTATATATAAGCCGGAACTATTATTTTATTTACCTGACCAGATTTATATCCAAATGTCCTTGTCCTTGTCAGTCTTGGTAGCAGCTTACAGTCTCAAAGCTAGACTGTGAACATCAACGTCACGAGTGGATAGCTAAGTTTGTGGCAAATGGGACTCGACCAAACTTGGGCAGTGGGCTATCTAGCGAGAATCTTTGATACAATGGAGATCGAGGGATTGGGTAATGGTCATATCACCAGGCCTAGAGCGAGGGTGGTGATGGCTGAGGTCGCGTTCAGCGGGAAAGATGTATGTTCCCTCGGAATGGGTGGTGTTTATTTCCTTAAGGTACACAGCACTGGCTTCTTATTGGTGCTTGTGTCCTCTAGACCTGTAACTTTGTTCCTTGTAGTATCAAATACATTCTGTCCTCGATTTATAGACAAGACAAGGCAAGACGCATTTATTTGAAGAAAGCCCGTAGCAGCAGCAAATGATCCTACCAATATCTCATGGTGGCAAAATACCACAGAGGATGTTAACCTCGATTCGCTTCTCGCAAGCACCACTGTATATCCAAACTATTATAGATCCTATCTTTCATTCCAAAAATTAATAGTCACCTTATAGCAAACACATCTCCCAGTGCTGCTGTTTTTTCACTCACATTTCATTGTTATCATGCACCAATAGGATGTTTTGTTGAAGATGCAGATGGTTATCTCCGGAAAACCTAGCTTTATTAAGAAAGGCGACACACAGATAGTAAGTAATTTGGTACGAAAAAAAGACTATGAAAACCTTGCCAAGCATATAAAGTATGCATGGTTTATGAGCCGTTCAGTTATTAGGGGAGTCTTCATTCCGCTTGGAAGAACACTGAGAGAAGAGACGCCCCTGGCTTTATCTATGTCCAAGATAGCATCTCCAGTGTACTGCAGCTGCTACCGTGTACAAAACAAAGGCTGTTATTTACGGCCCTAACTCCGTCAGACATGAAAGACCAGTGGTCGTCAGCGTACAGTGATATAGTGCCATGCCTGCTTCGCTGTTCCACCCATGTCTGTCACGATGAGATGCAGATATGGTCCTATCGCCTACCGCCTGTACGTAGGTAGACCTCCACAAAATGGATGGTTAATAACTGATGGTCAGCGGCCCGGGCGGTCAAGCGAAACAATGAGATGGTCACGGTTGGAAGGAAGAAGAATTGCAGCAGTGGCTTGGTCAGACACCAGATAGCATCAGCGGCCCTTGGCTGTGGAATGGGAAGTGGGAGGTGACAGCGCCGCCTGGTGGTGGGGGCAAGCAAGGGAGGGGGTGGGAGGTGGAAAGGGGGAGTGGTTTGGGTAGAGGGGAGGGGGGTGACGGGAGGGGAGGGGAAGGCCGCTGGCAGTGAGGACTGAGGAGAGGAGCAGGTCCAGGCCTGTCCTGGTCATGTGAGCTGTCAGAGGTGATGGCCCTGGCCCCCGGCCAACAAACATGCTGTCCGTGTTGGGACCCCAGCCGGCAATTAAACTGCAATCAACGCTTCTTCCACAGGTAGCAGGTAAGCACGAGGAGCAGTCAGGTGGCCTTTTGCTCCACAGTCCCTCCCCCAGCTGCACTATTAGCGAGTGGGGGTGAATATGGCAGTCAGTCATTACAGCCTCCGGCCAGAACGGCAGTGAGGGGAGATGGTTTTATGCTGATCCCAGCATCTCACTGCAAAGCCTTTTATACACCTGTGTTAACCAAATACGACTCTCTAAGCTTTGCCACAATAAAATGGTATTAAGTAATCAAAGTTATTAACAGTTCGACCCTGATTTGAATTACCTAATCTCTCACATTCCTGCTTGTGGGGAGGGGTATGCGTGCATGCACGCGGTGTGTGTGTGTGTGTGTATGTGTGTGTGTGTGTGTGTGTGTTGTGAGCGCTCGCTAGAGGTAGAGAGGGGGTTGGTTGGAGGAAGGAGTAACTGAGACAGCAAAGTTAATGATTACTTCTTATTGAGTAGATAAACATCGGTCCATTTGGGGCCAGAGCGAAATGTTTATGTCCTCTTAGCAAACCAATAAGACACACACTTTCTCACAGACAGGTCTATAAAGACTCTAATTTGCTATTCCAGAACGTGACACATTGCTTTTTCAGGGCCGCTCTAAAACCGTAGCGCAGTTTTGTTTCATGGTAGTAAATAAAATGAGCAAACAACGAACGCACGAAATACGGCTGCAGTCTGGCGGATGTTCAAGGTAGACATAAAGATTGCTGGCACATGAAAGAAAACTCCCCTATCCGTTTCAAGTTTTGTCACAAAGTCACTTTGGAAATTACTTCGCAAAGAAGCTAAAGAAAAAAGAGGGATCAGGAGGATGGTGAACAGCATAGAATTAGCATGAATAACGCCTTCAATGGCAGCGCTGGAGGTCCAGTGAATCTGCACTAATGAAGAGATACACCTGTTAAGTGTCGTCTCCTAAAAAAAAGACCTTAGTGTAGATGTCACAACAGTGGCGGTGGGTGTCCGCCCACCTCACCTGGCAAAGTACACACCGCACTTTTCACAACAGCGCTGTGCCCATCATCACGGGAGGCAACCACAATTCTGTGCCTTCCCGACGCTGCCGACAAACAGAAAGCAAATACAATGCAAAAACAGTGTATTTTCTTTCGAGTGATCAGCCCTGAGATGGCTTTATGTGTCGGCTGGGTTCTAAGCAATATGATTTGATTTGATTTGATTTGGTCTCTTCATTAGTTCAGTCACGGTGGACGACCAGAGCTACCATTGAAAGGGTTAAAATTGATGTTGGTATACGCCATTTACCTTCCTATTGAATCCTCATTTACGTAAGCGTCCTTGCTAAGTCATATCCAAAGCAACGCAGATTTGGTTTTTGTTTTGGTTTGTTTTTTGTTTGTTCATGTTATAGTCAGTTTTATTAATACAGCAACCAGTGATGGATAGCATTTTTGTAGATCCAAGAAAAGGATATCATATGTTTAACTCTTTTCCCCCGTCAGTGCCGGTCTGCATGGTAATATTTGGGTAACTATGCAGCCGAGATGGTCATCCGAGCTGTGCACATATATTTACCCCTGAAGCTTTTAGGACGCAAGGATAATGTACACGGACTAACTGTTGATAGGCTATGCTTTTGTGTGTACTTTTGGCAGCTTCTTGCATTTCTTTCTGCTTTCCAGCACAACCTTTGAAAAGCAGATTTGGGTGGCAATAATACTATTTCTCCCTGCTGACTTCAGTGTCACTACACTGCAAATTATGTTTCTTTTTTTAAATTTTCGTCCAAAAGGCAGAAAGTCGAGTTGTGTACTGCAGAGCAAATTGAGCCACTGGAATTATTCGGTAGACTTAAGTTAGTTACTAAATGGACTGGTATCCGTGGTGTCCTTTCAATCATTTCCCTCCATAAGCTTTTGCTTTTTTTTTTATAGCAGTTTTCCAAGAGCATTTCAAAAAGGACACGAAAGGTTCTAGTTTGCACTTGATTCCTCAGTTCTTTCTACCGGGTGCTACAAACAGACATCCGCAAGGAATCGAACGGCATGATCAAAGGAAAAGGGACATACATCATAGGAGGGGAGGGGGTGGTTGGGGGTGAATGGAGGAGGTGGGAGGTGGGGGATATGCGAGAGATTCCTGGTCTTCGTCTTATCTGACGTCGAAGTGAAAATTTAACTGGCAAGGGTAGGACCCGTTGTGATCGTCACCTGAGCACAATGCCATTAGCGGAGGTGGGAGTTGGGCGCCAAGGCCTGGGGGGGATAGGGGGGAGGGGGGCGGAGGGCCTGAAAGGCGGAAATCAGGCACGCCTTGAAGGCCTCTTGCCAATTACAGACCAGTAGACAGTGGGCCCTTTGTCCGCCCCCCTCTGTGTTTTTTCACCTGCTGACCGACTGTCGGTCCCACATCTTGTGCCCCGAGCAAAGGCTACTTGATCAGCAGTTCTAAACGTTCACTTTTAGGCACGATCTTTCACGAAGATTCGTGTATGTGTGAAAGTGGGCTGTAAGTTAGCACCGTTGTTGTTGGTGGTGATGGTGTGGGGGCGGTAGGGCTGTAAGTTAGTGGCGTTGTTGGTGGTGGTGGCGATGGTGTGGGGGCGGTAGGGCTGTAAGTTAGCGGCGTTGTTGTTGGTGGTGGCGATGGTGTGGGGGCGGTAGGGCTGTAAGTTAGCAGCGTTGTTGTTGGTGGCGATGGTGTGGGGGCGGCAGGGCTGTAAGTTAGCAGCGTTGTTGTTGGTGGTGGCGATGGTGTGGGGGCGGTAGGGCTGTAAGTTAGCAGCGTTGTTGGTGGTGGTGGCGATGGTGTGGGGGCGGTAGGGCTGTAAGTTAGCAGCGTTGTTGTTGGTGGCGATGGTGTGGGGGCGGTAGGGCTGTAAGTTAGCAGCGTTGTTGTTGGTGGTGGCGATGGTGTGGGGGCGGTAGGGCTGTAAGTTAGCAGCGTTGTTGTTGGTGGTGGCGATGGTGTGGTGTGGGGGCGGTAGGGCTGTAAGTTAGCAGCGTTGTTGGTGGTGGCGATGGTGTGGGGGCGGTAGGGCTGTAAGTTAGCAGCGTTGTTGGTGGTGGTGGCGATGGTGTGGGGGCGGTAGGGCTGTAAGTTAGCAGCGTTGTTGTTGGTGGCGATGGTGTGGGGGCGGTAGGGCTGTAAGTTAGCAGCGTTGTTGTTGGTGGTGGCGATGGTGTGGGGGCGGCAGGGCTGTAAGTTAGCAGCGTTGTTGGTGGTGGCGATGGTGTGGTGTGGGGCGGTAGGGTTGTAAGTTAGCAGCGTTGGTGGTGGTGGCGATGGTGTGGTGTGGGGCGGTAGGGCTGTAAGTTAGCAGCGTTGTTGTTGGTGTTGGCGATGGTGTGGTGTGGGGCGGTAGGGCTGTAAGTTAGCAGTGTTGTTGTTGGTGGTGGCGATGGTGTGGGGGCGGTAGGGCTGTAAGTTAGCAGCGTTGTTGGTGGTGGCGATGGTGTGGTGTGGGGCGGTAGGGCTGTAAGTTAGCAGCGTTGTTGGTGGTGGCGATGGTGTGGTGTGGGGTGGTAGGGCTGTAAGTTAGCAGCGTTGTTGTTGGTGGTGGCGATGGTGTGGTGTGGGGCGGTAGGGCTGTAAGTTAGCAGCGTTGTTGGTGGTGGTGGCGATGGTGTTGGGGCGGTAGGGCTGTAAGTTAGCAGCGTTGTTGTTGGTGGTGGCGATGGTGTGGGGGCGGCAGGGCTGTAAGTTAGCAGCGTTGTTGTTGGTGGTGGCGATGGTGTGGTTGGGGGCGGTAGGGCTGTAAGTTAGTAGCGTTGTTGGTGGTGGCGATGGTGTGGGGGCGGTAGGGCTGTAAGTTAGCAGCGTTGTTGTTGGTGGTGGCGATGGTGTGGGGGCGGCAGGGCTGTAAGTTAGCAGCGTTGTTGTTGGTGGTGGCGATGGTGTGGGGGCGGTAGGGCTGTAAGTTAGCAGCGTTGTTGTTGGTGGCGATGGTGTGGTTGGGGCGGTAGGGCTGTAAGTTAGCAGCGTTGTTGTTGGTGGCGATGGTGTGGGGGCGGCAGGGCTGTAAGTTAGCAGCGTTGTTGGTGATGGTGGCGATGGTGTTGTTGGGGGCGGTAGGGCTGTAAGTTAGCAGCGTTGTTGTTGGTGGCGATGGTGTGGGGGCGGCAGGGCTGTAAGTTAGCAGCGTTGTTGTTGGTGGCGATGGTGTGGGGGCGGCAGGGCTGTAAGTTAGCAGCGTTGTTGTTGGTGGTGGCGATGGTGTGGTGTGGGGGCGGTAGGGCTGTAAGTTAGCAGCGTTGTTGGTGGTGGCGATGGTGTGGTTGGGGGCGGTAGGGCTGTAAGTTAGCAGCGTTGTTGGTGGTGGCGATGGTGTGGGGGCGGTAGGGCTGTAAGTTAGCAGCGTTGATGGTGGTGGCGATGGTGTGGGGGCGGTAGGGCTGTAAGTTAGCAGCGTTGTTGTTGGTGGTGGCGATGGTGTGGTTGGGGGCGGTAGGGCTGTAATTTAGCAGCGTTGTTGTTGGTGGCGATGGTGTGGGGGCGGCAGGGCTGTAAGTTAGCGGTGTTGGTGGTGGTGGCGATGGTGTGGGGGCGGCAGGGCTGTAAGTTAGCGGTGTTGGTGGTGGTGGCGATGGTGTGGGGGCGGCAGGGCTGTAAGTTAGCGGCGTTGTTAGTGGTGGCGATGGTGTGGGGGCGGTAGGGCTGTAAGTTAGCAGCGTTGTTGTTGGTGGTGGCGATGGTGTGGGGGCGGTAGGGCTGTAAGTTAGCAGCGTTGTTGTTGGTGGTGACGATGGTGATTTTGGCGAAGTGGTGTAAGTGGAAGCGCGCACGTTTTCAACGACAGTCCGTTATATATATATATATATATATATATATTTTAAATATTTTCCTGCACATCTTTATTTGTACTTTCTTTGCTCCTCCACCAGCACGCACACACGCGCACGTGCGCGCGCGCGTACACACACACACACACATACACACACACACACACACACACACACACACACACACGCACGCACGCACACACACAATGTGTGTGTCGCAGTGGAGTAAAGAAAATACAAATGTAAACATTTCTTTTCGTCATGATAAAATTATTTACAAACGTGCTTTATTAGAAACACAAAACGGGGTAGAGAGTAGGAGAGGGGTTAAACCCATTAAAGACAGCAGCTGGGTGCCATTTGAATTCATTTTCAAGTGGAGGTAGCCTATTGTTACACCTGACATGACTCAAGTTTCGTCCCCCTGTGGACCTGTCAGACGTGTCGACAATGGCAGTGAACGAACCAGACCTCCACGGCCGGACACCACACACAATAAAATCGGTGATGTTCCTGGACTCTGCGGGAGAGAACAAAATTCACGACCTCCCAAAACTGTCAGTGAGGGTGATATATGTGATTGATATCTTGCTCAGTTGGGCGAAAGGACTCGATTGTTTGTGCTTACATTGTTGCCGGCGACAATTATGTGCTGACGTTCGCGGAACACATTGTCAAACACTTCAGCACATATTGTGCTGGTGACATTATCTACCCAACGACAATATATGCCACAACACTCGTACCTGGACCACTGTTTAAGTGTGTGGTGAAGACTTGTGGAGGTCTGGCATCATTTGTTCTTCTCCAGACAAACGATGCCAGGGCTTCTCTCTGTCTGGAAGGATGCAAGTCTGGAAAGTGCGGGGATGAGGATGAACCCCTCTGTCGACAATGTACCATACTTTATGTATGTATGCACGTATGTGTGTGTGTGTGTGTGTGTGTGTGTGTGTGTGTGTGTGTGTGTGAACCCAAGACATGTTCGTATGTGTGTGTGTGTGGGAGGGGGGCCGTGCTTCGTTGTGGCTGGGTGGCCACCCCCCCCCCCCCCACTCACAACCATTTCCACTCCTCCGCCCCTTCCACGAACTTCCTCACCCCACGCATCTCTTCCCCCTCCCCCTAGATACAACCCCCGTCTTTTACTTTTTCTTTCCGTTCGAGTTGTATAGGTGAAGTCCCCAGTGGATTGGCCCGGAGTGTTTGTGTTGAAGTCAGCCTGTCCACAGAACAGTGTACACAGGGTCACGGGTTGCTTGTTGTTCTTTGCCCGCTGTCTGTGGAGCCGCTTATCCGGCGGGATTGTTGCTGCCTTAGTCAGCGCTCCTTTCCTGTCCACATTGTGAAGGAGCAAACACCTACTCCAGGCACATCCTCACTCCTCTGCTCTGTCGGCATGCGCAGGTGAGGGACGGACAAAGGCGCCAACAGAGAGAGGACAGCCACGATCAGGCAAGAGATAAGTGCGCACAAGACCTGGGTGTTAGCGACTAATAATGTTCAGGGCTTCGGAGGGAAATCCCCGATCGGCGACACCCAACACCCCGTTTTCATATGAGGTGGACGTATACCCTCTCGTCCACCCGTAATCCCTAAAGGGAGTAATTAAATGTTCACTTCGAACCTGGCAAATCTCACCGTCAGAGTTCATGTCTGGCGGAAAGTCCACTTCATAGGGTACTGCACAGGAAAGTCCGTTAAGTATCACGACTTCTATTGCTGACACTGACGAGGACGCGTCTGGTTCGGTGACCCATGCACACATTTCCATCATGGGGGAGGTGACGAGCGAGTTCCTGTTCATGTGGTGAGAAGGAACATATCAAAACGTGCATTCAAGTAAGATGTCTCGGTTTCATTGCTTGTTTGAATTTAAAGAGGCGTGTTTAACACCAACGCTAAGACTGGCGGAGGAGAAGGGGGTGGGTGGGGGGGGGGGGTAGTCTGGTGGCGTATGAAGAGACAAAAGGAAACGCTGATAAAAAAAATGATGATGTCAGTTTCACAGCTTGTTTGAATTTAAAGAGGCGTGTATGGGAACGCTTATCCTGAATAAGAGCTTAAATCACATAGATAATTTTTTTTCGGCCTTTTACAGCCGTCGGGGCATTGAATTCATGCCCACTGTGTCCAGAGCTCGGCAATGGGAGGCGGGGCACAATCCTCTCCTTCCGCTGTTTTAACCTTCCCTATCCAATACCCATTCAGGCATGGGTGGAGTGAGGAAAATCGGAGTAAAGTGCCTTTCCCAAGGACACAACACCAGGTCGAAACGGAGGATCGAACCCTGATCACTGGATCAGAAGTCCAACGCCGTACCGAATCTGCCACGACGCCTCCTGTTGAAAATCATGAAGAAATTAAGATTAAAAAAAATTACTGACAACATTTCAGCCTAGCGTTGTCACCTTCGCTGATACAAGATTCAAAGTCCTGTAGTTTGTATGTGCATCGTATACATCCCCCCCCCCACCCCTTACCCCTCCCCCAACTTATTTCCCCCTCTGGGAATGAAGCACACACGATTGTTTACAATGGTCCGTAAGTTCTACGAGGTATACAACCAGTTTCAAATGCGCTACAGAAAGCATAACATGAACACCCGTGCATTTAAAAAGTTAAAAAAAAAAAAAGACGTTCGTGTCGTTATCTCCCCTCCTCAACACACACACACACACACACACACACACACACACACACACACACACACACACACACACACACATAAAAAACCAACAAAACCCACACATCCTTCCCTCCACGTTGCTCTGTTTTCTTTTAAAGTTCTTAAGCTTCACAAGCAAAGTGTCAGGTTGGAAGTGTCTATATTATCAAGCGGGTATCTTCGTCGAAGAATTGTTTAGTTCAAGGCGCACATCCAAACTACTATCCCACCAAACTAATAGCGTCATGCGATACCGGTGCTTTTCAATGGGCCAACGTTTATGAGACGTGACTGTTTGCAACATCACAGCTTTGACAATGTTGAGGTGGCCTTAGTGGCTGCGAAGCTAGCGTCAAGCGACTTGAATAGCGAGGTGAAGGTGGGGCATGATTTAGGGAAGGAGATGACAGACGATACGGTTAATGGCGCATCGTCTCCAACAACCACCACCATCACCACACCTCTTCTGGTGGGGAGGGGGGGGAGAAGGAGGAGGAAGGGGGTTGAATCAGAACGGCGTCGTTGCGCCCTGCTAGCGGAACGGCCTGACAAGGGAGACCGCAGTGGCAGCTTGAAGACAAATCGATGATATCACTAATCGTTGAAGTCTCCTGTAATATAAGGACTCATTGATTGCGGGCGGAGGAGAAAAAAAGGGGAGTTGTGAGGGTGTGGAGCTGCAGGGGACAGGACATGGGAGGGAGGTGAGGGGGGGAGGGGTTGAGGAGTGGAGGTGGCGAGGGGTGGGGGGGGGTGTCATGGAGAGGAGGGATTGATGAGATGTGTCCGTCAGTGACAGCAATATCCCCTGCAACATTCATCATGACACCTCGCTGTCTGGCTGGGGCCCCTCACTCCCTTATCAAGGAAGGGGGTGAGGGGAAGGGGGTACGACACGACAGGTGGAGAGAGAAGGGAGGAGAGCAACTTGTTCCAACAGGTTGTCTCCTGCTCTGCCCCCCATGACCCCCACATCACTCCCCCACTCATTGTCCCCCTACCCGGCAACACCCCGGCTCTCTCCCCCCCCCCTCTCTCTCTCTCTCTCAGTTGGGAGACACTGTTCCTCCGTGAGGCTGTGAACAGGTTAGTGATAATGCAGGCGTTATCAAGAAGCGGCAGATACAGCCCGTGTCAGGCCCTTGTCAACTCCCGCTGATAGTGCTGACTGACATTCAAACAACCTGGTCCCCTGTCCCCTCCTCTCCGCCATGGGCCCCAGTCAGCTCCTGTGGGCTACCGGGCGAACCAAGTGGGTCCCGGATGCTATATGGAGCTGGGGCCACTCGGATGAAGGAGGGTGGAGGGGTGGGACGTACCCGTCCTCTCCACCACACCATAGTTCACAGGTCACCGTCTCTGCCCTAGCTATCAGCAGGAAGCCAGGGAGAGGTGGTGGTGGGGGTGAGGAGCGGAGGGGTCGGGGAGGGCCGGGGGAGTGGTGTCTCCAGGTCTGAAAGAAGTCATCAGTACCTTGGAGACCTCCGCTTCTTTGCTTCTCTCTGTGATCATCCAAGCGCTATTTTGTGGGTCTTCGCCATCTCTCTGTTTTCTCTCTCTCCTCTCCCCTCCCCGCCCCCTCCACCTCTCTCTCTCGCCCCTTTTATGATTCGTTCATATGAACACACACACACACACACACACACACACACATATATATATATATATATATATATATATATATATAAGATTTAAACGAATGTGTGTGCAAAACTGAACATCAACCGCAGTACAAAGAATACAATAACGGAGAATGCAGCAGCAATAATGTACTTGTCAATAAATGTAGCTTTCCAACATTAAGCCCAAGTGTGTGTGGTTTATTTTGTGTGTTTTTTGTTTGTTTGTTTGTGTGTGTGTGTGTGTGTGTGTGTGTTGTGTGTGTGTGTGTGTGTGTGTTGTTTTTGGTTTGTTTGGTTTTGTTTTTGTTTGTTTGTTTGTTTTGTTTTGTTTTGTTTTGTTTTGTGTTTGTCAAACTAAGTGTTCAGTCACAATATCTGAATTGTCAAGGACCCAATAAAAATGTGTACATGATATGCAAAATGTTTTATTCCCAGTACCACACGATTTACAATCTAGTTCACTTCAATCAGAAATGCATTCCGTCTCAGTACTGAACCGTGGAGAACACCTGCAGGAATCCTCTTATGATCTGACATGAGATGGTTTGTTCATTATGAATATGTCAGTTATTCAGGTTGTTGTATAACATTCAAGCATCGTTTGCTTTCATTTACAGAAGAAAATCTACGCGCGAAACACATGATTTATGCCTTTCATATATATCAAAGCATACGGCTTGTGTATAGAGCGAACACGGAACGTGACACGAACAGAGCAGTCGATTCAAATTGAAATCGTCTGGCATGAAACCTGATGAAGGAAAAAGACAGAACAGTTTAAATATATACTCGTGTTTGTAAGAACCTCATTGGCAAAACAGTAAGTAAGGAAATAGGGCAATAATTATTCCATAGTTTTGTGGGGTTTTTTGTTTGTTTGTTTTTAAACATTTTGTGTATTGTTTCCTTGAAGAGGACTGTTGTGACTGATTTTCCGTATCTTGAAGAATTGAATTCCTCCAAAATACCTGTGAAAAATACTATTTAAGAATCGAAAGCAGATGATGATAGCACATTTATCAATGTCATGTGAAAGCCCGTTCCGTTTTTGTTTTTTGTTTTTTTTTGTGTGTTTTTTGTTTTTTGTTGCTTTGTTT
>NC_134876.1:40532811-40547811 GCF_041734735.1 Babylonia areolata | reverse complement strand
CCTGTGTGTCTGTCTGTGTGTTTGCTGTGTGTGTCCCCAAGGCCTGACTAAGCGCGTTGGGTTACGCTGCTGGTCAGGCATCTGCTTGGCAGATGTGGTGTAGCGTATATGGTTTTGTCCGAACGCAGTGACGCCTCCTTGAGCTACTGAAACTGAAACTGTGTGTCTGTTCCCTGTGTGTCTGTTTGCTGTGTGTCTGTTTGCTGTGTGTCTGTTCCCTGTGTGTCTGTTTGCTGTGTGTCTGTTCCCTGTGTGTCTGTTCCCTGTGTGTCTGTTTGCTGTGTGTCTGTTTGCTGTGTGTCTGTTCCCTGTGTGTCTGTTTGCTGTGTGTCTGTTCCCTGTGTGTCTGTTCCCTGTGTGTCTGTTTGCTGTGTCTGTTCCCTGTGTGTCTGTTCCCTGTGTGTCTGTTTGCTGTGTGTCTGTTTGCTGTGTGTCTGTTCCCTGTGTGTCTGTTTGCTGTGTGTCTGTTCCCTGTGTGTCTGTTTGCTGTGTGTCTGTTTGCTGTGTGTCTGTTCCCTGTGTGTCTGTTCCCTGTGTGTCTGTTTGCTGTGTGTCTGTTTGCTGTGTCTGTTTGCTGTGTGTCTGTTTGCTGTGTCTGTTTGCTGTGTCTGTTTGCTGTGTGTCTGTTCCCTGTGTGTCTGTTTGCTGTGTGTCTGTTTGCTGTGTCTGTTCCCTGTGTGTCTGTTTGCTGTGTCTGTTTGCTGTGTCTGTTCCCTGTGTGTCTGTTTGCTGTGTCTGTTTGCTGTGTGTCTGTTCCCTGTGTGTCTGTTTGCTGTGTGTCTGTTTGCTGTGTGTCTGTTCCCTGTGTGTCTGTTTGCTGTGTCTGTTTCCTGTGTCTGTTTGCTGTGTGTCTGTTTGCTGTGTCTGTTTGCTGTGTCTGTTTCCTGTGTCTGTTTGCTGTGTGTCTGTTTGCTGTGTCTGTTTGCTGTGTGTCTGTTTGCTGTGTCTGTTTGCTGTGTCTGTTTGCTGTGTCTGTTTGCTGTGTGTCTGTTTGCTGTGTCTGTTTCCTGTGTGTCTGTTTGCTGTGTCTGTTTGCTGTGTCTGTTTGCTGTGTCTGTTCCCTGTGTGTCTGTTTGCTGTGTGTCTGTTCCCTGTGTGTCTGTTCCCTGTGTGTCTGTTTGCTGTGTGTCTGTTTGCTGTGTCTGTTCCCTGTGTGTTCTGTTTGCTGTGTCTGTTCCCTGTGTGTCTGTTGCCTGTGTGTCTGTTTGCTGTGGTCTGTTCCCTGTGTGTCTGTTTTGCTGTGGTGTCTGTGCTGTGTCTGTTTCCTGTGTGTCTGTTTCTGTGTGTCTGTTCCCTGTGTGTCTGTTTCCTGTGTGTCTGTTCCTGTGTGTCTGTTTGCTGTGTGTCTGTTCCCTGTGTGTCTGTTTGCTGTGTCTGTTTGCTGTGTGTCTGTTTGCTGTGTCTGTTTGCTGTGTGTCTGTTTGCTGTGTGTCTGTTCCTGTGTGTCTGTTTGCTGTGTGTCTGTTTGCTGTGTGTCTGTTTGCCCTGTGTGTCTGTTTGCTGTGTGTCTGTTCCTGTGTGTCTGTTTGCTGTGTGTCTGTTCCTGTGTGTCTGTTTGCTGTGTGTGTTTGCTGTGTGTCTGTTCCCTGTGTGTCTGTTTGCTGTGTGTCTGTTTCCTGTGTGTCTGTTCCCTGTGTGTATGTTTGCTGTGTGTCTGTTTGCTGTGTCTGTTTGCTGTGTCTGTTCCCTGTGTGTCTGTTTGCTGTGTGTCTGTTTGCTGTGTCTGTTTGCTGTGTGTCTGTTTGCTGTGTCTGTTTGCTGTGTGTCTGTTTGCTGTGTGTCTGTTTGCTGTGTCTGTTTGCTGTGTGTGTTTGCTGTGTGTCTGTTCCCTGTGTGTCTGTTTGCTGTGTCTGTTCCCTGTGTGTGTTTGCTGTGTGTCTGTTCCCTGTGTGTCTGTTTGCTGTGTGTCTGTTTGCTGTGTGTCTGTTCCCTGTGTGTCTGTTTGCTGTGTGTCTGTTCCCTGTGTGTCTGTTTGCTGTGTCTGTTTGCTGTGTGTCTGTTTCCTGTGTGTCTGTATCAGCAGCCAGCACGTTCCTCAGCTGCCTTCCCCGAGTCATCTGTAGTTTGGCAGTTTTTGGACATGGGGAGGGGGTCTCACTCTTTGAGGAATGGACCTGAATGACGGTAACCAGCAAAACTCGATTATTTGTGTTCGTTGATGTTTGGGGTTTGTTCTGGGGTGGGGTGGGGTTGATGTCAGCTTCTGAAATGTGGGGAAACTAGTGTATGAACACTGTGCAATGGTCAGATCCATGCATGCAGTTCGGGGTCATGGTAATAGTAAAGTGAAAGGGTCAGGGTTAAGTCGTGGCTCTTCGGGAAATGAAGATCCCTGAAAGGAAGGACCATAGAACAGCGTGCGTGTTGCTTTCAATAATAAAAATCCAATGAAAAGTGACTTAGTCACAGGGCATTTAAGGAGGGTCAACCATGTATTTACCACAAACCCCTTGTGGAATGGTCATACCTTATTGGCAAAAAGGTATGACCATTCCATAAAGGGCTTGTGGTAAATACATGAGCTGGGAAGTGTTTTGGGAGGTGGTGATGTGGAAGACATTAAGACTGGTCCAGGGTATACTCTGCATGACGGATAACAATAGACGTTAGAGATAATTTGGACACGAGTTTCTCCATTTACTGGAGAAACGAAAGACAAACAAAATCGCTAGGTGCAGGCATTCCTTTAAAGTAAACCTATCTGTCCAGGCCCGTCTTCAAGGTGCTTTGCCCGGTACAGATGAGGCAGACAGACTGATCACGGTCTCCCAAGTCCTCCCCGTGAATCCCACCACGGCCTTTGATTCCCTCTGACGCTCCCCATCCTAAGCAAGCAGAGAAAGAGGGCGGCGTCAGGAGTCATGGTACCAGGACTTCCCCCACCCGACAACAGCCAGGACGCAGCGAGGACCCCATCCCGTGTGTGTGCGTGTGCGTGTGTGTGCGTGTGTGTGTGTCTTTCTATCTCTCTATCATCCTCCTTTTCTTCTGTGTTTGAATATTAGATTATGACAATGAGAGAGAGAGAGAGAGAGAGAGAGAGAGAGAGAGAGAGAGAGAGATTTCTTTAAGAATGAGCCATAAGCTGAGAAGGTTCTCTGATAAGGACCCATAATTTAACTTAATCACGCGTCTAATGTTACTCTTAGTTTTTAAAAAAATCATATATGATTTCAACTTATCATCACTGGTCACTAGTCTTATTTTAATCAAAAAGATTTTTTTTTTAAGTTGTAGATAACTCTTAGCAGTTTTGACAAAGTTTTATGTGAGTGCACGTCTTCTTTCTTTTCTGTTTGTTTCGTTTTTTCTTTCTCGAAGGACATTGTCTTTTCCCTCTTCATTCTCCGGTCTGGCACCACTCATTTAGCCACGTCCTGTTTAGCTGGTCTCCGTGTCAGGACTTCTCACCTCGCTCCGTCTCCACTTATCTCATCAAAGTTCTTGGTGTTGTGTTCTCTCTTTCACGTGAATAAAACATAAAAACTAAGACAGTATCTCTTTTCAGGCTTCGTCCTCCTGCTGCTTCTTTCTGTATAATCCTTAGAACGTTGTCACTATTAGACGTTGCTTCGAAAACCTTAAGAGGATAGCTTGCATTTCCAGTAACACAACAAGAGGTGCATTATTTCTCCAGATTATCCGTTTCACCAGTTTCTCCCAACCCGTATGTCAGCTGCAAATCCCCTTTCACTTCTGTCGCCCACTGGAAATAGAGCGCGTGGAACATAATTGCATTGATGCGACACTTGAAACAGTCCACCCGACCGACGTTGCCTGAATGTACCGCTTGAAACAGCTTACATCATGCACAGTGGACAGATCTTCCGAACACCGTTTTTCTTTCTCAGCCTCACCTCAGCCTCTTGGATGACACTGTCCACTTTACTTACTCATGTAAAAGAATGTCTCAAAAACCTATCCCAGTTATCCAAAATAAAACACTTTCCAAATACACATGCCCGAAAATAATTCTTTCATGCTCACACACAGTCAATCATAGAGTATGCTTCTACGTTTGGGATTTTGCTTGCGAAATTACTCTAAAACTTCTTGTTAGATTACATAAACATGCTTTAAAATTAGTTCTGTTCGTTAACTTCTAATAATTATAGGTAACCTGAATACACAAGGCTGTTGTTATGCACAAAATAGTAAGTGGCCACAATGTGTCCTTCAGTTATTAATAATCTCCCAGTTAACAACATAAGATGTGTACGTAAATTAATAATGCCTCTTCCAAAGCTTGAACGTTTTTATTCCAACCTCGTATGCAGCAAGGGTACTTACGGGAATAATTCACCATCACATTTAAGAAACAAAACCAAAAACAAAACAACAACAACAACAGCAACAAAAATGATTTGCGAAGACAGAACTTTTGCCTTGCCTGTTGTGTCAGCACGGTTTTGTTTATTTATTTGTTTTTGGTTTGTTTGTGTGTGTGCGTGGTTGTTTTGTTGTTGTTGTTGTTTTGTTGTTTTTTTGTTGGTTTGTGTGTGTGTGTGTGTGTGTGTGTGTGTGTGTGTGTGTGTTTTTTGGTGTGTTTTTTGTTTGTTTTTTTCGGGGGGGGGGGGGGGGGGTGTTGCCTTTCCTTTTGGTGGAATGGCTGTTAATGGTGGGATGATAGGGATGTATGTATTTTGACTGTGTTTCGATTTATGTTCATTTGTTCATTTTTCGCTTCTTTAGCTTCGCTCTCTCTTAAAGGAGGGCTGGATGTAAAACAAAAACAAAAAAAAGAAAGAAAAAAAAGTTACGTGCTTATCTCTTACCCTCAATGCTAAAGATTTTGTCTTGTCTTGTCTTGTCTGCACAGAGTTGCATGTCTTGCAGTCCATGGACATGATCAACTTTTCCTGACTACACAGTTGGTTTCAGATTTAGCCCTTGTGCTTAATATGGAAAAAAAAAGACAAGAAGAAAAAACAACAGAAAGACTAAACAAACTAAACAGTGCCAAATTGGGATAAACAGACACGAGCACAGGACGTACTACTCACCTTGTCGCCGTACGGGTATTTTGAAACAGGTTCTTACCTTTTTATTTTCATTTATTTCATCTTTATCCTTAGTGTCGAATATTTTTTGTAGCGGTTGTTACAAGTCACTTCTCTGTTTCCGCATTGCGTGCTTTCGAGTACATGCACAGTTCTGTCTATGCTGTGTACACCACGTGCTATTTCTTTTGTGATTACGGATAATTGGAATAATGTGAATGTATGTGTGTGTGTGTGTGGGGGGGGGGGGTTGGAAGGGGGGGGGGGATCGCGTACGTGCACGCCCGCGTGTTTGCCTGTGTGTGTGTGTATGTGTGTGTGTGTGTGCGCGCGCGCGCACGCGTGTCTTTCTGTGTGTGTGTGTGTGTGCGTGTGTGTGTGTGTGTGTGAGAGAGAGAGAGAGAGAGAGAGAGAGAGAGAGAGAAAGAGAGGGTGATATTTCTTTATATTTCTTTTAGCTCCTTTTCTTGACAAAATGATTTAATTTGTCTTCATCACCGCTCAAGAGAGGAAAGCACGAAACGGGATTTTCTTTTCTTCTTGCCCCTTGGAGTAGAAGAGGTGATGAAGCTAATCCAAGTGCTGGGCTGGAAGGTATCAATGATTGCAACATGTTTACAGCTTGAAGAGTCACGAAGAAGAAGAAAGGATGATCACTCAGGAAAGACAGCGTGATTACCACGATTACCTTTATACATCTAGTTTCAGAGAAGACAAAACCGAGGTAGATAAGCAAAAAACTAAACCAATAATTCATGAATAACAATGGGAAATAGATGGGTAAGGAACTGAAAGATAAGATACGAGAAGAACAAGAACAAGAAAAAGAAGAACAAGAACAAGTCGTGCAAGAAGAACAAGAAGAAGAAACAGCACAACAATGACATAATCACTAACAACAACATCAACATAAGGAACAACAAGAAGAAACAGTACAACAATGACATCATCACCATCAACAACAACAACAACATGAAGAACAACAAGAAGAAACAGTACAACAATGACATCATCGCCATCAACAACAACATCAACAACAACAACATTATAAAGAACAACAAGAAGAAACAGTACAACAATGACATCATCGCCATCAACAACAACATCAACAACAACAACATAAAGAACAAGAAGAAGAAACAGTACAACAATGACATCATCACCATCAACAACATCGACAACAACAACAACAACATGAAGAACAAGAAGAAGAAACAGTACAATGACATCATGGCCATCAACAACAACATCAACAACAACAACAACAACATGAAGAACAACAAGAAGAAACAGTACAACAATGACATCATCACCATCAACAAAAACAACAACAACATGAAGAACAACAAGAAGAAACAGTGCAACAATGACATCATCACCATCAACGACAACATCAACAACAACAACAACATAAAGAACGAGAAGAAGAAACAGTACAACAATGACATCATCACCATCACCATCATCATCAACAACAACAAGAACAACAACAACTTGGAGCAGTGCAAGGTGAGAGACTGAACGAGTCGTCACCATTCTGTTTCAGCACAGTGACATCACGAAGGATTCTCCATCCGGCCCTGCCCCCCCCCCCCCCCCCCCCACCCCCACGCCCCCCACCCCCCCTCCCACACACACACACACACACACACACACACACACACACACACACACACGCCTCCATTCCTTTCCTCCTCCCACCCCCCTTTCCACCCCCACCCAACCCCCACCTCTCTCCACCCCACCCCCCCCCCCCAGCCCACCCTCCAGCGGTAGCTGAACGGTGAAGGAGCAGTGAGGAGATGAAGAGCTCATCCTCCCAGAGCCGGCAGGATTTGTCCAGCTTACCGAAGCCCTCAGCCAGGGTCTGTCGGCCGCAACACCTCTCCGCGGACCTCGGCGTGTCGGGCAGACAGACTGCAGGCAGGTAGGCAGTGAGGACACCACCTTCCTTATGTCTTGGGGAAAGTCATGACTGCATGACTTCCTTGAGTCGTTTTCCAAGGACATACATATATATATATATATATATATATATATATATATATATATATATATATACACGTCAGCAGCAGCATAGTGACCCAACTAAAAAGAAGCTATTAGTATAGGGGCACTGCACTGACAGTTCGAGTCCAGGAAGCGGAAAAGAAAAAAGTGGGGGAAAAAAAAGAGAAAAAAGATGGATTGTATGGGGGCTCAGCTGGCTGAAGTGGCTGTGCGCCGACCTCGCTGTAAAAAAAAAGAAAAACAGATACCCAACATAAAAAAAACCTGCATTTTTGCTGTCCATTGTAACATATAGGTATCTCCATCACTAATGATTGTTTGATATAGATAGATGGATAGATCAAAGCAATATCTCCACTATAAACAAAATCTAGGCCAGATTGTCGGGATAGCAGTTGCCTCCTCTGCTGTTCTGATGGTCATAGTCGGACACGACCATCATACAAAAATGTATAATTACATGAACTGGAAGAGAAGATAGATACAGAGAGACAGAGTCAGAGAGATACAGAGATAGAGAGATAGAGAGATATTTCAAACAATCATCTATCATGGAGATCGATGCCTATCATAGCAATATTTACATCTAAACTGGAAGAGTATACATATATATATATAGAGAGAGAGAGAGAGGGAGAGAGAGAGAGAGAGAGAGAGAGAGAGAGTGATAAATCCAGGCCCAGATCTCTTTGTTTTCCACAAAAAAGCGAAGAAGCGTGAAAGAAACAGTCTTAGCTTAATTTTAAACTATAAGAACGTATTTGCGCCTGGGTGGGAGTGGCAATCAGGTAGGATTATAAAAATCTCCTGTTAATTAATGCTCAGCTTCGCCATATGTGTGTATGTATGTAAAAATCTTCCAGTTGTTCCATCTTCCTTTTGCTGCTGTTCTTTCCCTTCTGTTTAGACGACACGCGTCATTTCTCCATGACCCCTGAACATTGTGCTGCATCCTCTACATCCACAGTGTCGGCTTATTCATGATGCTGATAACTATAACAATAACAATAATAATAATAAGAAGAAGAAGAATCGTGACTATAATGCAATGATGGTGTCAATAATTGCACGCCGATTGACTTTGGTCTGTAGTTGACAGGAGCATCTGTTCTGACTTTCGTGGCTCGAGAGGCCTCCTGGTTATCTAATATTTAATGGCTCCCTCTGCACCCCTGGCACCGCCGCTGCCCAGGACTAAGCTGCGCGTGATCTGCGTACAGGAACTGAAAGTAGCGGCGTAAATGTTTTATGCCTGCAAGGGTGGAGAAAGAAGAAAGCAAGGCACAGAGAGAGAGAGAGAGAGAGAGAGAGAGAGAGAGAGAGAGAGAGATTAATAACTACACATATAACGAAAATGTATAAATCTTCTAGCGACACGTCCAGGTGATACCTTCCCCTACACTCTGGCGCAGGTACGTCTGACACGGTGCGCACGACCCGCACGTAAACGTGTATCCTTTTACCCGGTAAACTGCAAGATACATTGATGTATGTGGTGGCGGGGTGGGAGGAGGGAATAAGACACGCGAAACTTTCAACACACAAGGCAGGTTTTTTGACCGATGAGTTTTGTTTGTTTTTTGTTTCTTTAACTCGAGTGTTTCAAATGATCGTGTTACTTTGCATTATGCAGATGTGTGAAAAACGAGCGGTTTGCTTGAGTCAACAAACTGTTTTTATCACACCATTGACACCATAATCCCTCAGATTTCTATCATAGAGCCATGTGGCAGACCATATGTTAATGTCTGGCCGCGTGTAAGGCGAGGGATTAGGAGGAGGCTGAAATGAACATTCAAGTACTGCAATGGGAACCAGACCATAATGGTTGAGTGGAGGCGGGGGAAAGTCGATCCGGCCAGGGTGTTGGTGCTAAGCCATGGCAGGGTGCAAGGCGAGGAGGTGTCGGCAGCTGCCTGCAGGTCAAGGGGGGAGAGCAGGGCATTGTTCTGCCCCCACCACAGCCCCACTTCTCGTCCCCACACCGCCTTCACCATGATGGCCGACCGCTAAGGAGCTGGATACAAGACATTTCTGCGTGTCGTTTATTTTGCCCTGTCGCATCAGTGCCGTGTGCTGATTTAGATTTCATTCAGGCATCAACCGGGTGACATGATTTGGGTGGTTAACGGCAAAGACCTTGCCACGACCGTCGCTTCGGTGAAGAGTGATTGCATTCAACAAGGATCCCGCTGCAGCAAAGAAGAGCCAATTTGTCGATGACTTGTGCGATAACGTCTTGCATTTCAGGGACAACCACAGTATATCTTTATGTGCGTATTCCACCACCCATGAAAACTGTCGAAGCAAATAATATTGGAAGCTGAGTTAGCAGAGACAATTTGTGTTTGTTTCTTGTTGCTGCTCTTAAAATGCAAGGTGTGTATTCTGCCTATGCTCCTGTGCGTTACCAAGATCCTCACCACCCCAGCCATGTCTACATCCTGCACAGAATCACACCAGTCAGTGTCTGTCGCTAACAGTGTCGGAGCAGCTCATCAGAGCACGGGTGCTCACTTCGCTGTCATTTTCCCAAAGGTCCGTGTAGACAAGCAGGACATGTCCGTCCCTCGGCTTTGCAGCAATCCTACACAGGTCCAAGACGATGTGTATGTACATGTGTGTGAGGGGGGAGGGGGGGTGGGTGTGTGTAAACCGCCCTCCTGTTGGTGTGAAGCAGTGTCATGCGCAGATCGGTTTTCGGTCAAAGAGACTCCCTGGCCTGATCTGATTACCACAGTGGTACTGAATCCGGGGTCAGCAAAGCGACATCCACAAATAGCTGAATCATCCTTTGTATATATATCTAAAACCAAAAATTTATTTTGAAAAAACTGAACACAAGAAACCGACCATAAATCTTTCTGTTCCTTCAAGTCAGAAACAGCATCGACTGCAGGAAGCATCATTCAACCCTTTCGAAAAAAAGAGGATCCACTGTCTTGTTCTCGGCACTTCAGATCCTGTTCTTTATTACCCAGCCGACGAAAGGTCAAGGCAGGACATTGCAAAGCACTGCACACCTCTGTGTGTGTGTGTGTGTGTGTGTGTGTGTGTGTGTGACATAAAGACATCCCGCTCTGACACCGAAGAAGGAAAATGTGTCGCACACCCAGCACGGAAGACAGGCCGACAGCCCGTCACTGTTTTCACGCGTCCGACAAAGTGATGAATGCACGTATCCAGAACAGAAAGGAAGGCAGGGGAAAAAGGGAAGAAAAAGAAAGAAAACAAGAGAGAAGGAACAGAAAGAAAGAAAGGGGGAAGAATTGGGAGCAGTCTGTGAAAAAAAAGAGAAGCAGCAGAGAAACGGATGGTTGCACAAAGCGAGAAGACAAAGGACGGTAGATGGGACAAAAGAGAACTGTACCGACGTTCTCGTTCAAAAAAAACGAAAAGAAAAAAAGAAGACGACTAACAAATAAAAAAAACAAAAACCCCTTTCCGCCACATATGAGGAGGATGGGGAGAAATGGAGAGACGGTCTTTCAGTGTGCTGGCTGCCAGACAAGGAGGCACAAGTCCTGGGAACGTACACTGCACAGTCAAAGATGACTTCAAGAGTGCTGCCACCACCGAAAGGAAAGTGCCTTTTGTGTTTCTGCGAGATTCTGAAAGACGCAGTGTAAATGACTGGTGTGAAAGCGCTTTGGTTTGTCTCTGCACAAGACTCGGCGCTATATAAGAAAATACTTTTGTTATCATTAATTTTGTTATTATTAAAGAGGGCCGGACTGACGAATTACAGAGCATTTAAAGAAGGGTATGCATTCAATGATACGTCTGTCCCTGTTTGTCCTAAAAGTTCATATAGTACAACACTGGTTCCTTTTTTACTGACTGGAATATGACCGTGGGGTTTCGCCGAAAGGGAGACAAAAAGGGAAATGGATGCAGACAGTGTATGAAATTGAATAGGATCGAGGAGTGTGCAGACAGTGGGTCAGTAAGCTGAAAACCTCCATCACTATCAAACAAACTAACAAACAAAAATAATAATAACAACAATGATAATAGGAGTCAAGAAGGAAACGGGGAGATAGGGTGTATGGGAGAACGTTCGGTATAATGACATGCAAATTGGATTTATGATATGGCGCAGGGACACGCGCGAGCACACACACTGACGCACGTACACACTCACACATACACGCGTACGCACGCGTGCGCGCGCACACACACACACACACACACACACACACACACACACACACACATTCATATAAAATAATCCTGACAATTATTTGTCAGAGCGCGTGAAAAAAAACATTTAATTAGCCATTCCCAAAATAGGTTTGTCATGAATCAAATAATTCCTGATTCGGTCGAACCATGAAGGAGCAGTCCAGAATGAAAATGACTTCCATCTAAAAAGCAATAGCAGTGAAGAAAGAAAGAAGGAAGGAAAGAGAAAACCAGAAAGAGAAGGCATGAAGAAAGGAAAGCAAGAAAGTGAGGCAGACGGTAAATAACGAAATTTGAAATGCGGAAACAGAACAAGGAAAGGAAAAAGACGAACACATAAATACGTGAATAAGTATATATATATATATATATATATATATATATATATATATATGTGTGTGTGTGTGTGTGTGTGTGTGTGTGGTAAATATATATATATATATATATATATATATATATATGTGGGGGGGGGGATGGAGGTGTTAACAAGCGAAGAAAAAAAAAGTGTGTGTGCGTATGTGTGTGCGTGTGTGGTAACAAACGAAGAAAAAATGTGTGTGTGTGTGTGTGTGTGTGTGTGTTGTGTTGTGTTGTGTGTGTGTTGTGTTGTGTTGTGTTGTTTGGTGTGTGTGGTAACAGACGAAGAAAAAGTGTGTGTGTGTGTGTGTGTGTGTTGTGTTGTGTTGTGTTGTTTGTGTGTGTGGTAACAAACGAAAAACGAACATAACAACAACAAAAAATAAAGAAAAAACAAATGGACGAAACAAGGACAGAGACGCTGATCAAGACACAGACGAGGGCAGGAATAGTGCAGCACAGCTTTACAACAGGACTGAGCCCCGAGGTTTTGTTGTGTTGCACTGTGTGCAGCGTGTCACTCCCTTACCAAAACAACATGACAGAGGACCGCACTGACGTCATCACGTGAGTCACGCGCATACTCAGACTGTGGAACGTGACGTCATTAGCTCCTTGCAGTGTGGAAAGTTAAATCCCTTCCCCTACAACCCATAGAAGATTTTTTTTTTTTTTTTTTTTTAAGAAGAAACGAATATTGTTCTGTACACTTGGGTATTGGGAAAACACTTCGTCTCTAAAATTGCATTTGGTGTGCATGCGTGCGTGCTTGTATATATGTGTGTGCGTGCGTACGTGCGTGTGTGTGTGTGTGTGTGACAGAGACAGACACAGATCAAGCGCAGAACTGTCCTTGTGTCTGTGATGATGGGAGGAGAACATGAAAAGGGAGCAGGAAAGGAATACACAAACTGTGGGGATGGTTGGTTTGACTGACTGATTTAAGGTCAGTTGTGACTTGCCGGGGAACAGTGCGGCGTGCAAATGGACAAGGAGAGGCCAGTAAATCCAGACAGCGCTCCAAAAACCGACGCTAAACGTGTGGCTTCCCCCACTCCGCTACAGACACTTCTACTGCCTTCGCCGCGTTAACTTCCTTCATGCCAGATAAACGGTAGAAGTGCTCTTTGGGCCCTGTAGCTATTCGTCTTGTTCATTGTTCATAGTTTCTTATTTATGTACGGTGTCGGGCGAGCAGAGATGAAAGCCCCCACACCTCTTCCCCACCCTCCACACACACACAGACACACAGACACAGACACAGACACACACACACACACACACACACACCGTCTCCATTACTCACCTTTTCATAATTATTCACGTACGTACGTGTCAGGTGTATGTATGTGTGGTTGTTGGGTGGGGAGGGGGATGAGGGGTGTTAGTGTTAATGTGTGTGTGTGTGTGTGTGTGTGTGTGTGTGTGTGTGTGAGGGTCGTCACTGAGCAGGATGAAAAGAATGTGCGTGCATATCATATAGCTAAATCTCAGTATTCAACACGAATAATTATGCTACCGTGAAGCTTATCCATGGCCCCTTCAGATTCAAGCGGGTGGAAAATTAGTGAACAGGTGAAATGTGTGTTTGTACACTGGAATAGGGAGTTTTCTTTGGCTAACACATTCAACAATGCAAAGTTTATGAACATGGCTAACCACGCATGAAATGTCGTCATTGCAGACATCACAGACTTACCAACTTGCTAAAAATTCCAACGAATGCGCAAAAGGGTCGTCAGTTCATTCCCAAACCACACGCCTAGCTATTTCTGAAACAGAAAGAGGAAATTGTGCTTGGCAGTTTTGCATGTAGTTCACTGCGGTAAGAATGTCTGATGTCACACGGGGCTTTCGAAACAATCTTTCGGGCGGAAATAAGCTCAGTGCAGAAACGGCCATGTTTTATGTCTTCTCCGTGTAGCACGCTCCTTTTCTAAACACCATCACATTTTTTCTTGTTCTTTTTTTTTACACGTGGTCAAAATTTAAGCGAAGTGTCTGGCACTATGCCTGTTATCAAGCACTTGCCATTGGTTTCTTAAAGAACGTTTTGCTGTGAGCACATAGACATGGATGACTCTGAAACAGCTCAACATAGTTTTAGTTCTTCATTAATTTAAAGGGGAAAAAAAGTGTTTCAACTGTCATATGAAGTCAGTCCTATTTCTCGTACATTAAGCAGTATTTCTGTTGCTGTAAGTTCTCCAATATATTTTTTCGCAATTTAAGTAACAGAAATTTGTATTTTGGGGGTGGGAGGGTATTAATTCAGTAAGGAAGGAATAGAGGAAACTACTGGCTGGCGTGTTAAAAAAAAAAAAATCCCTCGTGTTACTAACATGCATTCTTTAGCCTGAAAACGATTACAGATCCATTCTGGTTTGGTACTTTATGCTGCATAATTTCATAACCTTGTGTCAAATAATATAAGGAAATACCGGCATCTGCAGCGCTAAATGACGGTCAAACGTGTCGTTTTCCAGTTTAAGTCGGGCATGCCGCGAACAGCATGACTGAAATAAAGTTTAGATGGGTTGCATATTTTTTCTTTCTTTCTTTCTTTCTGTTCTTTATCTAATTTTCTCTTTTCGTTCTTCATTCTTTATATTTTCTTTCTTTCTGTCTTTTTCTTCCATCTTCTCAACTCATATTTGTTTGTTTGTTTTCATGCTGATCTGTTTGTTCATTCGTTATCTTATTTGTTAGGATGAGTGTTCGTTTGTTTTTGCTAGATTTTGTTCTTAGTTTGTGCATTCTATTCTCGCACAAAGTCGTATTTGTTTTCTGTTGTTGTTTTTTTTTGTTTGTTTTTTTCTTTCTTTCTGTCTTCATTAATTTTACTCTTTTTTCGTTCTTTGTATTTTGCTCTCTTAATATCTTCTTCCTGTTCGTCTTTCTTTCGTTCCTTTGTTCTTCGTTTCTTTCTTTGTCTCTCTCCCTCTTTCATTCTTTCTTTCTTCCACTCCTCATGTCCTTCTTTCCTTCCTTCCCTTTCCTTATCTCTCTGTGACTCTTTTCGTTCTTTTTATTTCTCGTCTTTCTCTATCTTTCTTTTCTTTTTGGTTGTTGTTTTTACCCTTCTTACGTTTATTAGTTTGCTAAATTGTTATTTCTTTCTTTCATTTCAGCTCCTTGTCTGTTTGTTTCTGTATTGTAATGTCACAATGTCCGTATTTGTTTTTCTTTCTGTCTTTCCATCTTACTTGTTTGATTCATTTCTGTTTGTTTGTTTTTTAAATTTCCTTTCTTCAGTCTTTCTTTTACCTGTCTAATTTTTTTATGTGCTTGCACACTTATTCATTTGTTCCACTTGAACGTTATTTGCTTTTGCTCTGTTTTGTTTTGTTTTTTTTTGTTGTTTTTTGTTTGTTTGTTTGTTTTTTGGGTTTGGTTTTTTTGTTGTTTTTTTTTTTTTTTTTTTGTTCGTTTGTTTTGTTGTTTTTTT
>NC_134876.1:40445311-40530311 GCF_041734735.1 Babylonia areolata | reverse complement strand
TCGTCCCCCACCCACCCATCCTCTGCTTCTCTCTCTCTCTCTCTCTTTCTCTGATGTCGCCCACCCCTCTTGCCATTCCACATCTTCCCTCTCCCTCACGCTTTCTTTCTTTCCACCCCCATCCCCCCGACCCGCCCCACCCCCCACCTTCCTTTCTACATCTTGGCTGATCCTGTTTGTCTGACTTTTTTGTGTGTGTGTGTGCAGCGCACTGTTGTTGCTCCTTCCACTGTGTTCACCCTCCCCCTCCCCCCTTTCTTCACCGCCTTTTTAATGATCCTTTTTTAATTCTAATTTTACCCCCACCCCCACCCCCTCCCCCTCCGCACCCCCTCCTCCGGCCCAACACCACCTTTTTTCTCTCTCTCTCTTTCTCTCGTTCTCTTTTCTTATTATTAGTTACTCTTCTTTTCTTGTTCTTTGTGCTAGATATACTGTTGTCCTGCTTTTGTTATCCAGTTTTCTGCCGCTCAAATTCATCATTGAATTTTATCCCCCCCCCCCCGGCCGCCCCCCCCACCCCCCCCATACACACACACCCTCCCCTCCTTCGCCTCACTAAGCAAGCAAAACATAAATCAAGTCACCTCGACCTCGCGCGCATGCATGTGTGTGTGTGTGTGTGTGTGTGTGTGTGTGTGTGTGTGTGTGTGTGCGTGTGTGTGTGTGTGTGTGTGTGTGTGTGTGTGTGTGTGTGTGTGTGCGTGCGTGTGTGTGTGTGTGTGTGTGTGTGTGTGTGTGTGTGCCTGCACCCCATTATGTCTATAGAAGTTAGTTTCTTTCTTGGCTAGCGTTCTGAAGAATCTAAGTTTGGTTACAGCGTCTGGCCATCTTAAGCCGATGTTTCCTCTGCACCTTCCCAGATCCCTCTTTTCTTTAAATAAGAGAGAGAGACAGACAGACAGAGACGGACACACAGGAAGACTCAGAGAGAGAAAATGGGGAGAAAGAAAAGACATGGAGTATCCAGCTTGATTTTACACGTCACATAAATTTCAACGTATATGGGCAGCAGCTGTAAAACTGCTTCTGAAAGTACGGTAGGAAGTTGAGCTGTAAGCATAGTACCATGCGACGAAAATTCTCCGCGCATTATTCCGATCATAGATCAAGCAGCTGAAGACACGTTCACCATGTGCAGATTTATAAACAGCAACATTTTTAGCCCAGCCTGCAAGAACACGTTCACAACCATGTTGGTTGCTATTCAAAATGACCAATACAAAAAAATGTGAAAGGGTGAAACTTGGCACATGGAACGGCTCTTGTAAATCCGTGAAAGTGCCAAACCTGTTACATGGAATGACCTCTCTATGCTTTTTCAAACGTGAAATTATCAAACCTTTTATATACAGCGACTTGCATAAAATAAAATAAAAATCAAAGTGTCAAATCTGTTATTTCAAATGACCAGAGCAAAAACGCGATTGGTCAAACTTGTTACATAGAAAAGCCAGTACAAAAAGTGAAAATGTCAAACCTGTGACATAGAATGGCCATATTTATAAAAACAAAAAGTGAAAATGTCAAACCCGTTATATGGAATCACATGTATACAGATATAGAGGGTCATGGCTGTTATTTTGAATATCAAATAGCCAGTACAAAAAAAGTATGAACGGGACATACTTATTACATTGAATAGCCAAACCAAAAACGCGAGAGAACCATGTTTGTGATTTACAAAGAACAGCGGCAAAATATGAAAGGATGCACTTCATTGCAAAGAAAGGTCGGAATAAAAACCTTTAGTGGTAAAACTGGCAGACGAAATGGTGGAGAACGGACGTACAGAAAAGTGAAATGGTAAATCTTGTCACACGGAATGGCCTGGATGAAACCGTGAAATGATAACCGTTATTGTATAGCACAGCCAAAATAAGAAAACGTGACAGACTTCATTGTAGAATACAGTCAGCATAAAAAGCACGACACAGTAACACTTGCTTTATGGAAGACCAGAATAAGACCACGAAAACGACAAAACGTATTGCAATGCACAGCTAGTTTAAAAACATGAAAGCAGGACGGAGATGGGTACGGAGAAAGTAACTTGTCATATGAAATGGCCGATCAAAAAAAAAAGTGAAAGAAAAATGATTGTCATGAACAGGCAGGTATATAGATTGCACTTGGTAAAAACCTGTCATACAGAATGGCCAGCGCACAAGCGTGAAAGAGAGAAACTTGTTTGGAACAGCCGGCACATTGCAATGGCAATGCGAAACTCGTTATATACTCATAATCATAAATGACGACACCCGTAGAATAGCATGCCCCCGGTGCAGACATTCTAAAAGGCAAAAGCCTATAATGACCGTTTAAGAAGTATGAAAAGTGAGACTAAGAATGCAGGACGATAATAAATTGTACAGATCGGCCCATATAAAAGTGCAAAATTGCAAACCCTGTGGGGTTTTCTTTGTAATAAAATGTCAATAGCAAAGCTTCGTATCGAACTGCCAGTCCACGTTCTAGAAAGGGCAATACAAGGTTAAGAACACGAATTTACAAAGGTGCGAAACGCAACATTTGTATCGAACTGCTTCGATATAAGGTATATTTTGGAACTTTTTTTTTTTTAATCCAGCCAAAAACACCCCTGGGTACAGATTACGCCAGTGAATTTAAAATCTCTTAGCATAACCAAGAAAGCATGTTTCAAAACCTGCTGTTCGTTTTATGCTCGAATTTACCGCGATAAAATCGAACATCAAGATTCAAGATTTTTATTCCGTCACGCTAAAGTATTAACACAAAGGTTCATTACTCTCTCTCTCTCTCTCTCTCTCTCTTCTCTCTCTCTCTCACACACACACACACACACACACATATATATATATATATATATATATACACATATCATACATACATGTACGTATTGTTGTTGTTTTTATAAACACACACACACTGAGCAAAACTGAAACTTAATCACTCTCCTCACATTGAAGAATGTGAAGTGCTGAGTACTATTCTTCACAGAGACGGGTAGTTCACAGTTCACAACTATCTGTTTCTTGCCAATAGACTTGCTCTGATCTGGTCTTGAATGCACCTCTATTTCCTAAAGAAATGTGTACAGATATATGCTGCCGTCCGAAATGAAAGCGGGGAATGGAAAACGACTAATCCATTTTAATCCCGAAGAGATACTTTGGCCATGCCTATTCCATACCAGGAAAGAAGTGGCTTGGGACTATGACTCCAATACAGAGGAGTCAAAAGCAAGAACTTGTATAGAAGTCTGCTGTGGATGACTGATTATGTAAAATGGCTCATTCAAAATTGTAGAAAATAAAATAACTTATTGCAAGGAATGGCTGAAGGAAACGAAACATTTTCAGATGGACCCGTACAAGTATAAAAAAAAGAAACAAATATAAACATACTATGGAGCTATGACAAGCTGTTTGTATTGAATAATGACATTGTTCCTGTGATATGAATTATGTTGATGTCTTATCTGTTGTTTGTATTGAAGAATGACATTGTTCCTGTGATATGAATTATGTTGATGTCTTATCTGTTGTTTGTATTGAAGAATGACATTGTTCCTGTGATATGAATTATGTTGATGTCTTATCTGTTGTTTGTATTGAAGAATGACATTGTTCGTGTGATATGAATTATGTTGATGTCTTATCTGTTGTTTGTATTGAAGAATGACATTGTTCCTGTGATATGAATTATGTTGATGTCTTATCTGTTGTTTGTATTGAAGAATGACATTGTTCGTGTGATATGAATTATGTTGATGTCTTATCTGTTGTTTGTATTGAAGAATGACATTGTTCCTGTGATATGAATTATGTTGATGTCTTATCTGTTGTTTGTATTGAAGAATGACATTGTTCCTGTGATATGAATTATGTTGCTGTCTTATCTGTTGTTTGTAGTGAAGAATGACATTGTTCCTGTGATATGAATTATGTTGCTGTCTTATCTGTTGTTTGTATTGAAGAATGACATTGTTCCTGTGATATGAATTATGTTGATGTCTTATCTGTTGTTTGTTAGGGGTTAATTGGTGTTCTTGGTCATGTTGCGTTTATGTGTTTGCTTTTCACTTGTGTGTGCAGTTCAAAAATGAATTTTTAAACAGTATCAGTATCAGTAGCTCAAGGTGGCGTCACTGCGTTCGGTCAAATCCATATACTCTACACTACATCTGCCAAGCAGATGCCTGACCAGCAGCGTAACCCAACGCGCTTAGTCAGGCCTTGAGAAAAAAAAATCAATTAAAAAAAATATATATGTAAATAAATAGATAAAATTAAGAAATTAAAAAAAATTAAACAAAATATCCGATGAACTGACAATAGCGAAGAGAAAAGAAATAATTGCAAGTGTAGTAAACAACGACAGAAAATAAGAACTGATAAAGTGTTCAAAATTGTCGGTGAACTTGGAAATGTGAAAGAAACAACTCCTTGCATGGAGTGGCCAATGACAGAAATAAATGTAAAAGCAATACCTTTGGGAGAAAATGAACTGTCTTTATTGAGTCCACAACAGCGAAGTTTGTGAGGATAGTTCTCATTGAGGTTTAACGTCGACACTTACCTGAAGTGACATGGCCGACGAGGATGACCATGCTTGCAAAGAGGTGGGGGGGGGGGAGGGGACAGCAATATCCACATTCCTTCCTATGAACCTTTCCCGTTTATGAGATGAAAAAAAAAGTTGTAAACTGGTTGATAACATTGCAATATATTCACTACATTTATTCCCCAGTTAAGAGATGTAAAGAAGGTCAAAGAGTGGAGGGGAAGAAATGTAGAGTATATATTATTACAATGTTATTTAAACAAATTTACGATTTTTCTGTCTTCGCAACGAAACTGCATGGAATGAACACAGGGGAAGAAATGTGGATATTGCCCAATGTGATTGTTGGATGTCTGTGACTGGAACTCACAACATTTGGAATGCGGTTTTTAGCGCTCTTCCTAACCAGGCACTCACGAGGCTTGCGAAGACTGTGCACAGCCAACAAATACACAAAAGCGTGAAGAGAGTGAAGTTCATCAGAATGGCCGGTGTTATGCCCCAGAATGACCCCACCCCCAAATTTATCGTATTGGATAACTGTGGAGAAGGCCTGAAATTACTCCAGTGAGAAGTTAGTGAAATGACCCCACGCGCTTAATAACAAACTGCTGTCAAATTAATTACCAAGCACAAATCAGCGTATCATATTTGAAAAAACAAAAGAGTGGAGCTTTAATTTTGGGCAGTTCCCAACACACTCCGGTCCTGTTCCCAGAGGCACTCCACGATGAGTCAGTGTGGACTGATACCTGTTCTACTCCAAGAGCCATTCAGGGACTTTCACCGGGTGAAATCCACACGAACACGAGTGAGGTCAGGTCATTTGGGGCAGTACACCTAGCCCCTGAATTCAGTCCCTCGGAGTCTTTGTGGAACATGGGATGGATGGAATCATTCTTGTTCTGTCCGAAAATAACCCTATCAAGATCTGACCCTGATTTTCTTTTCTTTGTAAATGTGAGTGATAACACATATCATTCTGGGTGTTGGATTTAGATAATACGGAGCACGGGTGTGGGGTTAAAAAGTAAAATGGCCCGTCAAGAAATATTTCCAAGAGGGCGTAGGGAGGGGACAAGGGGGGTGGGGGTGGGGGTTCTGGACTGACTCCAGTGGAGTCCAAACGGTGCAGGGAGGAGTCCTTTCCAGGCCCTACACCGGCACACCCCCACACACCCCAGCCCCACCACACCACACCCCTCTTTTGCAGCAGCTGTCCTTTTCAATTGCGGAACAGATCTTTCTCCTCCCACTCTCCTCCATCCCTTCCCTCCTCCCTCACGCCACATCTCTGTGATTGTTTTCTTCCCTCAAACAGAAAGGAAACAAAAGGACACTAACAAAAGGCAGAAAAGCAGCATTCTGTAGAGATTTCTCCCCTTCTGCTTTTCTTCATCACTGACAAACACAACATGAGACAAATAACGTAGAGAGCGGAGAGATTCATATCCCTGTCTCTTGTCTCTTCCTTCCTCCTTCCCTGTGTGTGTGTGTGTGTGTGTGTGTGTGTGTGTGTGTGTGTGTGCGCGCGCGCGCGCGCGTTTCCTCTCTCTTTCTCCCTCTCTCTCTCTCCTCTTCTCTTCTCTCGTCTCTCTCTAAGATAAATTGCCTTCGTTATTATTGCTGGTGTGTTATTTTTTGCCATAGTTTTTGTCGTAGTCGTTACATTTGTATCAGTCGTCGTTGCTATTGTTTTGCTGTTGCTCTTTTTGCCCCTCCTCTCTCCCTTCTGAACGTGTACACGGTTTTCTGTTGTTGTTTTTTCTACATTTCCCACCATCATTTTTATGCAGTATGCACTCGGAGTAGTTTATATCTGCAAGAACACACTGGGAGAATAAGCTTTGTCAACAATTTCAATCCTCGAGCAATTTCATTCTCTCTCTTTCTTTTTCTTTTTCCTCTCTCTCTCTCTCTCTCTCTCTCTCTCTCTCTCTCTCTCTCTCTCTCTCTCTCTCTCTCTCTCTGGGTAAAATCGGTCATTCACCAACAAGCAATATCACAGATGTATACGAGTGAACGTGGGAGTCGTAGCACCCGAACGCAGAAAATGAACGACCAATTTGTCTCAGATGTGCTCCACGACTATATATAACTATTGATATATTCACTTTTTTTTCTCAAATATGGAATTTTGGTCTCGAGTGAAAGGTCGTCCTCAAATGTTTTTGTTGTAAAAGTAACTGTCATGACAACAACAAAAAAGAAGATCCCGTTTTAGAGTGCAATATTTTTTTGTTTATATCGGAACAATAAGTTTGGCCGATCTTGAAGCGATTCATCTGTGTGTCAAATGAAAGTTAGTTGCTGTGAGTGCTTTGCCACCGGTATTCCACATGCTGGTATGACTCCTTAAAAAAAAAAAGCAACCAGTTTTGTTGCACATTTGCACAACTCCCACAAGTCACAGGATGTTAGTTTGATACCGGTTTACCATAATGCGCATATGCACGAGTCACCGGTTTTAACTTTGAAGTCTAAACCATGAACTATGATATCAACGGTTCTTTACAGTGTCAGATTTTTGTTGCAGTCAAGACGTTTGATATTTATGAAATAAAAAAAGAAAGAAAGAATTCCACAACATATGAACGGTACATATTTATTATTAATCTTGGTGAGAACAAAATTTCGTGAAGAATGTGGGCTTTTTGACACAAGCGTTAATCCCAGTTAACATCAACAGCTTGCCACAGACTGGCTGTTTGCTTCTGTGTTTCCGAATTTTATTAATATTAATAGGTCTCTATCTGACTTGTGGAAAGGCTGTTATCAGAGTTTTTTGCAGGGGGGGGGGGGGGAGGGTGGGGGGGGGCAGGGGAGAGGAGTGGGAAAGTAATGACAATTATTTGCTTCCATTAATAATCATTGCCATAGATATCTAATCATCTATTAAAATCAGTTTCTGTGAACGTTTGTTTAAGGATAAAAATTGTGAGCCGGACTCTTGCTTCGCTCAGATCAAGTCCAATATTTCAATATTTCTTTCTCGAGCTCTTCCACACAAATCAAACCAAAGACCTCCCACCCAGATCCGATGACAAGAGCTGACCGGGGGTGAGGAAGAAGGGCAACTAGACGGGACGATTCTGAGGGTGCGGGGGAGGGGGTTCAATTCTGGACTGGTCAGCGGAGTGGTAGGAGGGGTATGCGAGGTGTCAAACACCCCTATGGGTGTGGACACAAGGCGAGAGAGGCGTTGGTGACTCTGGCATCTCCTGCTCACAGGACCGGATATCGCCGAGATGAGGGTGGTGAAGAAGGTAGGTGGGTGGTAGTAGGGGGGTGAGTTAGGTGTCAGGCATGGGGGAAGGTATACGGGTGTTGGGGGGCCGGGGGAAGGTGGGGGGGGCAATATTGGCTTGCCACATTCCAGCACAAGGCGGCCGTTGAGGAGAAGTGGGGGGGTAGGGGCAGGGGGATGTCTCACACCTGCATGGCTGCGTCACCACGCAAGACCTCGTTGGCGCGCGCTTGTCAAGCACCCACTATCAGCCGGGCCTGTAAGCGAAACCCTGCGTCTCCTTGTGGTCAGCGTGATGGAAGACCCCGCACACCCTGACCCCACGTACAGTCCGCCCGCTCGCCCCGTCAATTTCGGACCATTTTTGCTCCATCAATCACCTCCCCTATCTCTCCCTGTACCCACCTGATAACGGGGCCGGTTACAGTTGGGGCAAAATAACGGGGGACGATTGTGGCTGGGTGGTGTTAGGTTATCATCGTCAATGTACATTTTCCTAATACCCCCCCGACTCTAATCGCGTTTCCGCACGTTGGAGATCTACAGCGCCCGAGGCTTCGTTCTGTGACCTGCAAAAAGGACGCAACGCGAAGGGGTTAAAGAACGTGACGTGGATATCGCTGACACACCACCGCCGACGCTAACGCCGAACACGTTGGGAGTTGTTGCTCGGTGCGCCAGGAGAGACACTCGGTGTGAGGGTGTCCAGGTCGTAATGAGCAGTGTACGTTTTCCCTTGACACACGCTCAAGCGAAGGGTAAAAAAAGCAAACACACACACACATATATATATATATATATATATATACGCACGCACAGTTATGCTTACATACACATGCGCGTGCGTGTCCTCAAAGTCCACGAAGAAATATTTGATCCTGATAACAATCATGATCAACATGACCCTCTCGTGTCTCTTGTGGATCTAAACGGTTCGTTCTTCCCCATTCACTCACTCATTCATTCATCCGGAAAGAAAGAAAAAAGAAAGAAGGAAAAGGGTTAACGAAACAATAGAGGTCTGAGGTCCCGCTGTCACTGATGTGGCGGTGACTCAACTTCTCCAGCACAAGAAGAGGTCACCACACAGACCGGTGATCAGTATTCCTGATAAGCCTTCATGCATACTCTCACCATTAATAAGCCGACAGATCACTACATAAGCATGCTGGACGAAGTTTTGTCTCTTTTCCCTCTTTTTTTGTTGTTGTTTTTATCGTTGTTGTTTTTTGCGTTGGTATGCACAAAACCCATGCGCTCGCGGTGGCATTGACACCAACATGCAGAAAACGCCGAATTTCCGCATTGTGATTGTTGTTCTAAGAATGATGGTGGCATGCCTGTGTCTTTGATTTGATTTGATACTTACATGGCACCTATCCTCGGTCGGAGACCAAGCACAAAACGCTTCACAAACACGGAGTCATTTGCCTACCTGGGTAGACGGCTGCCATTGGGCGCTCATCATTCGTTTCCTGTATCATTCAATCAGATTTCAGGCACGCACACCCACACATAAATGTAAGCATTATACGTGTAGATTTTCATCAAAAAGTAAGAGAGCGAAGGAAAGGAAGAATTACTAGCGCAACATCTCCAGACAGCAGGGGATATTGTTCACAACTGAAAGGGATCCCCGACATTAACTTGTCCCCGGCATCAACAAGTTGTTTTTTTTGTGGGTTTGTGTTTTTTAGTGCTTCTGTGGCGGGTACAGATTTTTTTTTCTTTTGATATGAAAAAAAAAAAAAAAAAATCCACGCAATACTATCAAGAAGAAATGAACAAAATGAATGGTCGTTGGACGAAATTGAAGACCGACAAATGCTTACTGACCTAATCATAGAAAAGAACCAACTGTCGTGACAAAGTGGTCAGCTTCACGGACTGACGACTGAGAGAGCGTAATGTTCAAAAAAAATTCAAACATTCTTCTACATGTGTGTGGCCATCCATGTCCTGCTCTCACGATTTCAAACCCTCTCTCCTCTCCAATGGCAGTGGAGATAGGGTTTGAAATCGTGAGAGCAGGACATGTTGTGAGTTCCCGTCGAAGTCTTCGGTGTGGGCAGATTCTCAAGTCTCCTCAGGTTTGTCCTCGTGACGACCTCACGTTGATAATTTCCTGTGGACTTCTGGCATGGGGCTGCGTCAGGACGATGCTTGGTGAGGCTGTGCACAGGGATGAGCGAAACGGCGAAGAAGATAAAGCAACAAAATGAAGCAAATAAACAAACTAACAAAAAAAGAAAAGAAAGAAAACACACATACAATCCAAACCTTAAAGAAAGAAGAAAGCAAAGAAAGACTAAGAAGTGAATGAACGCTTTTTGCAGATGAATAAATCCCCACTGGACAAAGTAACGAACGAACACTCCCCAAACAAATACTTACGACTCCTTTTGTCACCAGTGGAACGATCATGCCGAAGTGCTGAGCGTGTGAAAGAAACAGCAAGAAGCTTACTGGTAACATAAAAGCAATAATGGAAAGTGATTTCGAGTGCTTGCTTGCTTGAGCGCGCGCGCGCGCGCGCGTGTGTGTGTGTGTGTGTGTGTGTGTGTGTGTGTGTGTGTGTGTAGGCGCGACAGATGGAGAAAGCACACAGTGGCAGATTTGCATTCTGCAGGCACTGCATTTCTCCACGCACGCTAAAAGCACCAATCTTAGTTCACAGCATTGTGGTTGTAGGAGAAATATGGAAACATTTTGGTACGAATACGTATTATTTAGAAACCTGCATGCCGTAACATCATTTATTTTTTTTTATAAAGCCTATTACCATCGCTACCACAAAAACATCTATAAACACCATGTCTATAATACATTATCTGTAAGGACCATGTTTATCTATAACACAATACCTGTAAACCCCGTGTGCACGTTCATAAACCACATGTCTATCAACACCACGTATGTGAACACTTTGCTTGCTTAACTGCAGGAAGCTGAGGACGAAACTGTGCGATTATTGCCCTTCGAGGTTTCCGCCATTTTGTGGTGTTCTTACTCAATATTCCAGATCACTTCAAAGCGTATATATAAGGCAGTGCAATCAGCTGCTGTCTGTGCAAGCAGAACGATTAAGACAGAAACTAATGAGGACCCGCTTCACAAAAGACGAAGTGGCCAGCCGAATTCCTCGAAAAGTCAGCACTTAGCTGTAATTTCCTATGTCCACAGCGATAGTTTGACTGCAGTGCTCGGAGTAACACCTGTTCAATGAGCATTTGCTCCGTGCGGTATGCGAGTGAGTAGCGCTGCCCCCGTCACCTGGATATTGATCAGATGGAACAGCGGGGACCTCCGGAGACCAGCCTCCGAACCGACTGCTGTTTGGAGTTGTCACTGAAAAACGGGTTAACGGTCATACCCAGTAGGGCTGGAGCTTCTGTCTGTTGATTATAACACACACACACACACACACACACACACACACACACACACACAATATATATATATATATATATATATATATATATATATAAAGAGAGAGAGAGAGAGATTTGACTGAAGTGCTCGGGGTAACATCTGTTTAATGAGCCTTAATTTTGTCCGCTGTCACTTTGCGAGTGCAGTACCCACGTGCATATTATACATATATATATGTATATATATATATATATATATATATGTGTGTGTGTGTGTGTGTGTGTGTGTGTGTGTGTGGATTAAGGCGACATCTATTAGCGAGTTGTAAATTTAACGGGGTAAAAATCTGTCCTTCTGTTGGTTTCTAACAGGGGAAGGTGGGTGTTAAACTCAACCTTTGGTCGGCGTTTAAAAGGAGTGTCCACAGCGGAGGGTATATTGTACAACGTAAAGCCGCGCAATCCGGGTATTGTGCAGAACAATAGAGCGGCGTTAGAGAGCCAGGACGGGGGGAAGGAGGAGGGGGGAGGGTGGGGGCAGGAAGGGGGAGAAAAGGGTATGGGGGTGTCCGCAGTCCTCTGCCCTTTACCTGGCGCGGCCATTGCCACCCACAGCACTACACACCTGTTGCTGCGCAGGGCCTATCGCCCCCTGATAAGTGTCTGTTCACCAGATAACACCCGCCGATAGGTTTCTCTTTTGAAATGTGTTGGCGCTCCGATGTTGCCATTGTGAGCTGTCCGAAGGAGGTTTTAGAGGTTGGTGGGGAGTAAGGCCCTGGCCACACATAGGGGCGTCCGAGGGGCCACCCAGCCCCTGCTCTACGGCCCTGGCCGCCCGCTATCACTGCCCGCGAAATCATGGAGATTAATTAGGCAGGCGCCGAGCAAATTGTATGCAGCTTGCCATTCTGCGCACGTGTTTTCATAATCATGGCGGATCCAAAGGACATTAGTAATGTGGAGTAAATCCTCTCCCCAGCGGCCGGTCCCAAGCCCCCGCGATCAGCGCGACACCTTGACCAATGGGCGGCCCGGCCCGGAGAGCCCCTCAGCGGGGGCACTCTTCCTGCTCAGCTCACGCCGAGAACAAAGTAAACGTCAATATTGATTCTTATGCCAGCCACTGTGCGCTTTTGAAGCAATAAAACCTCCCTGGGGATATTTGATTCTTGGGCCCCACTCTACGGTAACTGGGGGGGACTGTCGTCTGAGAAAATCACTGAAAACCTTCCGCTTTCCTTTTTCCTGTCTCCCTGTTGGCCCTTGGCTTTTTTTCTTTCTTTTTTTTTCCTTTTTTTTTTTTTTTTTAAACCATTTTTTGACTCATAATGGGACTCTCCCAAGATCTGTTGTCGTTGCTGTTTCTTCTGAGAACGAAAATGCTGTTTACACAACTGCCTGCTTGTTGTTTTCAATGTCTGTAGTTCTCTTTTTATTTTTCCTGGCCAGTTTCAAACTCAGTTCACGATTGCCTGATTCGATTATCGTTCACTGATTGTTGGCGTCGTCCGTAATGATCTTTTATTACAACTGCACACACACAAGTGTCACTGCTTGGCGTGCCAGCCTTACAGGAACACACCAGTCTGAATACAGGACGAGGAGGGAGTGTTGGGAAAGGGAGGGGGTGTAATTACACTTCAAGATTACCATGAGAGTTCGCTCCGTGCTGGATTTAGTGCCGATAGGAATTTGAGTTCGTGCAAAGTCGTAAATCTATGTGTCAAAGGATTAAGACGTCACGATTTATTAAGGACCATTTTTCAAGCGCCTCTGAGAATATGGGTATTTGGTGATAATAAACATGCTCTCCGAGAGCGCGCGCACACACACACACACACACACACACACACACACACACACACACACACACACACACAAAGCGCGCCAAAGTTTGGTTGAGGGCCTTGGGAGGTGTGCGAGGTGGAGGACAGGGGAAGAGAAAGACGTAGTCTGCTTTGTGCAGGGGGTAAAAGGGGGTGGTGTCCACCACCATCCACACCACCATGACATGATCCGCAGGGAGCGGGTGGAGAAGGAGCAGTGATCAAACGAGCAGAGGATGTGTTATGTGAGGTCCTGATGGGTATGGGGGTGGGGGTGGTTGTGTGGGGTGGGGGTGATTGTGAGGGCGTTGAAGTGGAGGTTTATGGTGGTTGTGTGGGGTGGGGGGAGATGGTTGTGGTAAAAAGTGAAGACAACCCCACTCGTTCCCACCCAGCACAGGACTGATGGTCACATGGCAATCATTTCCTGGTGCAACGATGGCCCTGTGTCACAGGCCCTATGTTCGATCGAATATATCGTTCGATCCCCGGCCTAACACACAGAACTGATGGTGTGACCACGTTTTTCACAATCATGAAGACGGTGGCCGTGTGGTAAAGGCCGTAATGGAGGCCAGACACATAAGGTTCAGTTCCCACCCAGCTTTATGTATGATGTTGTCAACAGGATCTTTGCTACTCTGTTATGGTGATGACACTGACCGTGACATAACGGTGGCAATGTGGGAGAAGCCTTACTGCTGGTATGAGGTTCGATACACGGCCCCGCACAGTTCTGGAGCTGTGGATGTTTTGGACTGGATTTGAGAGGTTCGAGGTTCGGATCCTGCATTGACACAGATTTTCCCTCTATTGTGCAGTTGACCTGGCGTGGTAGTATAAATATATGAATAAAGAGAACGTGAGTCGTGCTGCACTTTCTGAAAAAGAATCATGAATTTTGGAACCATTTCCGTTTAAAGTCTTAAATTTGTTGTTTTGTTTTCTGCCCCATCATCTGCACCGTTTCAATGGCATTACTCCCATGCCACTCAATCCGAGTCCCCCATACACAGCCACACCAGGGCTCGTCTGTCGCAGACCCAGCGTCGGCATCCACAGGGAGCCATCGATGTCAGGTCGCCAGGAGGCTACACACCGGAGGAGACCCTGCACTGCTGCCGAGTCAATTCGGTGGTGTTCAGTAATGCCTGTTCTGACTTAACGTACTCAGGACACCACCTACAAAGCCCCCTACTAACGACAATAATGGCTCAATCGGGGAGCCTGGTTTATTCTTATTCTTGTTGCTTATAGTCCAGCCGACCGCACAGGGCCATATCAGGACTGTCAAACCATACAAATGCTCAACCGCGTCAACACGAAACTGTCACATCTACAACAACAACAAAAAAACCCACTAAGACAAACCCACAAAACAGTTCATGACACGGTATCCCAACCATTTAGCTCCTTATGGCAAATAAGACTAGGCCATGCTGAGGACGCCTGCCATTCCGCTCAGTTCATCATCCCCAGATTACAAAAAAAAATCGTAAAAAAGGGATAAAAAAAAGCAATACTTCAAAGCTAAACAAAAATACATTGAAAGGCCATATAGGCAAATAACACTGCAGAATGGGCAGCTAGTGCCCATCCCAGTGTTTACATCTCACTACCTAACCATCAGAGCAAAACAGCACAGATAGTACATCATAGACTGCGGAAAAGAGAAAAAAAAAAGTGTCAAGGCTTGCTTGAAAAAAGAAAAGGGAATGGACTGGGGAGGCAGAAAGAGGAGACAACAGTGAAGATAGGAAAAAGGCAGAAACAAAGAGAGTGACAGAAAAGGCGGGGATGCTATTTATACTGAAAGACCCCGGCATCCACAGGGAGGGGGGGGGAGGAGAGGACATGGGGGGGGGGAGCCTGACTGAGTGATCGTCTCCCCAGAGTGGAGACCGCCACCACGTCCCTCCAACGACTCTCCCCCATGAATCCGCCGACACTGTTGGGACCTTTTTATTTATATTGATGATTATGGAAGAGGAGGAGAAGAGGAGGAGGATGCTATAGAGGTCCATTTAGGTTTGGGACTACGTGACAAGGCTGTACTCTACGCTTCCTGTCATAATGATATCCCGGCGTCAACCAGGCCGGAGAGATACAGACACTTTCAGGTAATTAGAGTAACACACCCAAAGACGCATCCGTGAAGTGAAGGATACTCGACTGTGTTGTCCCAGTCTTCTTATTCAAGCCCATAGCACTCTCAACTCTGGGTAGGAGCCGGCCGCGGGCCGAAAAACCCACCTCAGCTGGGATTCGAAGCTGTTTCCTCACTGCCGTCAGTCCGCGATGCTAACCACTTCGCCACGGCGGCTGGTTAAATTTTAAAGGTTTTGATTTAAATGAGTAACACGGAAGAAAAAATAAGAAAAAAGAACGTACGACACAAACAAATAAAGACTGCAGTGATAATTGGCAAAACAGAGCACTTTGGACGTTAAAAAGAGTTGTTTTCAGTTCTTGTGCCATATTTATGTGATATAGATGTGTAGGTATCCAATGTATTCATTTGCACTTAACACACTGTAACTATAAAGAATCGCTTAAAGAAAAGAAAGTGAGCGAATAAGTGGGGGAACGGGCCAAATATATTTTTCTTAAGAAATTATATTTTGTTCTTGCAACAGATTGCCTGAGCAGAAGAATGCTACCTGTCAACAAGCATGCAGAAGTGCCTGACGGAAATGGCACGTTATGACCCATACAGCGACAAGATTTGATCGCCTGCAGTGAAGGATTCATGAGACAACTATGCCAATGAGACAGACGGACATCACATAAATAAATTGATGTCAGCGGGCATGAAAACACACAGTACAATTAGACTACATCTCTCTCTCTATCTCTCTCTCTTTCTTTCTCACACACACAGACACAGAGAGAGAGAGAGAGAGAGAGAGAGAGAGAGAGAGGCACGCATGCAATCATGCATGCAAACACAGACAAAAACACAAATACATACATACAACATGTTATTTGACTCAATTCTCCGTCCGCCTTCACCGTTGTAGCTGCCACATAACTGTACGTTTGTTGCTTCAATAACTATTGACATGCTTTCCGAGTTATGTTTTTAAAAAGAAAAGTGCTACAAAACATCCGAGATGACATTTTCACGTCAAAGAATAAACACGAAGCCACATCTGCACGCTTGAAAGCAGTCGCTAGCTTCTGGATTGACTCATCAACCTGGGTGATTTTCCAGTGTGCAAGTTAGCATGACGGAGAGCGCCTGGCATGCCCCCATTGCTTGATGTTTTGTGCCAGTGAGTCGCCAAGAACGCTCTGATTGCCGTTGAAAGGTTCACAACACTCTCCAGCCTTCATTTTGGTGTCAGAAAGAGCACTTCGCTTGGTTCCATCAGCGTTGAATTTGTCGTGTTCAGACGGTAGTGAGTTCTAATCATGGACACCCCAAAATACAGAGAAAAAGTCATTCTCGCTTCCCACACTCTCTCTGTGTCTGTCTGTCTGTCTGTCTGTCTGTCTCCTTCTCTCCCCCCCCCCCCCCCCCCCCGTCCACCCTCCTCTCTCTCTCTCTTTCTCAAGTAAAAAAAAAGAGAGAGGGAGAAGCGGTTTGAAAAACCGAGGGGTGTGTGTGTGTGTGTGTGTGTACGTGCGCGCGCGCGTGTGTGTTATGTGCATGCTCGGGCGCATGCCTGTGTATGATATCTGGTGCCTGTGACAGCTGCTTGCGTGAGTGAGAAAGATGGTATGTGTCTGCACAAGTTTTTCACTCGTTCACAAAACCATATCATGAAGCAATTTCCACTCATTTGTCACTCAGTGAGCGATTAGATGAATGAGTGAAGGGTTGGGGGAGGGGTTGAGAGAGGAAGAGGAGAAGGATGTCCACAATTACACGTTCATTCACAGGATCAGTCAATGAATGAAGGAAGGACAGAAGGACTGAACAGGAAGGGGAGAAAAAAAGAGAAAAAAAGGTGGACGTGGACGTCTCTGAGTTCCATGCCCATTCATAAGATCACGTACTGCACACAGCGCAGACAATTGATACCACACACACACACACACACACACACACACACACACACACACACACAGATGAATTCACACATTCAAACAGACAGACAGACAGACAGAAACACACACACACACACACACACACACACACACACACACACATACCAGCGGGTCCTTTCGGAACTCTTTATTGTCACATTATTCAGAGTGTGACACGGATTCTACGTGCTTACGCAAACTATGAGAGCGCTACTGACGAAACCGCAGTCAATCACAGCTGTTCAGCTCCGTGATCAACCACTTCCGACACCGAGAGTGAGATCATGTTTGTTCATCATTGGGATTTTTTGTTTGTTTGGGAGGGGGTGAGGGGCTTTTTCTTCTTTTTACTTTTGCATTGTTCGGTGTTATGCTATCATGTATGGGAGTGTCACTTTTTTTTTAACGACCCAGACATTTTTTTTTTAAACTGAAACTTTCTTTTAGCATCGGTCATAGCCACAGTTAAATACTAAGTGAGCAAGGGAAAGGCGAAGGTACTTGATTTGGTGTGGTTTCCAGATTTTCACTTCCTTAAGGTCCAGCGCATGCACGTACCTTCATTTTTCTTCTCTTATGATAAAAGAAAGACGGTATTTCGAAGACACGTCAGTATATAATCTTTTCAGCGAATTCTTTTTTTCTTTCTTTCTTTCTTTCTTTCTTTCTTTTTTACCTTTCATCGTCATTACGGTGCAGTCATGTGACTAATGAAATTTCATATCGTATACCAAGTGATAAATGAATAATTACATAAATTTCGTCACACAAAAATGTCTCTTTACTCATTAAAAAAATATAATACGTACATATGCGCGCATGCACATACCTAAACACACGCGCATCAAATGACACACGAACACACCCACCCACCCATCCACATCCCACACCCCCACACACACACATCAATGGATCTGGACAAGTCCTATTCTTGTCAAGCTTGTCAAAAAGTATCAGGATGTTAAAGCATATCCGATCCCCACCGTCTCCTCACCCCACGCCCAGTCCACACACACCTTAATACTCTTCACGCGCACCTCTCAGCTCAACTGAGCGCCGCGCTGACTGCACTGAGGGAGAAGAGCTGCTCTCAGCAAAGCATCCGTCCCTATCCACACTCCATTCTTTTCAGCACCCCCCCACTTCAACAAACACAAGGCTTTCCTGACCTGTCACACACCCCTCCCCTCAGGGCCCGGGTCACTGTGCGGTTTGATCCGATGACCACAACAGACCCGTTAGTGCGTTTTAAGGGGATCACACCCGTGAAGACCCACCTAATACCCGGGGATTTTCGGGACTCCCTCGGTTAGCCTGGCCAGCGGCGGTGAAGCGTGCGGAGTTTGGCTTGTTTGGGGCGGCAACAGGCACACCACGGCTAAGGGACAACGCCGAGGGTTCCAACTTCACGGCGAGGGAAAAGCCGTGACCCTGACACGGTCCCAAGACACTGGAAGACGCTTGTTTGGGGTGAGGGCAACTTGGAGGAGGAGGAGGAGCGGCGAGTTGGAGTGGGGGATGGGGGGGGGAGATAAGAGAGAGAGGCACGTGCAGGGAGGAGGTCAGGGGAAAGTGACCGTGGAGGTGGCCAGGCGAGTGTAATGAATGAGTAAAGCCGGCAAACAAGGAGGCCAAACAAGGGTAAGCCCAGGAGCTTAGTGCAGAGCAGAAGGTTAACCACCACCTAGGCCTTCATTACCAACCAGCTCAACCGTTCCGGATCAGCGCTGTACTGGGAAGAAAGAAGAAGACAGGCAACAGCCACGGCCAGACATCATGGGTGACGGCGTCATCAGCAGGTGATGGCTCTGGATGAAGGAGGTTTAGGGATGGGGTTTGTGTGCCAACTGAAACTTGTGTGTACACTGTACGGAATGGCTTCACTTTTTTCTTTGCTTTTCTTTTTTTTAGACTGACTTATGAACTGGTGTGCTTGAACAGAATCGGAGCGAACTGAGTCGTGTTGTTTATTCCCCAGCTGACGAGAGAACCTGGAAGGGCAAATCCAAACAACTGAAAGAATTTAAATAACAAACGGCACTAAGATGTATGCTGAACAAATAGTTTTTAAATCCGAGCACCACTTGTGAATGCCGAAAATGTTTCCTATCCAGATTACTATTTGGGACATTTCTCTACCATCATGAGGGAAAAATAAAAACAAAATATAACTTACTCAGCAGGCACGAGAAAAACAGGGGGATCATCAATAGACACAGGAGGTCTTCAGCAGTCCTATGAAGATCTTCATCTGTCACAGGAAGGTCTTCATCACAGTCACAGAAAGAGGTCTTCAGCAGTCCTATGAAGAGCTTCATCTGTCACAGGAAGGTCTTCATCACAGTCACAGAAAGAGGTCTTCAGCAGTCCTATGAAGAGCTTCATCTGTCACAGGAAGGTCCTCATCACAGTCACAGAAAGAGGTCTTCATCAGTCCTATGAAGATCTTCATCTGTCATAGGAAGGTCCTCATCACAGTCACAGAAAGAGATCTTCATCAGTCCTATGAAGATCTTCATCTGTCACAGGAAGGTCTTCATCACAGTCACAGAAAGGAACACAAGAGATTGCCGCAGACACAATAATTTTTTATTGTGTTGAAAAAGCCCACTTACGCAAAGAAACAAACATAACAGACAGTATAAAGAAAAGATAATAGGCAACGCTGCATTGTGGCGACACACTCTCTCCGGGGAGAGAACCTCAAATTTCACACTGAGAATTGTGTTGTATCAATCCAATACAGCCCAGTTCACTATAATACAACACAAATCCTTAAGTATCACAAAACAGACCTGCACATTTATTGAGTAAGAATCACGAATAGCGGGTCATCATTAGAGTCACAAAGAAGTAATCTTTATCAAGAGTCAGAGACAGGGCTGTTCACCGAAAGGCAACCAAAAAGGGGTTTTCCGTCAAGAGTTAGAACAATCTGTCTTCACTTAGACTCGCCATAAAGGGTTTTGTTACCGAAGTCACAAAAAGTAATCTTTAAAAAGAGTCAGAAGCAACACCAGAATAGGTTTTCCATCAAGAGTCAGAACAATCTGTCTTCACCGAAAGTCGTAATAAAGGGTTCAGTCTTCGAAGTAACAAAAGTAATCTTTATCAAGAGTCACCTAACCGGATCTCCACCAAGTCAGGAAAAATAGTCTTCATTGTTAAAAAGATCCCGAAATGGGTTTTCATCTTGACTAACAACAAAGGGATCATAGCGTTAAGATTTTCATTTTCACAAACGAAAAGGGTTTCTTGGCATTAAATCACTAAAGAGCTCACGGGAACATTGTATTGTATTGCATTGTATTGTATTACGTTTTCAAGACAACAGATTTCTCTGTCTGATATTCGGGCTGCTCTCTCCGGAGAAAGCGCATCGCCACAGAGCTGCGCCACCCTTTTCTTCCTGTCTACAAGTGTACTTACTTCACTACCACAATAGATTTATCCATAAAGTGTTTGCCTGGGACAGCCCTTTTGTTGCCCCGGCTTCTGTTAAGTGCATGCTGCACACCGGAGTCCGGTTCATCGTCTCATCCAAACGACTGGTGTTCATAAATATTTACCCTTCTCAGCGATCACTGATTCCCTGCGGGAGAACAGTACTTGAAGTTGACGAGTCTGAGTCAACAAGTAAATTGCGGATCATGTCATTCTCTTGGAAAGTAAAACGATAATAAGAAGAGGAAGGGGAGGGGGCGGATGAGTGTTCTCAACGTTTTCAAATCAACAATAAACACAGTTGTGTGATATTGAACACGATGTCATTGCTTATTGTTTGTAGTTGTGGTGATGAAAGAACAACAGACCTGGAACTTACACTTGCACACACACGCGCCCGCACACACACAAACACAAGGTGCGGGGAGACAGAGAGACAAAAAGAGAGAGAAAAGCCACATGACTGTTTTTGCTGGGGTTGTTGTGGGATTTTAAAAATTGTTTGGGTCTATAATCTTTTCGTTTTTATGTGACTGGATTCTTTTCGTTTTCACCCATTTAAGGACTGTCTGACGACCGGAAATCGCACCATTATGTTCCCAATGGCTTTTTAAGCACATGTTAATTGTGCACTTCAAAATTCACTTAAAGAGCACGAAGGCAGTAAACGTGTTCCAACAGCAAGGCGAGTAATCAACTTTACAGCAATAATGCTAATATTCCGGAGAAAGTGAGGAACACCAACTATTGGTAAAACCATACAATTGCCTTTTCTCAGATTTTGAGTTCCAAATGCATTGTGATATTTTTGCTTTTTGAAAACTGAGCTTCTGTATAATGAACCCAGCGAGTTTGATGTATTAGCGTGAGTAGTCATTGTGAATCACTCTCTCTCTCTCTCTGTCTCTGTCTCGGGGGTGAGCTGTTGTTACCTGTTCGAAGCGGACGCGTTTCTCAATGTTCTGCAAATAATTAACGTTTTTTTTGTTTTGTTTTTTGGTTAATTGCGCTGCATTGCTTCAAGTACGATTGTTGATGATTGACACTGAGCAATCATGCCTTCAGCCACGCTTGATTTTCGTGTTCGATGCGGTGGATTCGTCTCCGTTTTCATCAGTTTCATGGCGAAACGAACAAAACAGAAAGCGGCCATGCAACTTCATGCCCTTTGAGTGCGTCTCGCCTGACCGGTGTATTGGATGGACTGGCCCTCACTGTGTTTTTCTTCAGTGACCTCCTTTTACGGTGTGGCGATGTAGAGCTGAACCCTGGACCCAAGTCTGGCAGTACCATGAGGCAGGCACGGCTGACCAGTGAGGGTGCCGGACGACAAGCCAGTACTGACCAGTCAACGGTTCCTGACCGTGACCTGTCTTCTACAGTGGCTTCAGGTGAGAGATCGAACGCTGATCCTACAATGAGAGATATGATGCAGAGTCTAAATTTGATGGAGTGTCTGACGATCTAAAGAATGTGAAAGACTCTGTCAATAATCTTGAAAAAGAAGTGCATGATGTCAGAGAAACTATGGACGAACTGACCAAGGAGAATGAATGTCTGAAGGCAGAGAATGAAAGATTAAGAGAGAGACTTGACAAAGTAGAAAGAAAAATTGATGACCTCGAAGGTCGCTCGGAAAGAAATAATCTGATTTTCTATGGTTTTTCAAGAAGAGACAATGAAACAAAGAAAGTCTATGGAGATGTGCTGCAGGACCTCATTACTGACAAACTAGAATTGTCAGGTGATGTAGAATTTGATCGTGTCCACCGTCTGACCAATAAACATGATTCTCCTATTATTGCTAGATGCACATTTTACAAAGACAAGGAACGAATTTTGAAAGCAAAAAAACAAACTGAAAGGGAACACTATCTTTGTGGGGGAAGATTTCATTCAAAGAGTGCGAGATATCAGAAAGTGACTTTATCGTCATTTGAAACATGCCAGGGCAAGTGGAAAGCGAGCGACAATTGTATTTGATCATCTTCTGATCGATGGCAAGACATTTGCCCTCGATGAAAATGATCAACTGAAGGAAAGAAGTTAGGGATTTGGCCGGCCCAGACACAAAGGTAATGTCGCTATAAAAACCACCCTGACAGAGAATGCACGGGTATCGAAATTTAAAGTGTCACCGCTTTCTAATTCGAGCCTTAAGAACACATGCACCACAAACATTCAACCGATTTCAGTGAGTTCTAAATCTCATGCTGATCTTGCAAGTAACAACATAATCAGTGCAATGCAAGAAAATGAGAATGTGTGTGAAATTCCCATACGACCAAACTGTAAATGTGTACATACAGAGGGTGAAGTTGGGAAATCATACGATATCGCAGGTGAAAGCGTGAATGAGTGTGAGGCTGAGAATGTTGGATGTACTGATTCAGTTAATTCGGTTACAAGTAATAATCAGTCTTTCTCTTTTTTGCATTGGAATGTCGGTGGTCTCTTTAACAAAATTGGCGACAGAATGTTTATAAATTATATAGCTACATTTGATTTTGTTTGTCTTGTTGAAACAGTTATGGATAACCTGGATTCCCCTTTGTTCCCCGACCACACGATATTTTCTAAAGCAGCAGTGAAGCTGTATCATCATGGCAGGAGTAGTGGGGGAGTGGTTTGTTTGATTAAGAATGAGTTTGTACCGTATGTTCATCATTCATTCATTATGCCCATCGCTCCTGGTGGAACATAGGCCATCGACGACCCCTCGCCATCGCACTCTGTTCTGGGCTGTTCTGGCCATTCCAGTCCAGTTGGTCCCTTGCTGCTTCAGCTCAGCCTCGGTATCTCGCCTCCAGCTGTTGCGAGGCCGGCCTCTCTTCCTCTTTCCCTGCGGGTTCCAGGTCAGGGCTTGGCGTGTGATGCTGGACGCTGGCTTCCTGAGGGTGTGTCCGATCCAGCCCCACTTCCTCCGCAGTATCTGCTTGGCCACTGGTTCCTGTCCCGCTCGCTCCCACAGATCGTTTCGGATCTTCTCCTGCCATCGGATCTTGTAGATGCGCCTCAGACAGGTGTTGAAGAATGTCTGAATCTTATGCTGCATCGTCTGTGTTGTCCGCCATGTCTCGCATCCGTAGAGCAGAATTGACTTCACATTGGAGTTGAAGATGCGGAGTTTGGTTTTCATACTGATTGCTCCAGATGCCCAGATGTTCTTGAGCATGATGAAAGCTGCTCTTGCCTTGCCGATTCTGGCTATGCATCTGCTTGGCAGATGTGGTGTAGCGTATATTTATTTGTCCGAACGCAGTGACACCTCCTTGAGCAACTGAAACTGAAACTGGCTGTGACGTTTCGGTCCGTGCCTCCCTTTCGGTCAACCACGCTTCCCAAGTAGAAGAAAGACTCCACCTCCCTGATGGGCTCTCCACTGACTGTGACTGGTGTGTTGGCAGTGGTGTTGATCTTCATCAGCTCGGTCTTCTTCTTGTTGATCTTGAGCCCTGTCCTGGCTGACGTGGTCTCCAGGCGAGTGGTCTTGTCCTGCATCTGGCTGTGGTTATGTGACAGGAGTGCCAGGTCATCAGCGAAGTCGAGGTCGTCCAGCTGTGTCCAGAGTGTCCACTGTATATCGTTGCTTCTGCCTGTTGTAGTGGTCTTCATGATCCAGTCGATGACCAGGAGGAACAGGAATGGTGACAGCAGGCACCCCTGGCGAACTCCGGTCTTCACCTCGAAACTTTCGGACAGCTGGCCTGCGTGGCAATCCTGCAGCTCTTGTCTTGGTAGGTGCACCAGATGAGGGAGATGATCTTCTCTGGGACTCCGTAGTGCCTCAGCAGCTTCCACAGCGTCTCTCTGTCCACACTGTCGAAGGCCTTCTCATTATCTATGAAGTTGATGCAGAGGGGGGAGTTCCACTCCAGCGACTGCTCCATGATGATGCGCAGGTTGGCGATCTGGTCGGCACAGGATTTGTTCCGCCGGAAGCCTGCCTGCTGGTCGTCGGAGCTTGGGGTCGACGGCCTCTTTCATCCTTTCCAGTAGAACCCTGTTGAGAACCTTGCCTGGCGTTGACAGGAGCATGATCCCTCGGTAGTTGCTGCAGTCCCTGAGGTCTCCTTTCTTCGGCAGCTTGATGATGATTCCTTCTTTCCACTGGACCGGTACCTCTTCCTTCTCCCAGATCTTGCTGAAGAGGCTGTATAGCATGTTGACAGCTGTTTCCATGTCTGCTTTGATGGCTTCTGCTGGTATCTCGTCCGGCCCTGCAGCTTTCCCATTTCTCAGAGTCATGATGGCCTTCTTGATCTCTGCCTTTGAGGGTTTGTCGCAGCTGATGGGCAGTTCTGTCTCTGGGGGTGGAATGTCTGGTGGTGCGTCAGGGGCGGGGCGGTTCAGCAGCTCCCTGAAGTGTTCTGCCCATCGTTTCAGCTGTTCCTCGGTTGTTGTCAGTGGGTTCCCGTTCTTATCCTTCACTGGCTTGTCTGTCTGCTGGAACTTGCCCGTCAGCTTCTTGGTCACCAGGTACAGGTCCTTCAGGTTCTCCTGTCCGGCTGCTGCCTCTGCTTGACTGGCCAGGTCGTCGATGTAGTCCCTCTTGTCCTTCTTGATGCTCCTCTTTACATCTCTGTCCGCTGCTGTGTACTCTTCCTGTGCCTTCGCCTTAGTTGCTCTTGTTCTGCTCGTGTTCAGCGAAGTTTTCTTCTCTTTCCTTGTTTCCAGCTTGTGGATGGTGTCGGCAGAGATCCGTTCCTTGTGCTGAGTTTTCTTCTTGCCAAGGACCTCTTCACATGGGTCGTGCCAGAGCTTCTTGCTGTGTTCCCACTGTGTCTCGATGTCCATCTCACCATCTTCTATCAGCTCTTGTATTGGCTGGAACCTGTTGGAAAGGCTGATCTGGAATGCTGCGTGTGTGTCCTTGTTTCTGAGCAGTCCAACATGAGACTGAACAGTGTGGGGGCAAGAACACACCCTTGCTTGACTCCGTTGGAGACAGGGAATGGTTCTGAAGTCTCTCCGTTGTCTTGGACTCGGGCCAGCATCCCATCGTGTAGTTGCCGTATGATGGTGATGAACTTTCTGGGACATCCGTACTTCGCCATGATTCTCCAAAGGCCATCTCTGCTAACAGTATCGAAGGCCTTGGTCAGGTCGACATAGGTGGAGTAAAGGTCGGCGTTCTGTTCCTGACACTTCTCCTGGCAGTAAACACCATGTCGATAGTCCCGCGTTCTTTCCGGAAACCACACTGGCTCTCTGGTAGGAGACCTTGTTCAAAGTGCGCTATGAGACGGTTGAGTAGCACTCTGGCCAGAGTTTTGCCTGCGACGGACAGCAGGGATATTCCACGATGGTTGTCACAGGCCTGACGATTTCCTTTGCGCTTGTACAGGTGTATGATGGAAGCGTCTTTGAAGTCCTGTGGAACTGCCTCATGCTGCCAGATGAGCTGGAACAGCTGATGAAACTTCTCAGTCAGCGCCATACCACCTTCTTTGTAGACCTCAACTGGAATGGAGTCTGAGCCAGGGGCTTTGCCATTGGATAGCAGACGGATAGCTTTCTGGGTCTCCTCCAAAGTTGGAATGGCATCCAACGACTCACTAACTGGCACCTGGGGGAGCCGGTCGATGGCTTCATCATTGATGGTAGAAGGGCGGTTCAGTACGCTGTCAAAGTGTTCAGCCCATCTCGCAAGGATCCCGTCCTTGTCAGTGATCAGGGTAGAACCATCAGCACTGAGGAGTGGAGCAGATCCGGAGGGGGTGGGACCGTAGACTTCTTTCAGGCCGTTATAGAAGTTCTTTATGTCGTTCCTGTCTGCAAAGCCCTGGATCTCATCAGCTTTGTTGTTCAACAAGGAATCCTGCATCTGCCGCAGCTTCAGCTGGATGGTGCTGCGTGCGCTCTTCAGTATGTCTTTCTTTGACTGTGACTTGGGATCTTCAATGTGGGCTCTGTAGGCTTGGTGTTTGTCTTCTAGCAGCTGCTTGGTCTCAGTGCAGTTCTCATCAAACCAGTCTTTGTGCTTCCTGGCAAAAGGCCCAAGGCACTCCATGGCAGTGTTGTACACCGTCTCATGCAGTGCGCCCCATGCTGCCTCCACATTCTGATTGTCCAGCACGGTGGACTCAAGGCGTTCCTCCAGAGTGTCAGCAAAGCTCCAAAATCATACAAATATATTCATATTTCGAACTGTTCACCAGTTTATCTCAGATTCAAATAGATTTTAGCTTAGAAAGTATTGTGAAAAAAGGTACAACATGATTCTATTCGTAAAATATATGTTGGATTTATTTGACTGACCAAATATTCAAAGTTGAATGGATTGGCCAGTGATCTGTTAGAATTTCTCCTCTCCCCTCTGTTCCCCCTCCCCCACCACCTTACCCACCATTCTTCTAAATTTTCTTCTTCTTCTTCGTGTATTTCTTCTATTAGGCCAATTACTCTGGTGATAATAAATTTAATCTCATGTTAATATTGATATTAGCATTATTTTACTATATTATGTACTGTTTGTTTATTTGTTTTATTTCATTATTTCATTACTTACTGTTTATGAATGTTATTTGATACAAGTCATAATATGGTTCATCAGCCGTCATGATAAAATCGAAGTGCAACGTTGTGAGCACAGTATAAGCTTTAAGCTTGTTGATGCTCTTTTGTCATTCATTGCATTGTAATCATGTTTATTGTTGAATGATTAAAGATTATTTAAACCAAAGCTCTGCTTGATGTTGCCTAGCTCCAGCTTGTTGACATTCAGGCGTTTGGGTGCTTTCATGCCCTGAGGCCGTCTCTTGGGCTGGATGCGGAGGTTGCGCTTGGAGACGATAAGGCGGTGGTCTGTCCAGCACTCGGCGCCACACATGGCCCTCGTGACTCGTACGTCCTGCCTGTCCTTCTTCCTGACGATGACAAAGTCGATGAGATGCCAATGCCCAGAGCGAGGATGCATCCATGACGTCCTGTTACGGGTAGGGAGGCAGAAGACGGTGTTTGTGATAAGAAGGTCGTGCTCTGCACATGTCTGGAGAAGTAGTTTTTTTCATTGCTGTTACAGTTGCCAACCCCATGCTTCCCAATCACGCCTTCCCAGGAGGTGCTGTCACAGCTAACTCTCGCGTTAAAGTCACCAAGAATGATGAGCTTGTCTGCGTTGGGAACAGTGGTGATGACAGCGTTCAGGTCCTCGTAGAACTTGTCCTTGATCTCATCCGGGTTGGTCATGGTGGACGCGTAGGCGCTGACAATGGTGGTAAACTTCTTTCCGTTGCATAAAGGGAGTTTCATCGTCATCAGGCGATCGTTCACTCCTTTCGGGGGGCCAGCCAGCTTGCCAACGAGGGTTGTCTTCACTGCAAAGCCAACTCCAGCCTCACGTCTCTCCTCAGGTCCGCGACCACTCCAAAAGAAGGTGTAGCCTGCGCCTCGCTCACAGAGTTCGCCTTCTTCTGCCAGTCTGGTCTCACTTAAGGCAGCGATGTCGATGTTGTACCTGGCTAGTTCACTCGCAATGAGTGCTGTGCGTCTCTGTGGTCTGGCTGAGTCGCCTCTGTCCAGAAGCGTACGCACGTTCCATGTGGCAATGGTCAATGGGGTGCTCCTTGTTTTCTTCTTTCTTTCCTTTGTGTGTCGACCGCTTGAGTACGGTCCCCGTCAGCCGCGGTATGCTGACTAGGGTGGTGTGGAGCAGGCAATGTTTAGGGCACCTTTTCTAGACCTTTCCTCATGCCTTGGAGGTGAGCAGTGCTGTCCTGAAGAGGGCTGCTCAGTCGCTCAGGGGGCTGCCGATCTCCACCGCTGCTCCAGTCGGTGAAAAACGACCCTACGACCCTATGGCCTGAGCCGCCTGTGTGCAGGTCCGCGGCTACGACTGCCAGTGTACCCACACCTGTCGCTTCGTCGCTCGCCTGTCGCCACAGGGCTTGGGGAAAATGATGTTATGGGATGAAGGATGACTGATGACTTGCGCGATGACTTTGTTTATAGTGAGAGGAGTTGCGCACCGTCGACCTCACTCTCTTATCCGAGACCGTCTGTATCCAGTGGCAAGACGAGGTCAAGACGACTGGAGATGGAAACAGATGCAGTGGATGACCAGGATGTCGTATGTGCCTCATCCTGCCCTCAGCACTCCACAGTGCTCTGCTGCAACTGCCTTCCTCTCCGTTGAACCATGAAGGTTTCCGCAGAGTCCGCCGGATCCAGTCTTCACATGCTTGGGTAGACAAGCCCTAACTCACCATGGGTTTGAAACCCGTCAGCTACCCTCACCTAGTTTAGCCAGCCTGTCAAAGCCGCTGCCCGGGGGTTGGGCGCTGCCGTATGCTAACAGCTTCTAGGACCCATAGGCGAGAGCTGGGTGCCGGTGGGGACCAACAGAGGACGAACCACTCCCGGAAGAGCGTGACAAGCCCCCCACCCCCTCTAGAGGTACTACCCCTCCCGTGCACCCCCTAACCCCCGGAAGGAATATAAGGATTTGTGTAAGGTAAAGAAAGTCAGCTATAGATGTGATAAAAAGCCAGACGTCTAGCATCACAGAGCAAAGACAGCAAACAGTTTTGGAAAGAAGCAAAGCAAGTGTCTGGAAGAAGGAAAATAGGAGTATGTAAAGACATTAAAGAAAATGAATGGTTTGAACACTTTCGGAATTTATTTACTCAGAACGAGGTTATAACTACTGATAGCAGAGCCAATATTGAAGTGCAACCAGAGGAATCAAATATATCTGATGAACTAAGTCATGATATTTCAGAACAAGAAGTTGCAGATGCTATTCGGAAATTTAAAAAAAGGCAAGGCTTGTGGTGTAGACAGTATTTTGGCAGAAATGTTAAAATCAGCTGATAATATTGCTGTACATTTTTTTTCAAAACTAACATTCTGTTTGATAAGGGGACGTATCCAGATGAATGGGCGAATTGTTCCAATTTTTTTTTTAAAGGGAGATAGTAGTTCAACAGACAACTACATTGGCGTGTCTTTGCTCAGTCTTATTAGCAAATGTTATACACCAGTGCTAAACGGAAGACTTGTCAAATGGGCTGAAGAAAATGATATGCTAACAGAGTCACAGGCTGGATTCAGGCGTGGTTATGCCACAACATATCATATTTTTACTCTGAACGCGGTTATTGAGAAATCTTTATCAAAGAAGGGAGGCAAGCTTTACGCCTGTTTTGTTGATCTGAGAAAAGCATTTGACTCTGTGCAACGTCAGTCTTTGTTTGATATTTTGATTCAGAAAGGTATAAAGAGGAAATTTATGAATGCTATCATTGCTATGTGAGAGAGAGAGAGAGAGAGAGAGAGAGAGAGAGAGAGAGAGAGGCGTTAAACTGTAGTATAAAAACTGAAGAATAAACAGAGAGGGGGGTGTAGGAGAAAGAGAGAGAGCACCACATAATGGTGCTTTTACTTAAACTCAAGAAAACGAGCACTTTACTTGTGGCGGTTGATTGCGGAAGTTATCTTGGCAAGAGATCAGCGGAGGCTCTAGACTGAATCAACACTGAGAGACAAGGACTGGGCGAAAGAAGGGGAGGATCAGCTGATGGCCAACACAGATAGGCCAGGCTGTCAAAGCTTGGTAAACAAGGCGCAGGACCCTTGGTCACTGGCCACGTCCCTCCAGCTACCACCACCAACACCAGCACAGCACATCACGCTGCTCGCCAAGTGTATTGCACCGACACTGATCTCTGTGTACACACTATCACGTACACAGGAATCAATGCCATACAGTCAGAGGGTATGGGGAAAAAACTAAACATATCACTCCGAGAAAGTGTCCTCCATAACCGCTGTCACGGGCTGCTGTCTAAAGTTTTGGTCCAGTTCACCTTTGCATTGCCACAAGCAAGGCGAGACAAGACAAGACAAGATAAGACGTGTTTATCACAGGAAATCCCCTGGGTGCACATGAAAACGTTACATTTGTAACAAATACAGACGACGTCGCTGAGAAAAGTTTTGTCCAGTTTTGTCACGTTGACATTGACATGAACAGCTCTGTGGCGAACTGTATAAAGTGGCCCCGTCACCACACGTTGCCGCGAGTGAAGCAATGAGATCAGAACGAATGAGACCGTTGGTGATCTCGAATCGCTTCTTGAGTGAGCATTCATGACAGTATTGTGGTTTCTTTTCCCTTGCGCCAGTTTGATTTTCTGTTCAAAAGATTGATGGGGGCGTGTTCAGCCAAAGATCTGACCCCACGTGGGGTTCTCTCTTTCATTCTGTGTGTGTGTGAAAATGTGTGTGTGTGTGTGTGTGTGCGCGCGCGCGCGCGCGCGCCCTATTCGTTTGTAAGTTTTGTGGCATTCAGGTTATATCTTTTCAGCTAATCACTTGTATTCCCCTTGTCTGTGTAAAAGAGCGTGAAATCAATGTCTGTCTGCTGGTGCACTGTCAGGACAAAAGGCAAGATGGCCGCTTTCCAGGGGAAGCAACCACGGGCGTGTTCCCAAAACACAGCGTCTCCACACAGGCGGACGTGTAGCTTTTAAAGAAGTTGTCACTTATCACTTTGACACGGTTTGTGATTGATATTCCCGGCCCATTGCAGCTCCGGCCGTAAAAAGGCTGAGATGAATTATTCATGCGCTGTGGCGCCGTGACCATAAACACAAGGCTGCTAACCTGTCACATTTCACACGTGGCTTGTCCCTCCGGCTATCCCCCTTCAAAAAGAATAAACTTCATATGTAGTGGCACAGCGAGGGTTGTCGCTCTCCGCTGAGACCTTGTCCTTTGCCAGCGTGGAGAGAGAGAGAGGGAGAGACAGAGAGACACAAAGACAGAGAGACAGAGACACACAGAGAAAGAGAGAGAGAGGGGGGGGGGGGGTTGGAGAGGCGAGATTTCCGTCCGTCAGCCAAGGAAAGTGAAGACATTTAACGCTTCATTAAGTTTGCGACTGATAGGCCTGACCATTACCGACGTTTCAGTTTTACTTGCCAGACTGGATAAAACGACTTATCTTTGGTCACTGAACGGCTTCTTATGGCGGTTGGGAGGAGAAAGGGCGGTGGGAGGGGAGTGGGAGTTGTCCAAATTGGATTTTTCCGGGAGGGTGAGTGGGGATGTAGGTGATAGTTGGCGTTTCATGTCAGCCTGTTTAGTCTTGGTCTTATGTGTCACGATTGGTTTACTCTTCCTTTTCTGTGCTTTCCTTTCTCGTCCTTTACACTGTTCGAAAACGAACAGGAATTGCTGAAGTTTCTATTTTTTACCTAAAAAAAAGAATCAATAGAACTGGTCATTGTATGTGACAAGTGCGGGACATCGAGTCCAGAAACAGTCACTGTAACCGACAGAAACTGAACTGGTCATGCCATATCGTTTGGGGTTTTTGTTGTTTTTTTGTTCTGTATTTTGTTTGTTTGTTGTTTTTCTTGTTTTGTTTTTCATCCAGCCATGAAATCTAAAATGAGGTAAAGCTCCTGGGCGTTTCTGCGTGGTAAACCATGTTGTAGTTCAGTGTCTCTGTATTTGGGTTATGACCCTGCAGACATACTTGTGGTAAAAATAAAAGCAAAAACAAAGTATCAGCATTGATGTTATTTCTCCTATCACCCAACAGGTGAACACAACTTGCATGCAGTGAGAGAGACAGACAAATAGACAGACGGACAGAGCTGCACAATGAACCATACTATGAAAACAAACTGACATCATCGGGTGCACAGGGATGGTGACGCTCGTTCCAAAGTCGTCTTCTGCCGCAAACCCGTTCACTATGACCGATCGGTAAAACGAAAGACAGATGGGAAAAATTAGGCAAATCCTGCTATGTTGATCAGAACTAGAACATTTGCATTCCTGAAGTGAATGGGTCACTAATTTGGTCTTCTGCAGCCGGGAGTCTCATGGTGACAAGATAGTAATTATTCCGCGGGACTACCAGCACTGGCTTTTTGTTGCTGTTGTTGTTGTTGTTTTCTTTTTTTTTCATTTCTTTTCTTTTTCTTTTTTTTTCCAGCAGATCTGAACAGACGACAGGACACGGGAATGCTGAATGACAGAGCCAGCAGAGCCAGCTAACAAGGAGGTACCGTGGCAGGATCGGTGAGGCGTTAACCTTATGATCCAGTGATCAGGGTTCGATCCTCTGTTTCGGCATGATGCTGTGTCCTTTGGAAAGGCGCTTTCCTCCGAATTTCCTCGCTCCACCCAGGTGTCAATGGGTACTTGCCTTCGGTTGGGGGAGGTTAAAACGGCGGAAGGAGAGGGTTGGGCCCCGCCTTCCTATGCCGAGCCCCGGCCACAGGGGATATGAATTCGCTTACCCGATGGCCATAAAGGCTATGGGATGTTTAACCTTTAACCTAACATCAAATGTCAAGCCGAATGAGATAGACGGATACAAAAGAACGATAGAAAAGAAAACAAAAAAATGAAGAAGATGAAAACGACGACGAAAAGAAGAATACAGATATCCCAGTACATCCTCTTTTCTCGTTGATAAAAAGAAATTGTGTGATCCAAGACGCTGTACCCGGGTCGGCATTCCACGCATTCCATTACAAGACACATCACTCTCCCTCTCTTCTGTCGCCTCCAACACTTTCCTTTCTCTCCCCCGACCCCTCGGGTCAAAAGTGCATATATTAGAAAGGGTTGGGGGTTTTTTTTTCGGTTATGTGTGTGTGAGGTGGGTTGTGAGGTAAGTGAAGGAAACAGACACAGTCGGAGACTGATCACCAAACGAACAGCAAGAAAAGCCTGCTTGTACATAGAATAAATTTAGGTAGACAAATGGTGGTAAGGAGAGTAACAAACTTGGACGAGAAAAGGATCCACAGAACTGAGAAGAGACTGACTGCCGGTGTCTGTCCCATCCACAGAGGACACTGAATGCTGGTGTCTGTCCCATCCACAGAGGACACTGACTGCTGGTGTCTGTCCCATCCACAGAGGACACTGACTGCTGGTGTCTGTCCCATCCACAGAGGACACTGACTGCTGGTGTCTGTCCCATCCACAGAGGACACTGAATGCTGGTGTCTGTCCCATCCACAGAGGACAGTGACTGCTGGTGTCTGTCCCATCCACAGAGGACACTGACTGCTGGTGTCTGTCCCATCCACAGAGGACACTGACTGCTGGTGTCTGTCCCATCCACAGAGGACACTGACTGCTGGTGTCTGTCCCATCCACAGAGGACACTGACTGCTGGTGTCTGTCCCATCCACAGAGGACATTGACTGCTGGTGCCTGTCCCATCCACAGAGGACACTGACTGCTGGTGTCTGTCCCATCCACAGAGGACACTGACTGGTGTCTGTCCCATCCACAGAGGACATTGACTGCTGGTGTCTGTCCCATCCACAGAGGACACTGACTGGTGTCTGTCCCATCCACAGAGGACACTGACTGCTGGTGTCTGTCCCATCCACAGAGGTCACTGAATGCTGGTGTCTGTCCCATCCACAGAGGTCACTGAATGCTGGTGTCTGTCCCATCCACAGAGGACACTGACTGCTGGTGTCTGTCCCATCCACAGAGGACACTGACTGGTGTCTGTCCCATCCACAGAGGACATTGACTGCTGGTGTCTGTCCCATCCACAGAGGACACTGACTGCTGGTGTCTGTCCCATCCACAGAGGACACTGACTGCTGGTGCCTGTCCAATCCACAGAGGACACTGACTGGTGTCTGTCCCATCCACAGAGGACACTGACTGCTGGTGTCTGTCCCATCCACAGAGGACACTGACTGGTGTCTGTCCCATCCACAGAGGACACTGACTGGTGCCTGTCCAATCCACAGAGGACACTGACTGGTGTCTGTCCCATCCACAGAGGACACTGACTGGTGCCTGTCCAATCCACAGAGGACACTGACTGCTGGTGCCTGTCCCATCCACAGAGGACACTTACTGGTGGTGGTGCCAGTCCCACTCACAGAGGAGCCGGGTCAGTGGGTGCTGCACGGCTTCTCCAGTGTCCCATTGCCCAGCTCCAGCCTGGGTTCCGTCGCACAGAAAAAGAGAGAGAGAGTGAGGAGAAGGGGGGTAGAGGGTAAAGGGGAGACCAGTGCGCCAGAGAAAGGTGAACCAGGACAGTGGTGTTGGGCACTGCAGAACGTGCCAACAGGTGATCCCTCACCCCCCCCCCCCCACTTCCCCCGCACCCCCTCACCCCCCGGCAAGGCGCTTCCCCGTGCTATCCCTCCCCCAGCCCCTTTTGTACCCCGAGTAAGGAGGACAACATGCTAGCCAAGTCTGCTGAGACTGGTCAGGACAAGGACTGGTTCAGGCGACGCCACTGGATTACCATGACTGCGATTCATTGACTGTTGACGGCTTGCTCTTTTCAGCCCTTCCAGCACGGGTGAATGAACAGCTCGTGTTTTGCGCATATTTGTAACCGTGATCCCCCGAATCTCAGGGAGAGAATGGAAGGGGATTGACGCTCTGTGGTTAATGTGCATGTTTTTTTCTAAAGCAGTCGAATTCAAAGTGGTTCTTTAACGCCTTCGATTGTCACTTTACTGTGAGCTGTTTGTGGAGGCCCACGCTGCGAGAAGGCGTTTTGGTGATAGCAATGAATCTACAATTAAAGCTAGCCGTCAGAATGATAAATGGCTCGCTGGGGAGAAGGAACTTGTAAGTAATGAAGTTCTATTCAGCCACGAATCTAGCAGCACTTGCCGCAGCACAGACAGCGGTGTCATCAGTGACGCAGGGAACAGGACCCGGCGCGGGCGGGACGTGGCGGGATGTCCTCGGTGTACAGCCCAGTGCCAGGCGGGGATGGCTCCGGGGCCAGCCAGCCAGTCCTCAAGCCCCAGCGGCACTCCCAGTCATTGTCGGTGTGGGCTTACAGCTCAGGTGGCTGGGACTTGTTCAGGCACCCAGCTGTCACGTTGTTCCTTGACTCAGGGTTCTCTTTGAACGTGTCCATCGTCTTGGAATGGCGTCCAGCTGACATGCTCTGCTCCCCGCCTCTCCTCCCCCCACCCCCTCCCATGTCCACACCCCCTCCCATGACTCCCTCTGCTGGCGTTCTTCCTTGATTGGGTTTGGTTTTCTGTTCGTCTGTCCGCCTGTCTGAATGGTTGTATGCCTTTTAGGTCATGTGCCTGCACGAGCGGACAGAAAATACACACAAACATTAGTGTGACAACCCGCCTCTGTGTGTGTGTGTGTGTGTGTGTGTGTGTGTGTGTGTGTGTGTGTGTGTGTGTGTGTGTGTGTGTGTGTTGAAATCAGTCAGATATTCGGGTTCGGTTTGGATTTTGAACAGGTTCATGACAGAAGTACCTTTAAATGACTCAAAGTCCTGATCTACTTAGACTGAATGACGGGGACTCGGCGGTTCTCTGTGGTTGTTGCTTATGAATAATGGAGTGAGCAGCGCCTTGTCATGTCATGGTTTTGTTTGACCTGACAAGGAAAGACCGGTATTCCCAAGAACGCAAAGCTGTTACTCCTTCCACCCCTGATAATCATTGTTGCCGAACTTACTTCGATGGAGTCCCGGGTCCTCCATAATTGTGTGTGTGTGTGTGTGTGTGTGTGTGTGTGCGTGCGCGCGCGCGTGCATGCGTGCGTATGTGTGTACGTGCGTGTGTGCGAGCGTGCCTGCGCGAGCGCGCGCGCGTGTGTGTGTGTAGTAGTAGTAGTAGCTGTTGTAGTAGTTGTGAGGACGGTGAAGTACTTGAAGGATAATGGTAATAAAGACAAACTCTATAGCATATACCGTTTCCATGAGTTATCGGATGTACATCTTAACGGTAGTGTTGATCGATCTGATGTAGATTAGTATTTCATGTCCTCGAAAAGATACAGCGTGCATTTCCAACAATGTTTCTGCTGATACAGTCTATGTTGTCTATGTCGCTTTCTTATTTTCAACTGTGAAAAGAGAACGAAAAGACTTCAATCATTGTGATCATGTTTTTATTTCCATTCATTTCTTTTATACGGATTATTCAGCGCGTCATAAACACGATTCATATTTTCGTTCTAATATCTTATTCATGTTTTCGTTCGATTACAGTGCGCATAATTCTATGCAAGGTTTCTCACAGACGTGTTTTAAAATAAGACAAGACTCTCTCCCAAGCGAAAAGGTCGTACCGTTCAAAGTTCCGACGTATTGAGAAGATCCCGTTTTATGGCCGTTTTCTGTTTGGAGATCACACCACCCCAGCAGGGGCTGAGAGACGAGGGGATGGCGGGTGTGCGTATAGCCACCTTGCTCGTCTGAATTAATGCCGACTTCACTCCAGCAAACACACATTTCTTATTACAGCTTCAGTTATTGCCTTTCTTCCTCCTCCCTCCCTCCCTCCCTCCCTGCCCCTTCTTCCTCTTCTTTTCCTCCTTTTGTTTTTGCTTTTTGCCCAGATGGCTGGATGTAAAATAAGGTAATATTTCACTACCTTTTTTTTTTTTTTTCGTTTCCTTAAGAATAGTTTCGCCCCTTCTTCTTCTTCTTCTTCTTTGTGTGTGTGTGTGTGATGTCAACCTCCTAAACTCCTAACCCCTCCCCCCCCCCCCACACACACACACGCCACCCCAAACCCCTGCTCTGGGTCAGTGCCAATGCTGATTTTGAACACAAGTTTCCAGCTGTTGTTCTGATTAAAATGTAGTCCCACACGATCGTTTTGAACTATGCAAAACACAAGGACCCAAGCCATGGAGACCAGCTTTCCCGGATGGGGAAAAAGGGCAGACAAGCTGTGAAAATCATGCAGGGACGGAGACACGGAGGTGGAAGGAGGAATACTGATCAGTCAATACAGATGTGAATGGCTTTAAACAAGAGAAATATAAGTGGGTAAATGCACGGAATAAATGTAATGAAAAAAGTTTGATTTTATGAAAGGAAGAACAGTAACAAAACATGATTAGGAAGTTTGTGTTGTATGATGAATTTCACTGGCCATAATAGGAAGCATTTCCGAACACCGCCGCCCCCCCCCCACCCCCACCCCACCCCACCCCTTCACCCTTTTACTTGCAGAGTTGTTTCTGTTGGTAAATCAAGATTCTTCCCTGTGACGCTCAGTGACAGGTCGTCCTCCATCCAGACTGACCGGTGGAGTCAGGCGTTATACGTTAGCGATCAAGTGGGAGTTTGACGTCTTACTGGTAAAATCTCTGAAGGTCACTCTGGTCAGAGATTGGATCCGCCCTCCAAGGTGCTTCACCTGATGGTCCTTCAGAGGCTGCCATGCCGCGTGACGTGGCCAGTCCTCCCTAGCTTCCGCCGTTTGTGGGTGGCGATGAGGGATCCTGGGAGAAGGCTCTCCACTTTTGCTCTTAGAACTTTGTGAAATATGCATGTGAACAGACTAAAGTTACTAATAAAAACAGCAACAAAAATAATAATTTATAATAATAAAAAAAAAGCCTTGTCCGCATCCAGGCTCCATCTCTTCATGACTTCCAGCTTTCAATTCAGAGATTTTTTTGTTTCGCCTCAAAGTTGAAATCCGACCTTTTCAGCTCATTGCGGCTTGCATCGTTTAGCACATTCCGTTCGCTTTTTGTTTTATCAAGATAGTGCTAACGCTCGTTAATTAAAGGAGCTTATTTTTGGGTCTGTTTCTCGGTACCTATTCTTCATCTTAGTAAAAGCATGTATGAGGACAGACAATACTAAGGCGTGTGCGTTTAGCTGTGATAAAATATGACTGACCACAATAACAGCATATTAATCTTGCGAAAGCAAATACACAGACATCAGAGGGACTGATTTATGGACGCATAATCACAGTCACATCTGCTTGAAATGATGTATTGTATTGTGTTCTATTGTATTCTATTCTATTACTTTTTCACAACATATGTATGTGTGAAATTCAGGCTGTTCTCCAAAGGAAGAGGGAAAATAAAAGGCATGGGGATTCTTGAGAACACACGCGCACACACACACACACACACACTTTTTTTCTTTTACCCTCAATAAAGATCATTTTGACTTGACTTGACTTGACACACACACACACACACACACACACACACACACACACACACACACACACGATGTGCACACCAGAGAAGGGTAATGCTGTTGTTGGCCAAGGGGAAGAAAGGAGGGGGAGACGCCTGGGGATGGAGAGGGTTGGATATCTGATGACAGTGGTTACACTATTCGTATGACAGTCTGAACACCCCAACCCCACACCCCTGATGACATCGAAATACTCCCCAACTCATTTTCTTTCCTTTTTTTCTGAGCGAGTGGAGGGCCCGGAGGTGTGAGGGGTTGTATGTGTGCGATATGGAGACCCATTGTAATCAACCCCGTCTGAGAGAGAGAGAGACCGACCGACAGACAGACAGAATGGCACAGATAGAGAAATGAATCCTCCCCACTATCTTTTTCTTTCTGACATTTCGTCCGTCTCCACAGTCTCTCCCTTTTTTCTTCCTCTTCTTTTTTTCTCTTTTCATTCCTTTTCTTAATTCTCCTTTGTTCTGTTTGCCTGTCAGTCGAGCTTTATAACGTTTCAATCATCACTTCTTTCTGTTTTAGAGGCTGGTGGCGAGATCTGTGGTCTGTGGTTGATATTTCGTGAAACCTGAGCGTGATAAAGCGAGGGGCGGGGACCACCCCGCCACTGCCGTTCTCTGCTTTCACACCCCCGGGCTGATGGCACCGCCCTTGGCTGTTGGGGTAAGAGCAACTGGGTGACAGGGGGTGGGTTGGAGGTGTAGGGCTGAGTGGGCACAAGTCTTTGTGGCTCTGACAATGAATACACAACATCATCTCGCACACCCTCGAGATTGATTTGATTACACACAGACCTGCCTCGCCCACCACTCAAGTGTTTTGTATCACGGTGCATGGTTGGTCGGATTTCTATTGGCTTTTTTGTTTGTTTGTTTGTTTGCTTGCTTGCTTGCTTCTTCTTGTTGGTGGTATTGTTGTTCTGCTTCTTTCGTGGGTTGCAACCACTTGTGTTGTTGTGGTTCTTCTTCTTCTTCTTCTTCTTCTTCCTCTTCTTCTTCTTTCATGGGTTACAACCACTTGTGTTGTTGTGGCTGTTGTTGTTCTTCTTCTTTCATGGGTTACAACCACTTGTGTTGTTGTTGTGGTTGTTGTTGTTCTTCTTCTTCTTTCATGGGTTACAACTACTTGTGTTGTTGTTGTGGTTGTTGTTGTTCTTCTTCTTCTTCTTTCGTGTGTTACAGCCACTTGTGTTGTTGTTGTTGTTGTTGTTCTTCTTCTTCTTCTTCTTCTTCTTCTTCGTCTTCTTCTTCTTCTTCTTCTGTCGTGGGTTGCAACCACTTGTGTTGTTGTTGTGGTTGTTGTTGTTCTCCTTCTTCTTCTTTCATGGGTTACTACCACTTGTGTTGTTGTTGTGGTTGTTGTTGTTCTTCTTCTTCTTTCATGGGTTACAACCACTTGTGTTGTTGAGGTTGTTGTTGATGTTCTTCTTCTTCTTTCGTGGGTTACAACCACTTGTGTTGTTGTTGTGTTGTTATTGTTGTTGTTCTCCTTCTTCTTCTTTCATGGGTTACTACCACTTGTGTTGTTGTTGTGGTTGTTGTTCTTCTTCTTCTTCTTTCGTGGGTTACAACCACTTGTGTTGTTGTTGTGTTGTTATTGTTGTTGTTCTTCTTCTTTCATGGGTTACAACCACTTGTGTTGTTGTGGTTGTTCTTCTTCTTTCGTGTGTTGCAACCACTTGTGTTGTTGTTGTGGTTGTGGTGGTTGTTGTTGTTCTTTCGTGGGTTACAAAACACTGTGCACAGCTTTTTTCTTCTGACAGGACCATGAGGTACTTAATGTGTGCAGTTTGAATTTTGCATTCTATATCTCTAATGTGTTTCTGAACAAAAGGAGTGCAAGCACTGGGTGTGTGTGTGGGGGGGGGGGGTGGATGTGTACATGTTAGGCAGAGATACCGGTGAACCAGTTCTCCATCTTGAACTTGGTGAGTGTTCCTTGTCTACAACAGAACTTCTGACGCATCGACAACCCGACTTTTGCACATATCTGATTATTAAACATCTTTTTTTTCTAGAACCTGTCTTTAGCCTGTTCATTCCAAGCTCATTGACTGTTAGAAATATACGCGCGCGCGCGTGTGTGTGTGTGTGTGTGTGTGTGTGTGTGTGTGTGTGTGTGTGTGTGTCCAATCCCCCCAACCCCAGTCGACCAGCCCTATGCCTCCCTCCCCTGCTGGTTCAGTGCCAAAGCTGTTTTTGAACACCGGTTTCTTGCCGGTGTTTTGAACAAACTGTAGTCTTCACAGTCGTTTTGAAGAACGCAAAACATAAGCATCCGAGAGCAGCTCTCCCAGAAGGGAGAAAAGACAGACAGGCTCTGGGAATTATGCAAGGACGGAGACGACGGTTGTGAAGGAGGTGGGGGTTGGTTGGGGGGGGGTGATGGGGGGGAGCTGACCAGTCAATACAGATGTCTGGTAGATATCACCACCTGCTGAGGAGAGCGGACAGTGCCGTGTGATACAGGGAGTCACAGTGAGCGACAGAGAATGTCTAAAACATACCACGAAGGCATTGTGATGCAATTTTAAGTTTGCGAAAAACAAACAAAAAATCATTTACATGCTTGAAAAGAGACTGAGGACAGCTGACAGGATATGGAAGCAAGCTGTAGTACCGAACACCAGCTTAGGAGTGGGCAAGTCATGTTTTGAAAATTATCCCACGTAAGCTGACCAACAGAACAGAAAGATTGCGAAACGCAAAAATTTCATTCACATGCTTGAGGCGATTCTTCTTTCTTTCTTTTCTTCTTTCTTTCTTTCTTGACGTATAAACTGCAGCATGTGCTTCTTTCCTGTCTACTTAATGACGTATATGACTTTATTATTTCAACCTCCGCTGAACCTCTGCTCCTTTTTCATTTTTATTTTCAAACTGCCGACCGTTTTATTCATGAGAACAACTTGGGGCATATTTGCTGTCGGGAGAGTGGCCCAAGATATACACAGAAAAATATGTTACGATGATAAAGTAATACACAAGAAAAGACTCTAAAAGACGATACAACATTATACAATACTGCCCAATGCGAATTCACAACACATCACGATGTTTTAGCATAGCGTTACAAGTCTTAAATGCATGCCATCGACTGGAATTATGACCGGCAAAACGCAACGTCGAAATCCATGCGACACAAATATTGGTCCAAACACTCCAATTCTTTATTTTTTCCATTACTTGTTTTATTTGGTTCTGTTGTGATAGCAATCTTAAAAGACATGACAAAAATTATTCCAAGGTAATGATACCTTGGAAATGTATTAGACTGAAACGGGTTGTGTACACACAGAGAGATGAGGTTGGGACCAAAGTAAGGGGAAGGGGTTGTGATGTCAATTATCTGTTAAGATGATTGGAACATATTCTCAACATTGCCAAATACTGTGTTTATTAATTAGGAAATACGAAATATGATCGATAAATCATGCTCGCGTACGTACTTCACTCGTGGCACCCATCGTTCGCCATCACATTACAGTCACTTTTAATGATACATTCAATGAACTGCACTGAACTGACTGGACTACACTTAGATAAACTGATCCGATGTTGCCTGAAATCTATTTTTTAACGCCGCGAACATTTATGGACTGAACTGGAACTGACTGAACTAACGTTGAGTTAAATTCTTTCAACAACAACAACAGCAACAATAACAAAAACCCATAATGATCAAGAACGGTAACTTGGTGTCATCGTAGTATCGTGGTATTCTTTCGGGAAGCGGGAGTGACAATCTTCAGAAGCTGCAAGGCGCTGGCAGCAGTCTCCCTCGAATATTCTGACTGCAGTTTTTGTCAAGGCACACCAGATACTTCTATCAGCAGCAGCAGACAACGTAACAGCAGGTTTTTACAGGCATCGATGTCTCTTGTCCCTCGTACAGTGCAGAGCTGGACAGAATTCAGACTGAAGCTCCACAATTCTTTCTTCTGTGTGGAATCGCGGACATGGGTGTCTGAAGGGCATATAGACGTTCACATCAATCAGCTTGATGTGTTATACACATACACGGGTATTTGTTTTCACATCTCATATCCGGTCACCACAAGTAACAGAAATACAGATTATAGTCATCTGCTCAGCTTCCACGATGTAGAAAGCTGAAACAGATTCGGCCTTCAGAATTTGAAGATCAAAAATCGTTTCATTGAAAATGGGAGAGAAAGGAAAAGCCGGAAAAACAGCCAAGCCATTCTGGCTTCTATCACCATTTAGTGTGACAGGATATTCGACAGTATACCTTCCTACGTTGTTGTCTTTGTTGTCTACTGTGATTATTCATGGTATGCAATGGGTTGCCCTTGGTTGGCATCTAAACATTTTATGTCTTTTATGTATACATGTTGAATGACTGTGATTGTCATGTATTGTTTGTGTTTTACACCACAAATGAATTTCTGTTGTTGAGATAATAAAGTATATGTACCGTCCTGGTCAGTTTCTGGTCAGCACACCCCCATTCTGGTTTGTTTGTTTACTTTTGTTTTGTTGTTTCTTTATTTGATTTTTTTTTCTTTCCGATATTTTGAAAATGTCGATGTGGCTTGTCGCGCGTTGGCACGTGTTAGCATGCGTGTGCACGTGCACTGTGTGGGGGGGTAGGGGGGGGGAGGGAAGGAAGGGCAGTTAAAGCATTTTGGGGATTTGAGATGACGCGCATCGCACACCATGAAAAATTGTTATCAACACTAAGTGGTCTGCAAACGGTAATAGAAAACCAACACACACACACACACACACACACACACACACACACTCGGATCACAGACTGTGTGTGAAGAGGTGGAGATCAGGTTGAGGAAGAACCGTGGGGAAAGCGGAGACGGGGGCTGGGGGACAGGGAGTGGGGGACAAGCTAGAAGGAGGTGAGTTGGGGAGGGGGGGGGGGTGTTTGGGGGGGGGGGACGTGGGGGGTTGTTTGGCGCGGACCCTGTCAGGCTGTCAGGATGTGGGTCTTATGTGTTCTTTCCGCAGTCGCTGATTATGATTGGAGCTGACGGGATGGTAGCCACTGGCATGATAAAGACCTGGCTGCAGTCATCTCCCCCCTGACCCCTCTCTTCCCCCCTCTCTCTCTCTGTCTCTCTGTCTCTGTCTCTGTCTCTCTCTCTCTCTCTCACACACACACACACACACACACACACACACACACACACACACAAACGCCCCTCCCCTCTCTCTCTCTCCCTCTCTCTCCCCTGAACTCCTCTACCCTCTCTTTCTCTCTATTTCTCTCGTCCTCCCCCCCCCCCCCTCCTCCCATCGTATCGCCTTGCCGACTGGCCGCCTAGCTAGTTATCTGCCCCCATAGCTTCCGCTTGCAATTAGTCCAAATCAGCATCCAGCGGCGAGGGGAGTCCGCTTCGTCTTTTCTTGCTTGCTTGCTTTTCTTTCTTCCCTTTTTTTCTTTCTTCTTTATTTCTTTCTTTCTTGGTTGTTTGTTTCGTGTGTGTGTGTGTGTGTGTGTGTGTGTGTGTCTGTCTGTCTGTCTGTCTGTCTGTCTGTCTGTGTCTGTCTGTGTTGTCAAGATCGTTTAGATAATTCAAAAGCACCGCGAAAATAGAAGCATATTTTGTAGCAGTAGCAGCAGCAGCAGTAGTAGTAGTAGTAGAAGTTGTGGTAGTAGTGTGGTAGTAGTAGTAGTATATTGCATTTTTCACGAACGACTTGGTTAGTCTTTTCCTTCACCCGACGTTTTTTCCCTTTCTGTTGTTCTTTTTTCTTGTTTGGTTGGTTGTTTATCTTCTTCTTCTTCTTTGTCTCCTTCCACTCTCCCCTCCCACCGCGAAACTAACTCGTTCCTCCTCCTCAACCTCCTACTTCTTCAAGTGCTCTTCTTTCTTCTTCTTCTTCTCCTTCTTCTTCTTTTTCTTCTTAATCAGCTTAGGAGACATATGCACAAGTGCTACACCGCAGCTCTTGCAATTTATGCAGGAATCTGTTTGCCTTGAGTTCATTTGTGTTGGAGGGGAAAAAGTATCTCTCCGCTGGGAAAATAGGCCTTAATCTCCTTGTGGCGTAAAGAGGGACAGGAGAAGAGAGGTTAAAAAACTGAACAAGTAAAAAAGAAAAAAGAAGCTCCTCTGGCAGCGGGCCTGTTGGAAGCCGTGTTGGAGGGGCTGCACGATGAGGATGTCTTCTGACAAGTCTCCACAACACGCTAATCACCCCGTCTGAGAGCTTAGGGTAGCCGGCTACGGCGCTCACTAATTGAGTTTCATATTCTACACAGACATGCTGCTCGCAAGCTCTCCCCCCCTGCTCGTTTGGGCAACATCGTAGAGAGCTGCTGCTGCTGCTGCTTCTGTGGCTGCTGCTGCTTCAGAAGCGCCCAGAGCGGCGCGCGAGTCGTGAGTCTGCGCGCTTCCCGCGTTCCATCCACCCCTCTTCCGCCACGTCCTGCCGATCCCTGGGCTTCCGTCTCGGAGAGCGAAACGGGTCGGGAATGTCGGTCTTTCCAGCAACAACAACATCCCAGCCGACTGTCTTCTCTTTCACGCGCCAAGGCGCTCCTGTGTCAGGCTTGTCAAAACTTCTTTATGAATTTCTGACATATGGCTTTGATTTTCCCTGCACAGATCTGCTTCTAATATTGCGGCTTAGGTCCTGTCTGGAGCCTGCCAGCAACAGAAGGGGGAGAGACGCACAGCATCCAATTGACGTCTTTATCCTCCGGGCTCGGGTTTCGCACTCACTCACTCCCAGCAGCCCGGCCTTGTTGGCCTTGCAAGACCACTGCACTTCCACCACAGACGCGGGATGTATTATACTTTTCATTAAACTGTTCTGTTTTGATAAACGTAAAACCGACGGATTTGCTTTACCATCTGGCGAAGTTACCATCCTTGTCTCTCCGTTTTCCGGGCGGTGTGATTTAGAAACCTCCCGTTTTGTCCGCTCCGTTGAGCCGGAGTTGAAAAAGTGCATGATAAAAAGATGCGCGCGCGTGTGTGTGAAGGGGGTGGGAGTGTTTTTGCTTGTGTGCGCTTGCGTGCATGTGTGTGTGAGTCTGTTGTGATAAATCATCACATTTCACGCATGCTAGCCTTCCTATTTTCTTTTCCCACGTTTTCTCATGATGATCGTTTCGTCATTAGTCCCGCCTCATCTGTCTACCTGCACAGTCCCGCAACTGACGGTAAGGATGTGGCAAAGGAGACCCCGAAATGTGGCGTTTGTCGATGTTTGTTTTCTGACAGATCTCTGACGTTCTTTTTGAGGCTAATCCAAACCGATAAACTGTGACAAACAAACCGATTAAATCAGATAAACACAAGAAAATGGAGTATGACAGTAAAAAGAAAAAAGAAAAAAAAGGAGAAAAAAAAATAAAAATAAAACCAAAAACTCTCCAATTTATTCCAGTCAGAGAATCAGGACAGCAGCAGCAACAGGCAGCAGACTCCCGTATAAAGAATTCAAGACGATATACAAAAAAAACGAAGGGACGTGACACCGACAGGTTTGTTGCGCACGTGATCTTCGTCATTATGACGTTCAAGGAAAGTTCAATATAAAAAGACAGGGAGATGAATTGCAGCACGCAGAAATAGATATAAAAAAAAATGTTCGTTTGTATGAAGACTGGCACAAGTAAGAATAACACTCTAAAGAACATATTTCTTGGAATCTGACCTTGGAATTTCCCCAAGGTTGAAATAGAAAGATATGGCATTGATACCACTATGCCAATATTTTTGTTTTGCACTCGCACCTGCGATTACCGCATGGAACTCCACTGCGTGTGGAAGAGCTTCAGACAATATGATTCTGGGGGAAGAAAACGACTCCAAAACAACCCTCCCAAAATGCACCAAGCTCACACAGTTTCTTGTGTCAGTTAGTTCTTCACTTGTTAACCATCTTCAAACAATCTGGGCTTGAAAAATAGTATGTTCTAGAAATGTTCCTTTAAATCTACAATAATTTTCTATAGGGGGAGGGAAGAAACCATTTGACCTTGGCTGGTGATGGAGATGGGTGAATACACGAGCACGTACAGCCCGGCAGTGTAGCTACAGCGTTGTGTATGTCTGTCGCCTTTTTCTTTTTCTTTTTTTTTCTTCTTTTTTTCAAATTGTGACGCGACACACACACGACATGACAGAAGCGTGACAGACCTCTAACACCCGACCACCCACCATCTCATGAATGGTCCAGTTGAAACAAACAGAAAGTTATGTAATGCCACGAACTTCTTTTCTTCCTATTTTTTAAGCATACATTGGGCTTTTGTGCGCGTAAGTGTGTGTGTGCGTGTGTGTGTGTGTAGGGAAGGTGGCGGGGGGCTGTGTGTGTAGGCCTGTGTGTGTGGGCCTAAACCTCAAACATTTCAAAAGATTCAGCACCAGCAAACACATTAATGTCAGAACTCTTGTTTTCTTTCATTCCATGACATCTACATGAAAACTCGTGATGAATTGTCTTCCGATGCATGATTTCGTCTCCTTTTTTTGTCGTATTCTTTTCTTTTGGATTTGCATTGTATTTGTTAGGCCTGCCTCGTATCTCCGTCTGCGTGTGTTTCCCATGTTTCACAGCTGGGCCGGACTTCAACGTGCAGTTGATCCTGGTTTTACCTTTCTTCACGCTTGTCAAGCGTCATGGCGTTTATCTGTGCATTTGCATTATCTGCACACACACACACACACAGATATATATATATATATATATATATATATATATATATATATATATATATGTCCGAGCGTGTGTACCCATATATTTTTGCGCCGTGTGCATTGTGAAATGTATGTCGAATTTCAACGAATAAGTACGACTAAGACAAAGCCCAATATTATTTTTAACAAGATTCAGTGACTGCCCTGCAGAAAACTAGGAGCTCATAGGCCTAGTCATAGAGTTGATAAAGGAAAATGGTATAAACATTAAATAAGTAAATCAGACAATGACGGTTTTTTTTTCAAATTACAACTGAATCCATTCAGCTTTTAAGAGAAGTTCTAGCTGATAAGTGATAGAAGAAATGAGCAACAGTGGAAAATATCAACATTTGAATATGTACACAGTTGTATTTCGTTATTGCTGGTAGAACACGCTAAAGTGGTTTCTTTGCTAAGAAAGCTATTGACTATGAAGCCCTGAGATATGTTTCATGACAAATGCATTATTTGTTATCAACGTGTCTGTTGTCATTGGATGACGACGAACCTTAAATAAAAATTATTGAGATTTTTTTTTTTAACAAGCAAATTTGATTTACATGCAGTGTTTTGTTTTGTGAGTATTAAATCATTGTCTATGAACCAAATATTCGTTGCTTCTGAATGCATTTATCAATTGATAAGAACTAATTGAGAAGTTAAGTTTTCAATCAGTTTAGTTTTTCAGTCTAAAAAATCGAATACATGTTCTTGAGGAAGAAAGGAATAATGACTGCCCGTCGTGATACTGTATTCAACAACAAAAATATAAATCCTTGAATAACCCTGAGGACTTGTTTTTGATAATTGTTTATAATACTGACAATGACAACGAATCCAACCAATCTGAGCATTAATTTCTTTAACAGTTACAAGTCTTATCCTTAAATCATTTCCAACATCATTCTTTGCTAAGCAGTTTAAACAAGCCGATACATTTGAAAACTTTGGCATACTTTGACAGTCTACGCATATATCACCGCTTATATGTTAATATGCCATTTACAAACTCATTACATTGTGTTTTAGATCACACTAAACATAGGGGTTGGGAGTAATTTCATTCAAATTTTGTTACAGTTACATTTGTCGATACGCTGTGCAAAATCTCTGATTACAGAAAAAACAACAACAATGCATTATAAACAGAAACAAAGCTTCGTTCTGGTCGATAAAAAAAATTCTCTTTGAAAGGACGAACAGACCAGACTATTTTGTATAAATGCTTCAAACACGTTCCTCTCCTTCATCGACCACACACACGTGAATCGCAGTGCCTGCTGTAAGTGCTCACAGACGCGAAATGATTCCCAGTCGTAACGTTACCAGCACACACTTCAAGTGCTGGTGGCCGGACACAGAGGCAGACAGGCAGAGTAGTGTCTGGACATCACAGGCAGGGGGGCGGAGGGGGTGGAGGGTGACAGGCAGGACACTGTCAAGGACATCGCGCGGATGCTGGTCAATCCGTCCGTTCAGACACTGACCACTGCTTTTCTGGAATCAGTTCACCGTCAATCATTCCCACAACGACCTTTGTCCAGCCTTTGGCGACCGACCACACAGCTGACTGACCACTGACTGCCACCATGGTGATACCTCAAAGAGGTGTGGATGATTCACATCTTCATGGGCTGGATCCGGCATCGTGAATTACTCAGGTCAATTATTTTGTATGAATCCGGTATAAGGACGACCACGTTGTTATTTAACTATATATATATATATATTTTACTTTCCGCTTCCTGTGACTCTTTTAACGCTCTCTCTCTCTCTCTCTCTCTCTCTCTCTCTCTGTGTACACACACACACACACACACACACACACACACACACACACACCAGCTAGCTAAACGCAGGCGTAAGTTGTCAGCTAAAAACGTCAAACAGTTACGACCCAGATCATCTGTTCTTATGCCTTCTTTTTTTGTGTGTATGTTTTGTTTTTTGTTTTTTTTTTTCTTTCTTTCTTTTTTGGTGGTGGGGGGAGGGGTATCGTCACTGGTGACTTGCCAGTCAAGGTCATGTTTTCAGCGCACAACTTCCATCGCATTTGTGTAAACTGGAAATGTTTTTCGCACTTGAACCAGTCATGCTTGAGTTGGAAGAAATGGCCAACTTTGACGAATATATAGATACTGAGTTAAGATTTCACCACCTGATGAAGTGGCTTATGTTTGGTGGCATGTTTTGTATTATATACATGATGTATATCGTTCGTATATATATATATATATATATATATATATATATATACATACATGTGAGTGTATGTATGTATGTATGTATATATGTATATGTGTATATATATATATATATATATATATACATATATAATTATATATGTAATACGTATATATATATATATATATATGTGTGTGTGTGTGTGTGTGTGTGTGTGTGTGTGTGTGTGTGTGTGTGTGTGTGTGTGTGTGTGTGTGTGTGTGTGTGTACGAACGATATAATTATATATGTATATACTGCAAACAAGTCATCTACAAAAAGTCATCTCATATATTAGCAAACGTCCATCCAACCATCTTGCAGAGGAAATATCAAAGAGCCTTCAGAAATTTAAATTTACAGTTTGAGCAGTTTGTTTGTTTTTGTTGTTTTTATTAATATCTTAATTTTGTTGTTTGATTAATCAAATTGAATATTAGTACGGTAACCCTTTACTCTCAAAACTGTGTGTCTTCCATGCTGTCATCTCGTTGCACTCTTCATGTGTGTGTCTTGAGGCAAGATATTCTTCAAAGAAAGGGGTGTTTGGAAGGTATTTATCCAATTTTTACATTTGTGCATATAGACTTTATCTTTCCGAGGAGGATTACCAAATCAAGGACTCGGTCCGTGATGGTGTCATCATCGAGCTCAAAAACAATGTTTTCGTTGAATTCACAAGCTGCCTTTTTTCCCCCACCCTTTCAAGCTTACCCCCACAACGCTTGGCGGGACAACGACGACAAAACTCATATAAGTATGTATGATTGATGAACATCATTGGTGATTGATATACAGTATATATATAATCATGAGCTTCTTTCACACTGGTGAGCTCATACACATGTCATCCGCAGTACTGTCGTGAGGCCCATAGTCCCCCCAAAATGGACTGTCGGAATCTACTTTGAAGCTTTTTACTGTCAAGCAATATTTCGTGCAATAAAAGATATGCAAATGACCTGCCATAGAGAGTCACTGAAGTAGAAAAGAAGATTAGAGAACAAAGCGGAGGTGTGAAACAGGTGAAGAAAAGCACATGACAGGAGGCGATAACACCTTGACAGTGCAGGGAAAAAAAAGTCTAGCAGTAGGATGTGTCTCAACAGGCCAGGACCTCCATGTGCCCAGTCCATCCATGACTCCAGGGGGGCCCGGAAGTCGGCCAGGCCTGGACATGCCGGCCACAGTGACCTGCCGCTGCCCACACACACACAGGAGGGGGTGACCCATGGAAGACGGTTCAGGTGGGTGTGGGGAGGGGTCAGGGCTGGCTGGACGGCCCGTCAGGATGAATGGAACTCATTGTCCATGGTGAAAGTTGTTTTCTTTCTATACCCACACATCACTGAAGGGGGCGTGAACACTTGTCAGGTGACCTACCTCCCCTAGCCCCTTCCCCCTCCTCCCCTCTCCCCCAACCTCCTCTGAGGGTGTTTGAGACTTCCACCCATCATCATCATCACCATAGCCACAACACCACTACCACCACCACCCCTCCTCATCACCACTTCGATTGTCAGCCCCCCTCCGCCCCGGTCCACGGGCCACCCCATCCCTTAAATACACAACACACACACACACACACACACACACACACACACACACACACACAACCATCCCGAAACCACATCCTGCCTTCCTAGACTGGGTCTCTCACCTTCGGTTGTCTTTTTTTTCTTCTTTTTTTTTCTTCTTTTTTTGCTTGCTTGCTCTCTTTGTGGGTCTCCGAAGCCTGTTCTATCAAGGAGGGAATGAAAACTGGTTTAAGCAGCGTGTCATTAAGTGGACATGGGGGTGGAGTGGCCATTCCGCCCGGCAATCAGGCCTAAGGGGGGAGAGGGGGGCGGGGGGCGGGGAGGGGGGCACCAGTGAACAGCTCCTTGACTCCACGAAAACCTTTTACATGGCCAGCGACTCACTGGCTGCTGCTACTTGTGTGTTTGTTGAGAGCGATTTCACGGGCTGAACATTTTATACAAGTAGTGTAGCATGAACTGTGAGCGAAAAAGTGGAGAGAAAAAAAGAATGATAATGATATCATGACATGAGTGCAGAAGAATTCACATCTCATTCACCGCTCGCCGTCGCTGATTCCTGGCCAGTTGTTCGTGTGAACGCTTGTTGCGACCTTGACAATGAATGGCTTGTTTGGAAAGTAAAAATATGAATTTAAACGACTGCGCTCGATCTCTCTCTCTCTCTCTCTCTCTCTCTCTCTCTCTCTCGCACACACACACACACACACACACACACACACACACACACGCAAACAAGCACAATCGCACACTCGCAGTCACGTTTGCGCGTGATCATTCGTGTGCACACACACACACACACACACACACACACACACACACACACACACGCGCGCGCGCGCGCGCGCGCGCGCAAACACAAGCACAATCGCACACTCGCAGTCACGTTTGCGCGTGATCATTCGTGTGCACACACACACACACACACACACACACACACACACACACACGCACACACACACACACACACACACACACACACACACACACACACACACACACACATTCGATTGCGTTTCAAACAAATCACGGAGGACAATAACATTTATCAGTCAACTGGAATGGGCGTGTTTCACAAAGAAAAGAAAAAAAAAAGACACCCCTGAAATATCATTGTGTGAAAATGTGACAACAAAACGTTAGCGGGAAGAAAAATCATATGGAAAAGAAAGCATTCTGTCAATAATGAATGGAAATCAATTTATCGTGTCGACAGTGATGGGCAGGAATGAACGAAGGCAGTGAATGGTGCTTTAACACCCAACACTGAATGAACAGGTATTCAGTGTTTCTCTGACAAGTTGAAAGGGAAGAGAATTTCCAGTTGATTTTATAATTCTGCGACAATTCGCATTAAACGAGAGAGAGACCACCAGAGAGAGAGAGAGAGAGAGAGAGAGAGAGAGAGAGAGAGAGAGAGAGGAATAAACAGACAGACAGACAGATACTTAGGGACAGAGGCAGACAGGTCTCGCTATGAAAACTTCTTATTTTGCTTTACATATATGTATGTGTGTGTGTTTGTTTGTTGCTGCTGTTGTTGATGTTGTTTAGAGAGAGAGAGAGAGAGAGAGAGAGAGAGAGAGAGAGAGAGAGAGAGAGATGCAATACTTTGTTTCCTGAACAACGTAAGTAATTGTCACCACAGTGAATGTTCTACCTTTTTGTCAACCGCCGCACGTTTCCATTTGTTGGATTGTTGTTGTTTTTTCTTCCTTGGACCAAAAAACATGTTTATTGATATGTGAATGGAAGTGAATATGTATATTTATTCATTTATTTATTCATTTATTTGATTACAGAACATTGAAGTTTGATACATTGAAACTGTAACCGTGATACATATTTAAAAACAGGAATAATAGAACCTTGTTTTCAAGGATGAAAAAAAATCAACCCAAAAACAAACAAACAAAAAAATTAAAAAACACCACATAACTATAAAAAAGGAGAGAAAATGACTAGCAGACGAAAAGAATTAGTATGGCCTAAATTATAGATTAATCACAAAGTAAACTTGGACGAACGTGTTCATGTATGTGGATAGATTCGTGTGTTTCGGGTTTCGCGATTCTTTTGTGCTTTCGATTCATTCACAGAGAGAGCGGGGGGGGGGGGGGGGGATTTTGTTTTGTTCTGACTCAACAATTCTGCAAACCGCAGAAAAACCAGTTCAGTTAATGTCAGAATCTCTTAAGTCGTTGTGTTAGTTTTATGGATACCAGAACCATTTTAAGCATCGTTTTAGCTGCAGCTTCCTTTCTGCCAGTTTCTTGGGGAAAAAACATAAAAAGATAAGAAAAGCTAGAAGTTGGAGACAATAACATAGCCGAACCCCCATCCCCATCCAACCCTTCAGCGGGAGTGAAAAAACAACCATCAAAACGCACACACACACACAAAAGGCAAGGCATGCCGCTATTGTTTGCTGAAGTGTTCCCAGATAGGTTTGCCCTGCCTCCTATTTCCACCTTCCCCACCCCCCTTAAAAACTGATGCCATCTATGTTGACATGGGCAGGTGTTTGGCCATCAGAGGGGAAGGCGGGGGGTGGGGGGAGCGAGGTTTGGGGATACTCTCCCTTGAAAAGAGCAGTCTATATCGCTTTGGAGAGCCGCTGGTTGTTAAAGTCACAAATGGGGAAATGAACAGTAAAACCCCCAAACGGGGCCTGAAATGGAGCCGAATGGGATCACCCGGGCCTGTGGGGGTGGGGGAGGGGCCAGGGATTAGCCGGGCTGTCACGATGTAATCCCGGACAACAATCGGCCTGATCACTGCGACCGCGCCACCGTTGTGGCGGCCATTGTCACCGGCCCAAGCTTCTTTGTACTTCACTTCCTCCTCCTCCTCCTCCTCCTCCTCCTTCTCCCCCCCCCTCCTCCTCCTCCCCCTCCACCCGACGCACGCTGCTCTCTCACTCTCTTTCGCTCTCTCGCCTCCTCCAGCAGGCGATGGCTGGCCCAGGGGAGGTAAGTGCTGTCCGCCATCACGCCCAGCCACACAGTCTGCAACATACAGGGTGTCTCCGCAGCACCACCAGTTACTGGACCGGAGAGACGACGGCGAGTTTCTCTCTCTTCTCTCTTTGTACAACGTTTTGGGGTGGTTGATTTATTATCGGTTGGTTGGTGGGTGGGTGGGTTGGGTGGTTGCTGGGTGGGTGGGTGGTTGGGTGGTGGTTGGTTGGTTGGTTGGTTGGGTGGTTGATTAGTTGGGTGGTTGGCTTGTTGGCTGGTTGGTTGTTTGGTTGGTTGGTTAGTACGTTGGTTGATTAGTGGGTGGGTGGGTGGTTAGTTCGTTGGTTGGGTGGTTGGTGGGTTGGTTGGTTGGTCGGGTGGTTGGTTGGTTTGGTTTGGTTGGGTGGGTGGGTGGTTGGGTGGGTGGGTGGGTGGGTGGTGGGGGTTGGTTGGGTGGTTGGATGGTTGGTTGGTTGGGTTGGGTGGGTGGTTGGTGGGTTGGTTGGGTGGGTGGGTGGTAGGTGGTTGGTGGGTTGGTTGGTAGATGGGTTGGTTGGTGGGTGGAGGTGGGGTACGTGGGGTTGGGTGTTGATAATTCCTTTACTTTCTATGGTGACGTTTGTACGAGCTGCCTTTCTTCATTATTTTGTCAAGGTGCACTGTGAGTTTACAAGCCTAGTTGTGGATTTTTGTTGTGGTTGTTGCTGATGTGCTTACTTAAATCAATGAATCGGATATAAAAGCCATAGGTTAAACAGAATCCGTTAGAAATACAAATCCTGTGATGGGGTGCTGAACGATAGACTATGGTACAATATTGAATCGTGTCGTATCGTACTGTATCGTCTCGTAGAGTACAACACAGTAACAGTGATAATACAAATGATATGAACAGCAGTAGTTGTAGTGGCAGCATTTATGTGTAAATAGGGAGAACAAATTTAGTACTATTGTTATTGATCATTAGTAGAAGTCGTAGTAGTAGTAGTAGTAGTAGTAGTAGTAGTAGTAGTAGTAGTAGTGCGATTATGTTTATTATTATAATTATTATCATTACTATTTATATTGTTACCATCCCCATCATCATTGTGTGTGTGCGTGTGCTTACGTATGTGGTGTGTGTGTGTGTGTGTGTGTGTGTGTGTGTGTGTGTGTGTGTGTGTGTGTGTTTGTGTGTGTGTGTATCTCGATCATGTTCTGTGGGAGGATGGTGCATTCCAATTACCAAGACGTCTCCAATCATGTTAGGCATAGCAAATGAACGTCTCCTCAGTTTCTGTCTTAGCATTTCAATTCCCCTAGCCCATGATTCTTCCACCCCCACCCCCACCCATCCCCTTTTTATAGTTGATAATTCTTTTTTGATTAAGCATCTTTCCAAAGTAATTTTGTGGCAGAAGAGTTGTTTTACCTGCGCTTGTTTTCCTTCACTATCACGTTGTTCTGTTTTATGACACACACACACACACACACACACACACACACACAATATATATATATATATATATATATATATATCTAGAGAGAGAGAGAGAGAGGGAAGGAGAGAGAGAGAGATCCAAGCTTATATTTCTTCCTTTTCCATATGTAGAAGCACCAAAATATGTCTTGGTTTAATGTTTAACCTTTATTACTGATTTGCGCTTGAGGTGGGATAATGGTTTTTAAAATCTTATTTATGCTCATGCTGGTTGTATTTATATATACATATGTTTCTACGCAGATAGATAGATAGATAGATAGATTAAAAAAAAAGGAAAGAAAAGAAAAAAAACCCACTAAGTCAGCTCATGCTTTCGCCAGTCCTCGAGATTTCTTGGGCGAAAGCTTGAAGTATAGAATTCCTTTGACGTTTAGTCGATTTTTTTATCACACGGTCATACAGTTGAACACACGTGCAACTACTTCAGGGCATTCTGTAACAAGCTCACACATTTTCATTCAGATGAATATTGCCTCTCTGCACAGGCAGAGAGAGTGAGAGAAAGAGATTTCCATCAGCGTTCATGGTATCGAGAAACAGTTGGCAAACCTCAACCCCCACAAAGCTACAGGGCCGGATGGCCTCACGCCCCGTGTCCTCAAAGAACTCACCAAGGAAGTGGCTCCCATCCTAACCACTATCTACTCCTCGTCTCTCCACTCTGGACAAATCCCTTCTGACTGGAAAGAAGCCACAGTTGCCACCGTCTTCAAGAAGGGTGAGCACTATAAGCCCTCCAACTACCGCCCCATCTCTCTCACCTGTATATGCTCTGAACTTCTGGAACACATCTTAGTGTGTGCCATCATGAACCACCTTGAATCCGAAAACATCTTGTCCAGCCAACAGCACGGCTCATGCGAGACCCAGCTACTTGAGTTCATCGAAGAAGTCTCCGCAGCCATGGAACGTGGTACTACGAGGGTCATTCAATAAATAAGGTGAATTTTTCGGTATAAGGACTTCTAATACAGATAGAAGCTTACTTTTTTTTTCTTTTTTTTTTTCAACGTAGTCTCCCAGCACTGTCACACACTTTTCCCATCTGTGCACAAGCTTCCGTATTCCTTCAGCGTAAAAATCTTTGGACTGATGTCTCAGCCAGTCGCTCACAACACTTTTGACCATCGTCACTTTCAAACTTCGTGCCTCTCGTGAACGCTTTCAAGGGACCAAACAGGTGAAAGTCTGAAGGGGCAAGGTCTGGGCTGTAAGGGGGATGAGGGAGCAGTTCCCAGCCCAGCTCGTTGATGGTCTGCACCGTTCGGGCTGTTGTGTGAGGCCTTGCGTTGTCATGATGCAAGATGACTCCTTCTGACTGATGACCCCTGCGTTTGTTCTTCATGTCTTTCTTGACCTGCCTCAGCAGTTCACAGTAGTTGGCACTGTTCACAGTGCTTCCTTTCTCAAGGAATGAAATGGTGATTGGGCCTTGCATATCCCAAAAAACGGTGAGCATCACCTTCCTCGTGGACCGCTGGGACTTGAACTTCTTCACTGGAGAGCCTACGTGCTTCCACTCCATGGACTGCCGTTTGGACTCAGGCTCATAGTGCCAAACCCATGTCTCGTCACATGTGACCACCTTCTTCAGAAACTCATCACCATCCTTCTCATAGCGGCAGAGACACTGCTGGGACAACTCGACCCTCCTCTGTTTGTGCTCTGGAGTAAGCATCTTTGGCACCCACCGGCAGCTGACCTTCGAGTAGCCAAGGTCATCATGGACAATTTTGTGTGCTGTCCCAACAGATAAGCTCAAAGTCCTTGCAATGTCATCCACTGTCACCCTTCTGTCAGACTGAATGAGGTCATTGACTGATTCGATCACCTCAGGAGACCTCGCTTCTGTAGGCCTTCCAGGCCTGTCTTCATCCTCAACACTGCTCCGTCCTTCTTTAAACAATTTAGCCCATTTGTAGACATTTTTTCGGCTGAAACATGTGGCACCATACACAGTTGACATTCTCCTATGAATTTCAACTGGTTTGCACCCTTCAGCAACCAAAAACTTGATAACTGACCGCTGTTCAATCCTGGAGCATGCTTCTTGGTCGGCCATCTTTGTTAATCGCCAAAACTCTCAAAGTTTGTTGTTGTTTTTTTATCTGCAAAACAAATTAAATCCATGTGAAAAAGAAGTAAAACAAAACAAACAAAAAAGTAAGCTTCTATCTGTATTAGAAGTCCTTATACCGAAAAATTCACCTTATTTATTGAATGACCCTCGTACAACAGAGGTCGTGGTGTTGGACTTTGCCAAGGCGTTCGACCGTGTCAACCATAGCCTGATCTTCCACAAACTCAACCACTACGGCATACGAGGGAACAACAACCGCTTCATCGCAAATTTCCTCAGCGGCCGCATGCAGCCCGTCGTGGTTGATGGTACCCGATCCAGCTATATCGACGTGAAGACCGGCGTCCCCCAGGGCTCCGTTCTGGGACCCTGCCTCTTCCTGTGTTACATAAACGACCTTCCCTCCAAGATTTCCTCTCCATCAAGACTTTTTTTTGCTGATGATACAGCAGTCTACAGGCTTATCACCTGTGCAGAAGACCCAGCCAAGCTTCAGGAGGGCCTCCAATGCCTGGAACAATGGGAGAGAGAATGGGACATGGTCTTCCACCCAGACAAGTGCAGTGTGCTGCCCTTCACTCGAAGCCACTCTCCTCTTCTTTCCAACTACACCCTCCACGGCCAGACACTGGAGAGAGTCACCTCCACAAAGTACCTCGGGGTCATGCTGGAGACTAAGCTGGACTTCACTCAGCACATCGAGAACATCTGCGCTAAAGCCAACAAGACACTGGGCGTCTTGAGAAGGAACATGAAGGTGTGCTCCAGCCGTACCAAAGAGCTGGCCTACATAGCAATGGTTCGTCCAATTGTGGAGTATGCCTGCACTGTATGGGACCCAAATTCCAACAAACTCATCACGACCTTTGAGAAGGTCCAGCGAAGGGCAGCCAGATTCGTCACCAACTGCTACCGCAAACTTCCAGTGTTACAGACATGCTGACGCTTCTTGAATGGCCCGTGCTCGAACAACGACGTCGCTGCGCCAGACTCGCAATGCTCCACAAGATCCTCAACGATCAAGCTTGTGTCTCCTGCGCCGACCTCAAGCGGCAGCCTCAAAGTGGTCGTCGCGGCAACCACAACCAACAACTACAAAGAATCCGATGTCGTACTGACTACAGAAAGTATTCTTTCTTTCCAAGGACCGTTGTCGACTGGAACTCCCTCCCAGCTGATGTTGTCGAGGCCCCCTCCTGCAACACAATCTGCTTGAGGGCATTGAGGGCCCTCCAGGCACAATAGACCCCCCCCCCTGCACCCCCCACCCCCCACCCAACCCCCCACTAGGTCCTTCACTTTTTTTTCTTTTTTTCCCCAACTAATGATTAATGACATACGGATAAGGACTAAGAGTACGAAATTCTGGCTAAGAGCACACACTTGCACTTGCACTTGCAAAAATGTTAACAATGGTCAAAGTTATGACCGCCGAACATTAATGGAAGAAGAAGAAGAGAAAGACAATGACACTGGCACTGACACTGACATACCCTTCATTACCCTTCAGCATTAAAGCCTTCTAGACAAGGGGAATTGGAAACGAAGGGCCTCGCGCTGGGACTATACGGCGTAGGGGCGCGTCCCCCGGGTGGCGGATGGGGGACCCCTCCCTTTGGGGGTTGCACCAAATGATATGGAACAAGGTGCCGTGGACACACATAGTCTAGGAGAAGGACAACTTTGATTTAAAACCCGGGCAGATGGAGTCCGTTAGCCTCAGCAGGCAGTCCTTCCAAGAGAAGGAAAACTCCCAAGAGAAAACCCGGCCAACTGTAAACCGTTACCAGAACAGGAGATCACCGAAGACGGCGCCACAGTGGCCTCTCTAAGGGGCGTGATCTAGTCAAAACCGGCTGTGCACGCACTCTACGACACATGGCTACGCAGACAACGCTAGACCGATGTGGTGTCGTCTTCCTGGACCATGGCCGGGGGGAGACGGTGCCGGGCCCTCAGCCTCAAAGGGGCCTATCCACTACTACCGACCACGGACGCGATGCTTCTCAGACACTTTGGGGAGAACAGATTGGAGCACATGGGCAAGCAGCACTTCGTATCGTCCACTGGAATGCGGAAGGAGTACAGCGCAAGAAGGTGGAGCTCCAGCGGTTTCTGCGTGATAATGCGATCGATGTATGTTGCATCCAAGAGACTCACCTCAAGAACACTCACCGCTTTTTCATAAGAGGTTACGAGTTGTTCAGACAAGACCGAGAGAACAGACCAAAGGGAGGCCTCATCACCCTGGTAAAAAAACATCCCAGCGGCAGAGACCCAGAGTTCTGATCAAGCTGATCTCGACACAGAATTTCTGGGAGTCAAGTTGGTGTTGCCAGGCACGTCAGTGACAGTCCTCAATGTCTACTCACCTACAAACCAAATACAGCTTGACTCTATCCTCGTTGACTCCCACAGCTGGATCATCACAGGAGACTTTAACAGCCACTCACCCAGCTGGGAGAAGATGTGGAAAACTGGGCAATCAGTAACCAGCTGATCCTCATCAACAGTCCAAAAGATCCGCCTACGTGCTACTCACGAGCATGGAGGACCACAAGCACTCCTGACCTGGCCTTCGCGACAGACGACATCCATAGCATTGCCCAAAGGGAGGTGTCGCTCCAGCTTGGAGGCAGCGACCACAGGCCAGTGATCATTACAGTACAGAGACATTTTGAAACCCATCCCACCAGGCTCCCAGCAAGCTGGAATTACAAGAAGACAAACTGGGACCTTTTCAAGCACGAGGCAGACAAGAGGACTTCTGCGCTGACACTGTCGCACCACGACATCAACGAAAATGCCAAGAATTTTAATAAGGCAGTATTAGACGCGGCGCAGGCAGCTATTCCACGAGGCAAACGCAGGAACTACCGTCCCTACTGGACACCTGAGCTCGACAAGACCTTCGCAAGCACAAGACCCTCAGTGAAGCCAGGGACACGATGGAGAGCTCCCCCACTGACGAAAATGTAGAGTCACACAACAGAGCGAAAGCTGCGTTCATAAAGGAAAAGCTGCAAGCAACACGCAAGAGTTGGCAAGACAAGACATCCTCCCTGAACATGGAGACAGACATGCAGGGGCTCTGGAAGCTGACAAAGAAACTGAACGATGACAACCCCAGCAGAGGCAAGGCCGTAATTTTGTAGGACAACCAGCTGAAAACAAAAAAGGCCGCAGCCAACACCTTTGCGGAACTGTACCGAGAGGAGAGTACGATCCACATGTCCAGACAGCGCATCAAGCAGGTACGAGACGAAACCACGAAACTTATGACATCAGACCCACATGGCATAGATGACAGCTGTGCGAGCGAACCATTAACCATGAAGGAACTGAAACAAGGCATTCGCAAGCTGAAGCCCAAGAAAGCTCCGGGACCTGATGGTGTCACTGGCAACATGCTGAAGCACCTGGGACCAGCATCCAGAACAGTGTTGCTTCAGATCTTCAACTACAGCTGGACAGCAGGAGTTGTGCCTTCCATCTGGAAAGAGGCAGAGATCATCCCGATCCCAAAGAAGGGAAAGAATAAGAAGGACCCCCACAACTACAGACCAATCAGCCTTCTGAGCTGTGTCGGCAAGCTGCTGGAAAGGATGGTCAATCGCCGCCTCACCTTCCTCCTGGAAACACAGAACATCCTTTCACCTACCCAGACCGGCTACAGAAAATTCCGCAACACAGAAGATCAACTAGCCCTCCTTGTCCAGGACATCGAAAACTCTTTTCAGGAGAAGAAGAAGACACTGGCCGTGTTTTTAGACCTGTCGAGAGCGTTTGACAAAGTGTGGAAGGAGGGCCTCATCCTGAAACTTCTCCAAGCCGGCGTACGTAGCAAGATGTACATGTGGATCCAACACTACCTCTTCGGCAGGACCGCAAGGGTCAAACTAGACGGCTTCCACAGCAGAAAGGTCAAGCTACGTGAGGGTGTCCCCCAGGGAGGAGTGCTTTCCCCAACATTGTTTCTGTTGTATATCAACGACATCAGAGACAACATCACGAAGCACGTTTCCAACAGTCTGCACGCAGACGACCTGGCAGTATGGAGATCCGCTGAACACACCAACGCGGCCTCCTACCGGCTTCAGGAAGTCATCAGCAATATCGCTACATGGAACAGAAGACTGGGGTCTTGAGCTCAACGCCACAAAAACCAACGCAACACTCTTCTCTCTCTCTCCACCGCCAACGAGCAGGTCAAGCTAAAGCTCCAGGGACAGGTCTTGCCACAGACGGATATGCCAACATTCCATGGCGTCAAGTTGGACACCCGCCTGACCTGGAGGCCCCAGATTGAGAAGATGGAGAGGAGATGCATCCGCAAGCTAGCCCTGCTGAAGAAGCTGGCCTGGACGACTTGGGGATCAGACAGCAGGCTTCTCGCCAGGGTCTACATGGGAGCGGTCAGACCCACCATGGAGTACGCCTCAACCTCGTAGGGCACAGCCTCCAAGACCAACAAGAGCCGGCTCGGCAAAGTCCAAAATATGGGACTACGCCTTATACTAGGAGCCATGAGGTCCACGCCGATCCATGACATGGAGAAAACTGCTAACGTCGAGCCCCTGGAGAGAAGACGCGACCTGAAAGTCCTGATGCAGGGAGAGAAGCTCAGAAGACTGCCCTCACACCACCTACACCACAGACTGGAGCAGCCCACCAAGAACCGTCTCAAACGTCAGAGCCTCAACCACCAGTATAAAGCACTCAGAGCACAGCACAGCGATGTTCTGGCGGCAAAAGGGGAGTCTTGCACTGACCTTGCCTTGCCTGGCTGGAGGCACGACCAAGAGATAGAGGCCACCATCAGCCTCAGAGTTCCTGGCATTACCACCAAAGACCAGCAACCAGCTACTCTCAAGATCCTGACTCTGGCCATGATAGAGGAGTCCTACCCAGCCAGCTCCTGGACCCATGTATACACGGACAAATCAGCGGATGAAGCCACACACAACGGAGACAGTGGTGTCTACATCAGATTTCCCGATGGAGAGCACAGCAGCATCGCACTCCCTGGAGGAAAGCTCTGTTCCAATTTCAGAGCTGTAGTCCTGGCCATTAAAACAGCAGCAGAATTCCTCGCCTCCTGTGGAAAGCCCCTTGGCAGCATCTCCATCTTCACTGACTCCATGTCCACACTCCAGGCCCTTGATTCCCCTGATCCTGGTCCACTGATCCAGTCTTAAGGCCTCCCTCGCAACCCTTACCCAAACAGCCCCAACGACCCTCCAGTGGGTGCCTGCACATGTAGGCCTCCCAGGCAACGAGCGTGCAGACCACCTTGCTAAGAAAGGAAGCCAGCTCACACAGCCAACCGTTCCTGCCACATGTGAGGAAGCAAAAACTCTCCTCCGCAGCAGATTCCGAAGAGGCTGGGTCACCCTGAACGTAGGCTACCAGGCACACCAGGATCCCATCAGGACACTGGAGAGGAGACACCAGACTACCATCTACCGCCTTCGCACAGGACACTGCGGCCTCCGAGCATACCTGAAGAGGATTGGAGTGGCAGCCACATCCCTATGTGATTGCGGCCAGGCTGACCAGACCCCATCCCATATTCTCCAAGACTGCCGCCTGTATGAGAAGATGCGGCAGCAGTCCTGGCATGGGGGTGCTGACCTCAACACCAAGCTCTGGGGGACGGTAGCCGATCTTCGCCGGACGTCCGAGTTTGTGGCATCCCTCGGACTTCGACCCTGACTGCGTAGCTGTCGAACGCAAAAGAATGAAAGAAAGGAAACGATAGGTGTGTGTGTGTGTGTGTGTGTGTGTGTGTGTGTGTGTGTGCGCGCGCGTGTGTGTGTGTGCGTGTTTGTGTGCGTGTTTGTGTGTCTGTGTGTAAGAGAGAGAGAGATGTTGCATTTTGATCTAAAAATAAATACCCAGAAAACGAAGACAAGCACAAGTAATGAATCTGATTCCGAATAGCTGGTAGGGATAACAGCAAGAGTTTAATCCGCCCACACCGCCATTATTGGTCCTGGTTTCTTTCCTTTGTTCCTTTAACTGGCGATAAGAACCTCCATTTTCTGAGTGCGACTTAATCATATACCATGTACAATCTGCCTGGTTAGCACCGTGTAGACGCCGATGTCATTGTGGGAGAAGAAAGCGCCAGTGTCACGTGGCAGACAGCCGAAATTGTCGCCACGTGGCTGCCAGACTCTGGAGAGTGCTGGACGGTCATGAGAGCTGCCAGACAGCAGCCATCCGTCTGCATGGAATCGCCAGAGGACTGGAGGACTAGTGGGGTGGGGGTGAGTGGAGTGAGGGGTGCAGGGGAGAGGGTAGGGACACCACCAGCTGAAGGAGACAACACTGACTGCAGCCTGCTTCTGGGAGACAGAGGGAGACATAATGGACTGAGTCAGTGTCATCAGCTCTCAGTCGGCTCTCCCCAGGAAGGCAGCTTGATGTGCAACTGACTCCGTGTTGTGAAGTGCTCTGAGTCTGGTCTCTGACCGAGAGAGGACGAAATAAAAAATCAACCAATCAATCAATAACCAGACAGCTTCGTCCGGGAGATGCTGAAGGGCCCCTTCAAGAACACGTAGCATCCTTATATTGTAGAAAACTTTGTATTATCGTTCTCCGGGTTTCTGTATTTTCCCGTTTACTTCTTCTTCTTTTTTTTTCTTCTTTTTTTTCTTTACTGTTGTTGATTTCTTTTTTAATTCCATCTTTACTGATTCACTCACCGGTTTCGTTTTGTGCAGAATATCTCATATACTTTTTTTCATCTGAACGTGATGATCGGGAAAATGTGTTTAATGATGTTTTCAACGCTCAGCGTGTCGCCCATTTGCCGCATATGGCCGTACATGCCTGTCTGATTGAACACTGAAAACAGTCATAATAAAGAACAGTAGACAGCCAGCCTTTTGCCCCTAAATCATAGAATTGAATCAGTCATCAGGAAACAGATCAGTCTAAAATTTATCGACTGAACACTCATTACTCTCTATATAATGATAATAATGCTTTAATCTATACAGCGCCTTTTCATGTAAAGCATGCTCACTGGTATCGTACAGAGTAAACACTGACGTGTGACACATGCATTCAAACACTCAGACGACAACTTTCATGCACAACTCTGTACATACATCTAACCAAACACCCAAAACACTAATTCACGTACATAAAGATGTAACACCTTTACAGAGGAACAGTACGGACACCTTTCAGTTCAGATGACAGCAGGTGAATCAGCTTTATTCGCCAATCACAAGGTAGAACACACCCACAAGTTAAAAGGGGATGAATAGAAAATTTTCCACAATCTCAAGTTCTAACGTAAAAATTGTCCTAAAACAATGTTTTATTATCAATTCACTGTTGTTGTTGTTAAGCAAACCGAAACATTTTCCATCCGTTTATTTTCCTACATTTATCACTTTATACTCCAAAAACAATATTTTATTTATTTACTGTTTTTCTTTTAAAACAGAATTTTAAAAATCAAACAACACACAACACTCATACACATACACCTGAGGAACTGAAGGGCACCAGCTACCAGCATCTCACTTCTGGGAAGCAGCAAGGGGTCAACGGTCACCATCAAACTTCTGGAAAACCGAAACCGAATAAAAGCATCGAGTGAGTCGGCAGGAATCGCTTCCGCCCCTGAAAGGCGAGCTAGAGAGACAACTGAATGACTCTCACTGATCACCTTGTTATGTTGTGGCTGGAAAATGGCATATATATACCAAACAATGTCCACAGTCACCAGTTTATCAGTGCAAGATGGGAGGACAGTACAGTCTGTCTATAATCGCTACTTTAGTTCTGTGTGACGCACAAGAGAAGACACACTTGAACGAGACATGCTGCAATCGTCTTCTGACTTTCGATACACTTTAGGACACGTGTCTGCTGGGTGAATGAGCAGTCAACAGCTGTCTTCTTCTTGAAAGAGTGGACTGGCAGACAGATATACAATGTTGTTATGGAAGTTTATATTTTCCATATAAGTACGCTTTTTCCTCGCTTACGAAAGTCAGGTCCGGTTCTTTACTCTACTGTAATTTTATATCAGTGTCAGCAATGTTTTACATTGTTTGAATGCTCAGAAATCACCATAGATTATTTACTCAGTGACTGAAACAATAATATATGTCTAGACAGATACTAAACTGTCAGCATGAGTGTGCGAGCATATAATGCAGGTATGCGAGTGCGAGTGCGTGTGCGTGCGTGCGTGCAAGCGTGATTGTGTGTGTGAAGGGAAGAAGGCGTGTGTTTGTGTATGTATGTGATGCACGTGAAGGTGGGTGGTCTGGCGGCAGGAGGACAGGCAGTGGTATCCATCATAAAGTACTGTGTACGAACGAGGCATGTTGACATGACTGTGACGTGGGAGTTGACCAAGGGGCAGACAAACATCCGCGGGTCGTCAGATCCACGACGACCCTCTTGAGTGACGCGTCTAACGTCACGACCACGGCATTCCTGACGTCACTATCACCTTGGCCGGACTCCGTCCCTTACTGGTCAAACCCTTCGGTTTATTCACCACAACAACATCTTTCCTGCCTCTTGCCTCTGTGTGTTATTGGAGAACACCATTTTGCTTCTTCGTCGTCCATGGGACTCCCGGCCTACCTCAAGCGCATCAGGCCAGCCAGGAGGGGGAGGGGGGAGGGCTTATCTCCACCAGCAGCCAAGTCCGCCAGTTAGTTGTGGACTGCCACATTCCCTCTTTGCCTACCTGTTCCCAACCCCAAAGGAAGAAGCATTCCATTTTTTCCTCCGTGTTTCTAGCAAAGCTTTGGCCTTTTGTTTAGCAACCACCTATTCCAGGTATTTTAAAACCAGGGCCCCCCGTTTGTGTGTATGTAGGGGTGGGGGAGGGGCGTGGGGGGGACGGAGGGGAGTGTTTACACGGTCCATATCCCAGAGCTTGACACAACACGGGCCTTTGAAGGGGGGGAGGGGGCAAACGGGGGTGGCGGGGCGGGGGGGGGGGGGGGCTAGAAAGGTGAAGAGGGGAGGAAGGAAGGAACGACAGGATAGAGGGTGAGGGTGAGGATGGTGGGGTGGTTAGAGGTGGGGGTGTTCCTCCTATCAGCGGGTGAAATCAGGCCGGGGCTGAATGCCTGGGGTGATGGACTGATGTCGCCCCCCCCACCCCTCATCCCCTCCCCCAACCCTTGCCGCCCCCAAGCCCCCCCCCCCCCCACCCTCACACACACGCCCCCCTCTGTCCCTCCGGCACCCCCCTCTCTCCTTATCAGCGGCAGCGCCACGACCGCGGCCCGCTCCATAGCACGTCAGGGCCAGGCAAATGACACCTGTAAAGTGCTGGTCACAAACACCTCCAGCCGTCCCCCCAATCTGCCTCCCATCTACACCACCACGGGCTGACGAAGTCCTGTCCCCCCACTCCCACCCCCCCTTCCCCAAGATCTCCACTCCTCTAGCCTCCCCTCCCCCCGTCCCTTCTCCCTCACCAGTAGGATCAAAGCGGCATGGGGTGAGGGAGAAGCAAGAAGTGGGGGGAGGGTGGGGGCGGGAGAAAGGTCACAGAGAAACAACACAGAAGAAAGAGGGAACGGGGAGGGGGGGGGGGAAGGGGGGGCGGGGAGGGGGGGGGGCAAATTGACAGAAACAGAGATAAACAGAGAAGAGAGCGAGAAAAGTAGGTGGGACAAATAGATTCAGACAGACGGACGGACAGACAGTCAGACAGACAGACAAAATCAAACGACAGATGCAGACAGAGGGAAAATGGGTGGTACAGATGGACAGATAGATCAAATGAAATTTGAAAAGAAGAAATAGAGATAGACAGAGCGATCAGACACAGAGACACACAGGCAGCAGGACAGAGGTGGAGCCGCAAGATGACAGAAGGTGGAAGTGCGGAAATGAGAGCTGGAAGGGAGAGGGGAGGGATGGAGAGACGGGGAAAGGAATGTCAGAGTTCATGAAGGCAAAGAAAAATGGTGTGGGTCCTAAACAGTATCTCGAATGGCTCGCGCTTCCACTGCTTCAGAACAAACTGCATATACTATTGCAGCTGCAACTGTTGTTGTTTTTTGGGGAGTTGTTTGTTTTTGTTGTGTTTTGTTGTTTTTTGCCGCTGGTGTTTTCCATGTTTCCGTCTTTTTGTAACCATGTCCATGACAGAGGTGGGACGTTGGATCCAACATTCACCAGTGATCCGGGCTCTGGGCGCCGTTTCGCCATGGTGTTGTGTCCTTTGGTAAGGCACTTTACTCCGATTTTTCTCACTCCACCCAGGTGTGAATGGATATCTGACTTCGATCTGGGAAGGTTCAAAACGCCGCAAGGAGAGATTTGGGCCCCGCCTTCCTGTGCCGAGCCCTAGACACAGTGAACATGAAATCACGACCTCCAGGACCATAAAACACAACTGGACATTAAACGTTGATGTATATGAGCGCATGTATTTACGAGAGCGTGTGCTCATGTAAAAATCTTAATACGCAGGACTCTGTCTATCTGTCTGCCCCCACCCCCACCCCCCGCTCTCTCTCTCTCTCTCTCTCTCTCTCACTCGCTCGCCCGCTCGCTCTCTTTCTCCGACTGTCTGTCTCGCTCTCTCTCTGCCTCCCCCTTCCTCTTCTCTGTCCCCTCTTCCTCCTGTCCTCTCTCTCCCTGAGTTCACGGTATCTGTTTCAGTCGGGTGTGTTTTAACTGAGTTTAAACAAATCTTCGTTCAGAAATAATCATGAAAAGACAGAAATAGAGCTTATAATGGGTTAGAAAAAAAAAAAAACACACACACAACGAAACGTACACTCAAGACAGCCTTTGTATCTCCTAAATGGTAGGGTGTTTATAAAATCACTTCTATCATTATTTCTATCATTTGAATACGTGTATCATTAAAACACTTTCAATTTTATTTCTTATTTCTCTTAGCATTTCCACAATTATTGCGAATATTGTTAACACCGGTTGTCATTATCACGATCCTAATTGTGAGTACCGTAACACAGTCACTGGAAAACGGAGGACATGTCATGTCCATCAGTATAACAAAAATATGTTTTTTGCGTGTCCACCGGAACTGTTTAAATGTGTTTTATGTTTCAAGTTCACCTCAACATTTATTCTTGAATGTGTATAGCTGTTCAGTTTTCTCATCACTCATCAGCACGAACTGAGTGAACTGTTCTCTGCTCCCTCCCCCCTCCCTCTCTCTCTCTCTCTCTCTGGAGCGGTCCTTCTTATCACCGTACCCCAGAATGCACACACACCCACACCCCTCTCCTTCCCCCTCCCTTCCCCCTGCCCTCTGACACACACACACTTCATACACAGAGATACGGAGCAAGCAGTAGAAACCAACGCGGCGCAAGCGGCAAGCAAAAGCGACCTGATTGCGCTAGTCCATCACGCGCAGAGATTAGAGAAATGACACGTTATGAAAAGCAGCTCACGTTTGATCCAAGGGGACCCGGGCCTGGTCGCCGGGCGCAAGTGAACAGATTATGAATTTCCTGTAAACAGCCTGACACCGGACCGTCTTTGATCCCCCGTGCCTGCCGACTCGGGTCCCGAGGTCTTGAGGCTAAGTGTAGGGCAGGATTTGGCCAATGAGCACTTTTAATCTTGTGGTCTGAAAAGCGTCATCTGACAGCCGTTTACTGGATCCTCGCAAACCCTGATCACCAATACCTGCACGTTGATAGGCAGCGGGGACCGTCACAGGTGGAACCTTGGCTCGCCTGTCTCTACCCACCCTGAAACTATCCACCCCCGTCCAAGTGGGTAGGTACTCCGGGTAACAGAATTACAAAAAAAAAATACACAACTGGGTATAAACTGGCATAATTTTTTAAATGTCTGGTCCGTTTTGGGTTTTTTTTCTAAATCCATAGAGCTAATTCATCACCTCTTATTTTCCAGCTTGATGACATTAAAAGTCTCAGGGTTTAATCTTCCTTTCAGACCCTCCGTCCCCTTAGTGGAAAACGTGATATGAAAGCGGTATTTGAATAACTGTCAACAATCATATGGCAAAAGTACGTTTCAATTCGTTCACTTTTAGTGAACTAAACCGGTAGTAGTGTAACAGCGCGTGTTGCCCAAGACACCCCCGAGCCCTCCAAGCAATGTTAATCTATGTGTTCTGTTAGATACCACCATACTGAACACGTCCTACGTGAGGATGGTCCCAGACTAAAAATAGTACCCAACAATGACATTGTGCTTTGTAGTAATTTTAGATAACTTCTTCTTCTTCTTCTTCTTCTTCTTCAGCGTTCCCAGGCCATGTTCAGAAGTTCGTTCCTGAGTATGTTACGAAATCCGCAGTCCGCTGAAGCTCTGTCGCCGTTCCTCACAGCTTGTCCTGGAGCGCTGCGGGACTAGACCAGATCTGGCGCCTCAGCTCTTTGTGTAATTTTAGATAACATTTGATGCTGTTGAGCAGGGGTAAAGGGGAAAAAAAAGGCATAGGAAGGCGGGGCCTAATCCTCTCTTTCCGCCGTTCCAACATTCCCCGACTGAAGACAGGTACCTGTCCACACCCAGGTGGAGGGAGGACATCTGATTTAGTACCTTTCCAAAGGACACAACAAAATGCCGAAACTGTGGGCCTCGAACCCTGATCACTGGTGAACGCTGTATCAGAAGTCCAACGCCTTATTGATTTTGCCACGACTCTCTCTCTCTCTCTCTCTCTCTCTCTCTCTCTCTCTCACGCACACTTAGGAGTACTTTGGGCTAAGTGAAGCATAGTACGGTGGGTCTTTACAATGTTGACCAATGTCATTCATTCAAGCCAGGGTACACTCTCGTCTGGAGTCATTCCGGCCTCTTACACCGGGCGCATTCTGTCGACGCGGACTTTGTATTGAAAGGGACAACAGACTAACACACACACACACACACACACACACACACACACACACACACACACACAAGCACACACACACACACACACACACACACACACACACACACACACACACACACACACCATACGTCTTCTTTCTAACATGCGGGCCGGCCCACCCTTCAGGTGCAATATTGGTCCCTGCCTGTGAGACAGTCCTTATCAGGCTTCGGAGTTACGACCTCCGCAACCTTTGGAATGAAAAGATAACGCTCGATAAATTTACTCGTGAGTCAAATATTAAGCTGAGTTATGAAATGGCCATAAAAAAGGGGGAAAAGTAGGGGCACGATATGTGTAGGAGAGAAGAGAGAAAGGGAGAGAGAGAGATGATTAATCACGGTTAACCTTTTCTCCCTCTCTCTCTCTCTCTCTCTCTCTCGGGGGGTGAGCACCTGTCAATGGACCTGTCAACACGCATTTTGTGGAGCTCCGTTAAAATCAACATAATTTTTGTTTATTATAGCGATTTATGCATAACTGGCGTTTGAAAGTTTGTTGTCTGATTATTGATGTACCATGCCGTCTGTTCCATTATCTTTCAGAGCAAAATGTGGATGTTTTCTGTTTATTTTCAATGCATTTATGAATCGTCGCGTCGACTTCAGACTGTCTGTGCGAGTGCGAGTGTTGAAAGTTCGTGACCGTGCCACCGGTGTCATGGTGGGCTTGGTGCTCAGTGTGTTTTTCTTCGAGGACCTTTTACTTCGTTGTGGTGACGTTGAGGTAAATCCAGGTCCACCAAGGCGAGATACTTTGAAACAGTCGCAGTTAAATGCTGGAAGGAGAGTCAGTGCATCTGCAGAAAATTCCCCACTGAGTGACAAACCGGCAAGTACCAGTGAACCAAATTTGGACGAACCAACATTAGGTGATGTGATGAAAATGTTGAACGTTAAATTTGATGAAATTAAAGTGGACTTGAATGAAATGAAAGACTCAAATGAAAACCTGAAGACTGAAATGAAGGAGGTGAAAAGCATTGTAACCAACTTAGTGGCAGAAAATGACTCTTTAAGAAATGAAAACAAACATCTGAAAGCTAGACTAGATGAACTTGAAAAGAAGACAGACGATCTGGAGTGCCGTTCCAAAAGGAACAATTTGATCTTTTATGGGATTTCACGACCGGAGAGAGAGACACCTCAAGACTGCGAAGATACTGTATGTGACCTCATTACTGACAAGCTAGAGATTGGGGATGACGTGCAGTTCGATCGTGTGCACCGTGTTAATGGAAAACCGGACTCTCCCATTGTGGCACGTTGCACTCTGTACAAAGACAAAGTAAAGATCTTGAGGGAAAAACGTAAACTGAAGGGTACTAGCATTTTCGTTGGGGAAGATTTTTCTATCAGGGTCAGGGAAATCAGGAAACGTCTGTCTAGTCACTTAAAAGAAGCAAAAGCGCAAGGGAAAAGGGCAGTTATGATTTTTGACCATCTTTTGATAGATGGGAAAAAATATGTTCTGAGCACAGATGACAAACTCATAGAACAGAAATAGGAGTTCGGCCCGTCCCCTTCTGCAGTAAACGTTCCACACTGCACACATTTAGTGGGAGTAGGAAATTTTGCCGGAGCACCGACTCGTTCTGATTGTTCACGAATGTGCAGGTCAAATTCTTTCCATCCGCGCGCACAGCGCGTAAAACACTCAGGCACTACATGTCATAACATGAATACTGAAGCACGTGCTCCTGTAGATCAGCATGAATATGAACATGAATATGAGCTGCCTGGTAAGGAAAGGGTTGTGTTTGGAGATCGTTGTTCTTTTTTGCACTGGAATGTATGTGGCCTGCTTGGTAAGTTGAATGATGTTGATTTTGTTGACTACATTTCATCTTTTGACTTTGTGTGTCTTGTGGAAACCTTTGTTGATTATGTTAACCCACATACATTTCCTAATCATACCGTATTTTGCAAATCGGCTGTAAAATTAACAAAACAAGGCAGACGATCTGGTGGAGTTGTTTGTTTAATTAGAAATGTTTTTGTTCCTTTTGTCAAAGAAATTAAGTGTGGCTACACAAATATTCTTTGTTTCTTATTGGATAAACAAGTCTATGGAACTGATAAAGATATCATTTATGTGTGTGCATATATTCCACCAGAAAATTCCCCTGTCTATGCTCGTTTAAATGTTGACAATGGTATTTCCGTTCTGGAAGAATTTCTTACTGATATAATTGTATCGTTTGATGATGTTTACATAATTTTATGTGGTGACTTGAATGGAAGAACATCTAACATTTTCCCTGTAAGCCAAAGTGCAGCTGACCAGTTTTCAGAGCTCTCTAATGATACTGTTGTAAGGTGCTCTGAGGATACAACATTGAACTCGTACGGGAAGAACATCTTAAATGTGTGTACTGCATTTGGTTTGTGCATTATTAATGGTGTTTGTAATGGCGACCAGGAAGGTCGTTATACATTCATATCAAAATCAGGATATAGCGTGGTTGATTACTTCATTGTTTCTGAAAATTTTTTTGCCTTTGTTTTGGAGTATGGTCAACTGGGGGTTGTAGACAGGACTGAATCAGACCACTTACCACTGGAACTACACCTCAAACTTACTGAAGAATTTAGTAGAAGTACAATTATATCTGAGAAAATGTTCATAGAAAAATATGACTGGGGTTGTGACAATGGATATCAGTTTGTTAATATGATGAGTTCAGAAAAATGTAGAGAACAGTTGACATCTGCATTACGTCTATTAGAAGTTGATATAAATGCAGCATTGAAAATGTTCAATGACTTACTAAAAGAAAATGCTGAATACATGAAAAAAAGAATATGTGTTAATGGACTTAGAAAAGTTAATGAATGGTATGATGCTGAGTGCAGGAATGCTAAGCGACATGTCAGAAGATTATTGAGGATATGTCGTAGAACGAAAGACAAAGGTGATGGCTTAACTTATTGTAATGCTAAAAAGGAATATAAGCGTTTACTGAGGAAGAAGAAGGGCGATTTCGATAGGACTACTCTTGATAATCTCGTCAAATCCATTTCAGATCAAAAGGTATTCTGGCAAAATATGCGTAAACTTTTCAAATCAAAATCTCAGCCTCGCAATGATATAAGTGTTGAGCAGTGGTTTAATCATTTTCAATGTGTGCTAGAAAAAGAAATAGTTCAAGAAGAATTAGCTGACAGTGTGCCAGACAACAATGATAGTTTTCTAGACAGACCTATTTCAAAGGAAGAGGTACTTTTCGCTATCAGGAAATTGAAAATGGGTAAATCTAGTGGTCCTGACGGTATTATTGCAGAGATGTTAAAATATGCTGGTGATCTGGCTGTTGACTTTCTTGTTAAGTTGTTCAATGTTCTTTTTGATAAGGGTCAATATCCAGATAACTGGTCAGAGAGTATCATTGTTCCTCTTTTTAAGAAGGGTAATATGAATGATCCAAACAATTATAGAGGAATATCGTTGTGTGATATTAGCAGTAAACTTTATAGTTTTGTTATAAACAATAGATTACAAGAATGGGTTGATCAGAACAATAGTACAGGGGAATACCAAGCGGGTTTTAAGAGAGATTACTCTACTATTGATCACATGTTTACATTATTAGCACTTATTCAAAAACAATTCTGTTCAAACAGAAAATTATACGTAGCTTTTATAGATTTTGAGAAGGCATTTGATTCAGTTTCGAGAAAATTACTATGGCCAATTCTTCTGAAAAATGGTATAAATGGGAAGTTATATAAATGCTTAAGAAGCATGTATGATACTGTTAAAGCTAGAGTAAGGTGTGGTGATAAACTTACAGAATATATCAATTGTACAAGTGGTGTAAAACAGGGTGATGTTTGTAGTCCTGTGTTATTTTCATTATTTGTTAACGAATTGGCTCTTGAAATAATTCAAAGTGGTCGGCATGGTGCTAAACTGGATAATAGTCTTATAGAGCTCTTCATACTTTTGTTTGCTGATGATATTTTGTTATTATCCGAAACAGTTATTGGCCTCCAGTCTCAATTAAACAGTTTAGCCAGAGGGACTTCAAATTTGAAGCTTAAAGTGAATTTGAGTAAAAGTAACATTGTGGTCTTTAGAAAAGGTGGTTTTTTGGCTGCTTGTGAGAAATGGTATTATAATGGCACTGAGATGGAAGTTGTAAATTCATATAAATACCTTGGTATATATTTTTCAACGAAACTCAGTTTTAAGTTTGCTTGTGAAGATCTGGCATGCAGAGCTAAAAGATGTCTTCTGTCTATATTAAGTAAGTTGTATAAACTTAATAATACTTCTCTGAACTTATATATAAAATTGTTTGATACTCAGGTACAGCCAGTGGCTCTCTATGGAGCTGAATTATGGGGTCTTGAATCTAGTTCATCAGTGGTTGAGAAAGTTCATTTGTTTGCATTAAAAAGATACCTTGGCGTTAGCATGAAAACTCCAAACGATTTAGTGTATGGAGAACTTGGAAGGTTTCCTATTTGTATCAATGCTGTTATTCGAAGTATAAGATATTGGTTCAGATTAGTACAAATGGATGAAAACAGATTACCGTCAAAAGCTTATAAATCGTTGTTGCTACTGGACGAAAAAGGAAAAACCAACTGGGTAACAAAAGTTCGAAACGTTCTATGTAATAATGGGTTCTTGTATGTTTGGGAATATCAGGGGGTAGGATGCATGCAAACTTTTATTAGGACATTCAGGCAAAGACTCATTGATGTTAGATGGCAACAGTGGGAGGAACACATAAATTCAAGTGATAGGTTTAGCTTATATGGAAAATTTAAGACACTTCCCACCGTCGAACCTTATATCTTATTGAATATGAATAGACATGTGAGGTATGCGTTGACAAAATTTAGATTGGGGGTGTCGGAAATTGCTGTACATAGTTCCCGATACAGTTATGAGAAAGATGAAATATGCCCATTGTGTAAAGAAGAAACTGAAGATGAAATCCACTTTGTATTACGCTGCCACTGCCTTCACGATTTAAGAACAAAATTTATACCACACATTTATCACGATAGGCAGAACCTGTTTTCGATACAAATGCTCTTTTCATCAAAAAATGAAAGTATAATGATAAATTTATCTCTCTATATATACAAAGCTTTGAAGAGGCGTGAGAACGCAACAGAATTGTTTGATGTCGGAGAGTAATGCAAAGACGAGTGCTTTTTGTTGCTTGTTCGTTTTGTTGTTGTTTTCTCTTGGAATCTGAGTATTTACTTGTTCACGCAATACTTTTGTGTCCGTATGTTATTTGCATGTTAACAATATTCATAACATTATATAAGGTAGAAAATCATCTTTACTTTTGTTAACCCCTTCAAATGGGGCAATGGCCTTATATTGAATAAATCGTTCGTTCGTTCGTTCGTTCGTTCTCTCTCTCTCTCTCTGCTTTTTTCTTTTGTTGTTGTTTTCGGGTTGTTGTTGTTTTTTTGTTTGTTTTTGTTTTTAATAAAGAAAATGGCATCGGGTATATTCTTCGTCAAAAACGCGCACACAAATGCTACAATGTTAGGTTTTTGTTGTTCAAATAGTCGCTCTTTTTTTCATATCAACATCGCTTGCTGCAATTCTGCATAACACAGCACAGCACAGCACATCCCAGTGCAACACAGCGGTATATAATGCATGCAACGCACTACAATGCAAAATACAATGCATTTTTTTCATTGAAGATTTTACCGAGAACTCAGTCATAACTCAGTCATTGCCGCCCCTTTTTTTTCTTGTTCACAAAGAATCAATTTACGATGTTGTTTTTTTGTTTGTTTGTTTGGGGGGCGGGGGGTTGTTTGTTTTGTTTTGTTTTTGTTGTTTGTTTTTTCAGGTTTTCCCCAACCCTCCTAGGCAGCTGTCACAAAGGGTTGTTAACAATCACCACACATTTATACAAAGCCGTGTCAACCGAGAATTTGCAGGTAACACTCAATGTGGCGAAGGTAGGATTGTTGGCTATAGTAGGTTAATACTTTTCATCTGCTTATTAAAATGCAACGAAGGTTGTAATACAGTGGTTATTAAAGTGCTAAAGGATAAAGCGCGCGCGCGCGTGCGTGTGTGTGTGTGTGTGTGTGTGTGTGTGTGTGTGTGTGTGTGTTCCTTCCTTCCTTCCTTCCTTCCTTTAACCCCAGTTCACATTCAAAACTGATATGTTCTCGTCTCGACTCTGAAAAGCTTTACGAAGCTTTTGTTTTTTGTGTGTTTTTTTTTTTTTCAGTTTGAATAGTAATTCGTGTTTATATCAAAACAGGTAAAAGATAAACAATAAACTCTCTCTCTCTCATTCGTCTGTCTTCTATCTCACTCTGCCTTCCTCACACCCTGCCTATCTCCCTTCTTCCTTTCGTCTCTCATTCCTTCCCTCCTTCCTACCCTACCTCCTTCCTTCCTTCCCCCTCCCTACCTTCCCTCCTTCCTCCCGCTTCCTTCCCCCCTTCCTTTCTAACTTCCTCTCTTCCCACTTCCTTCCTTCCTTCCGTCTTCCTTCCCTCCTTCCTTCCTAACTTCCTCCCTTCCTTCCCCTTCCTTCCCTTCTTCCTTCCTAACTTCCCTTCCTCCCCCTTCATTCCCTCCTTCCTTCCGTCTTCCTTCCCTCCTTCCTTCCCAACTTCCATCCTTCCCCCTTCCTTCCCCCTTCCTTCCCCCTTCCTTCCCTTCTTCTTTCCTAACTTCCCTCCTAACTTCCCTCCTTCCTTCCCCCTTCCTTCCCCCTTCCTTCCCTTCTTCTTTCCTAACTTCCCTCCTTCCTTCCTAACTTCCCTCCTTCCTTCCTAACTTCCCTCCTTCCCTCCCCCTTCCTTCCCTCCTTCCTTCCTAACTTCCCTCCTTCCTTCCTAACTTCCCTCCTTCCTTCCCCCTTCCTTCCCTTCTTCTTTCCTAACTTCCCTCCTAACTTCCCTCCTTCTTTCCTAACTTCCCTCCTAACTTCCCTCCTTCCTTCCTAACTTCCCTCCTTCCTTCCCCCTTCCTTCTCTCCTTCCTTTCTAACTTCCTCCCTTCCTTCCCCTTCATTCCCCCTATCTTCCCCCCTTCCTTCCTAACTTTCCTCTCTTCCTTTCCCCTTCCTTCCCCTTCCTTCCCTCCTTCCTTCCCTCCCCTCCCTCCTTCCTTCCTTCCACCCTCCTTCCTTCCTTCCCTCCCTCCCTGCTTTCCTCCCTCCTTCCTTCCATCCTCCCTGCTTCCCTCCCTCCTTCCTTCCATCCCTCCCTCCTTCTTTCCCTCCTTCCTTCCATCCTCCCTGCTTCCCTCCCTCCTTCCTTCCTTCCCTCCCTCCTTCCGCCCTCCCTGCTTTCCTCCCTCCCTCCTTCCTTCCCTCCTTCCTTCCACCCTCCCTGCTTCCCTCCCTCCTTCCTTCCATCCCTCCCTCCTTCCTTCCTTCCCTCCCTCCTTCCGCCCTCCCTGCTTCCCTCCCTCCTTCCTTCCCTCCCTCCCTCCTTCCTTCCCTCCTTCCTTCCACCCTCCCTGCTTCCCTCCCTCCTTCCTTCCATCCCTCCCTCCTTCCTTCCCTCCTTCCTTCCACCCTCCCTGCTTCCCTCCCTCCTTCCACCCTCCCTGCTTCCCTCCCTCCCTCCGTCCTTTCTTCATTCCCTCTCTCCCACCCTTCCTCCCACTCCCTTTAAATTCTCTCCCCCCCTTCCAATGCCAACCTTCCCTCCCACCTTTGTTCCCCTCTATTCCAGTTTTGTGTCTTTGTGAACAGTCAGGGACGCGCAACCGTAAACCAAACGAGATCCCCCACACCAGTTTCCACCATCATGCATTGGCACAGGAGTTCATGTCCAGGTCAGCTGCACCCCTGTGCCCCGCTCTGGCAGCCAGGGGGAAGGCGGGGGGGGGGAGGGGAGGTGCTCTGGGGGGTGGGGAGGGTGTCGCTCCCAACAGGGCTGTTTGTCTTCTTCTTTTTCTCTCTTCTTTGTCTCTCACCGAGGGCTAGCCCGTGTGCGCTGGGGTTTGAACCACTGAGATATAATTATGTTTACATCTATATATATATATATATATATATATATATATATGTGTGTGTGTGTGTGTGTGTGTGTGTGTGTGTGTGTGTGTGTGTGTGTGTGTGTGTTTTGAACCCCATGCGCTGCAATGCAGACTTGTTTGCTGCCGATTTTTTTTATTCTTCCCTACCGGTTACCTCATACCTCTCCCCTCACCCTCCCACCACCACCCCCACTCTGTCTCTGTCTCTCTCTTCGATTCGCTTCGCTTCCCAGCCATAGTAGACAATATAAATACAGGGAGGGAGGGAGGGATAAAGGGAGGAAGGGGGGGGGGATATGAGAAGGGGGAGGTGGAGGTGAAAAACAGAGAGAGAGATATTGGTGGGGGAAGAGAGGGAGGGAAGTCTTTGGATTGTGGTTTGTCGCTCGCAGAGACTTGGAACACCACTAAACAAAGAACAGGAAGCGATAGGCAGATAGAGAAATAGATAGATAGCTACCGTGGGAGTACAGTTCACTATTGCCGAGTTCACAGGAGACGAAAATCGAGTCATGTTAGGTACAACAAATAGTTCTCTCCCTTAGAAAAATTCCAAACGTCATTGTCAAGTAATTTTGTGACAGAAGGGCTGTTCACACTTGTTTTCCCTCCACTGCCATGTGATCCTGTCTATCTATCGATAGATCTATCTGTTTATCTATCTATCTAGCTAGCCGGCTAGCTATCATATTATCAACCTATCTGTCAGTCCATCCATCTGACTGCTTGCCTATCTTAGACAGGTAATGTCTGACATTTATATCTAGACAGATATACCGACAGATCAGGATATTTGCCTGAGGAAGAACTAGCAGTCTAGACCGTGGTTCAGAAAGCGACTGAGCAGATTCCAGCTGCAGGGTTATATTGACTGATGTATAGAAATGTCGACGCTCAGTAGATGTATAATCCCCTCTTTGGAGACCAGTCAAAGCACACACCCGATGAGAAATACAAAACTTAAAAAAAAAAAAAAATCAAAATTTTTTTTTTAAACCATGTAGACAGATAACTATGGACGGAAAGATGGAAATAAGGGGTGGGGCTGTTTTGGAAAGAGATAGGTTTTAAAGCCAGACATGAAAGACACAGATAAAAGAGTATGGTTGCCATAACGACATAAACGTACACTCACGAATTCTCCTTGTGGCGTTCTTCATTAACCTCAACAACAACAATAACAACACTGTGTTTCGTCTTTGATGCCAGGTCATTCTTCTAAACAGGAATGCCAAGAGAACTTGAGATAAAGCAATATGTGAGAGAAAAAGGGAAAACTCCTTTGCTGCAAAGGAATAATGGAAAGAAAACGAAATTATTTTTTGTTTTCGTTTGGTACAGCTCATTAATTTTATTCTGAATAAGAGTGTGTGCAAAACTTTTAGAAAACTTTCTGTGGCTCCAAGAGAAGAACATACTGTTGATGAAACTGGTTTGAACGAAAATGATACAGAAGATGGGTGATTGTTTTCTTTATTTTATTATGAATCCAAATTTATTTAACTGCAACTGAGTGACAATGCCAAGAAAAGTTCACAGAAAACATTATGTGAATGTTTTTTTTCTTGAAAAAGAAAAACAAATCAAGAGATTCATGCCGATTTTGATGAAGAAAAGGAATGAAACAATATTCTTTGTTGTTGTTGTTGTTGTTTCTGATGTTTTTGAATGAGTATGGTAAAAACGATATGGTTGTTCTCTTCTGATCAAGATTTAGCGCGCGCGCGCGCGTGTGTGTGTGAGTGTGCGTGTGTGTGTGTGTGTGGGTGTGGGTGAGGTGGTGTGTGTTGTGGTGGAGGGAATAGGGGGTCCCTGTTTCTCATAACGTGCTCACGTATGTCACATTACTCTAGCCCTGTGTAAGTCCGCGCGATGTGGTGTCACATCACTAGTAACAGGCAGTCATTGACTATAACTAAGCTTGTGTCACGTTGTGTCAGTCCCACAGCGGTATCCACCCCCAACCCACCCCCTATAATCTCCCTCCCCGTCGCCAGCATCCCCCCACCTCCCACCCCCCCTCCCCAGGTGACGTAACTCATCAGGGTGACGTAGCATTAGTAGAGTGGTGGTGGGGGTGGGGGTGGTGATTTCAGTTTCAGTTTCAGTTGCTCAAGGAGGCGTCACTGCGTTCGGACAAAACCATATACGCTACACCACATCTGCCAAGCCAAGCAGATGCCTGACCAGCAGCGTAACCCAACGCGCTTAGTCAGGCCTTGAGAAAAAAAAAAAAAAAAAAAAAAAACAAAAAAACGGGGGAATAAATAATAGATAAGCTTGCATAAATAAATAAATAAATAATAATTATAATATAGAAAAAGGTAGTAGTAATAATATTAGTAATAATAATAAAATGATAATAATAAAATATAAATAAATAAATAAATAAGACAACAATGGTGATAAATAAGCGAATAAATGTAAAACATGAAGACACACATTCACACATACACCCACACATGCATAACAGAAATGTACCAAACATGCAGTTTCACAGATATGAAAGCACAGTCAAATACATATAAACGTACATGAGCTCCAACACACACACACACACACACACACACACACACACAATACCTTGCACCTCCTCTACCCCCCTCCTCCACACACTCATTTCTAGTCTGAGTATCGCAGCTTCCACGACACACACACACACACACACACACACACACACACAAACACACACTCACAGAGATGAACACTTACTTGTACAAGCACATATGAAAGCACAGTCAAATACATATAAACGTACATGAGCTCCAACACACACACACACACACACACACACACACACACACACATTACCTTGCACCTCCTCTACCCCCTCCTCCACACACTCATTTCTAGTCTACGTATCGCAGCTTCCACGGCACACACACACACACACACACAAACACATACTCACAGAGATGAACACTTACTTGTACAAGCACACACACATACGCCCATATCTCCCACCCCCAACCCCACACACGTACATACAAAGATATATATATATATGTATACGTTCCAATATCCTGTTGCTCCCACAGTGTAGGCATGCATACACTCACATACCTCATCCTCTATCCCACCTCCCCCCGCACTCCCACCTCCCCTCACACACACACACACACACACACACACACACACACACACACACACACGTACACATATCTCTCCTGACACTTGTGTACACTTTCACTCTCGCGCATTCACAAACGCACTCAAAAGCACAGACCCACACATACACACAAACACACACATACACACACGCACAGAGGCTGCCACTGACTGGCCGCAAGAGGGATGTGAAAAGATCTCTGATGCCAAGAACGTGGCGTCTAGTGTGTTGCTCAGTTTATTGTATTTGGAAAGGCCCACAGAGACTCTGTTCCGTTTTGAAGAAATTTGCGCAATGTTGGTTTGGAAATGATGCCGATATTTGTTTTTTTGCAAAGCATCGTGCTCTACCTTTCATGTTAGACTTGCGGCCGCTCCCTCTCTCTGCTTCTATTTCTTTGAGGCGATCGATGGTGTGATGGCCTTGTACCTGTTCTTTTTGGTATTCTTTGACTTTTCTGAGGATTTCCGATTTTCCTAGATGTAGGCTGCTCGTTGGTGTTGCGTTACCAGCAAGTCTGTCAGCTCGCTCATTTCCCTTAACACCTGCATGTCCCGGGCAGTATGACCATGTGAGTTTTTTAATCTGGTGGTGATGGCCGAGAGGACAGCGAGGGTCCTAGTTTCCGTTCTCAGGCTTGGACCGGAATTTTTACTGTCCCCCTTCACTATAAATTGAGAGGTGGTCGGGGTGCTAGTATTTCGAATGAGACGACGAGAAAAGGTTCCGCATGCAGCACGCTATTTTTTTTTAAGCATAATGGGAGTTGTCCCTACCTTCCCCCCTTCCTCCCCCCTTGTCCCTTGCAGTCTTGTACCTCTAAAAAGATTGAAAGTTAAACACAAAGGAAACGACAAACAGATGGAGGCGGATTATGGCGGGTATGGAACAGCCCAAAATTCACATGGACAAATCTACTGTGATTGAAGAGCAATGCAATACAATACAATACAATACAATACAATACAATACGATACAATACGATACGATACGATACAATGCGATACGATACGATACGATACGATACAATGCAATGCAATACGATACGATACGATACGATACGATACGATATGATATGATACAATGGAATACAATGCAATACAATGTAATACGATACGATGCGATGCGATGCGATATGAGACGATACGGCACGATATGATACGATACGATACGATACGATACAATACAATACGATGCGATATGAGACGGTACGGCACGATATGATACAATGCAATACCATACAATACAACACAACATAACACAACACAATACGATGCGATGCGATGCGATGCGAGACGATATGATACGATACGATACGATACGATACAGCCCAGCATGATGCAGTAAGGCACTGTATTATTGTGCAGTGCAATACACTTGATACGATAACGATATATCCGATACGATACTACACGACACGACACGATATAATGCATTGCATTGCAACGCAACTCAACGCAGTTCAACACAAAGCAACATGACAACACGACAACACAACGCGACAAGTGCGCATTGTGACATGACTGAAGGCAGGGCTTTCGTCCCTCTGCTTAATAAACGATAAAAAAAAATGTTGATATGTTTCTTTCATTCCGTTTTATCAGAGCGCTTGGTTTAGTTCATCAGTTTTCTTTCAGGGTTCGAAGACCTATCATTTTTCATGAAAGTGAGCCGGACATGCCTGTATGTATACGAACACGGACGCACGCACGCACACACACGCACACACACACACACACACACACACACACACACACACACACACACACACTCGGGCGGGCGCGTGCACAAACGTACATTCGAACATTGTTTGCGTTGTAGTCACTGTTAATTACACTCGATCAACAGGTATCGTTATCCTAAGCACTCCTGTAAGCGTCCATGCGCACCAAGAAAGTACTGCAACTGCAGTCTTCTCGTTTCATTCACTTTGAAATGAACACTTTTCACACATTACATTTTGTGTTTTGCGTTCATATTCAGGTCCCGGCTTGTGTGAAAAAAAAGACCAGTTCTGATATTTCAGACACACATGCAAATGCAAAAAATGGAATATACTTTCATTATTCTTTCAAACATAATGGTTGTTTAGGAAAGAGGTAGATACAGAGAGAAGCGGGAAGGGGATAAAAAAAATATGGCAGAGGGGGAAAGGGAGAGTGAGGGAAGAGAAGAAGAAAAATGAGAAGAAAAAGACAGAAACAGGGAGAGAGAGAGCGCGCGCCCGAGAGAGACAGACGGACAGACAGACAGATAAATAGGCAGGCAGACAGACAGACAGAGACGGACACAGACACAGACACACACAGACACACAGACACACACACACACACACACACACACACACACACACACACACACACACAAACAGACAGGCCGACAGAGCAAAGCGAACAGACAAAGAGGGGGCGGGGTGGGGGGGGGGGGGACTTTTCAGTTTATGAGGGTAATAGAGTTAGCACTTCGACACTGTTTCCAACTCTCTTTTTTTGTTTTTCTCTCTCCACTTTTAGTACGCCGGACAAATCCTCCGAACTGGCACAGAAAACGAAATGGGGACTGTTTTTAGAGAGGGGGATGAGAAGAGAAGAAGAAATCAAAAAGATGGAAAGAGAGGGAGTGGGACGGTGAAGAGAGAGGGAGGGGGAGATGGAGGAGGAGAGAGAGGGAGGGGGAGATATGGAGGGTGGAGAGAGAGGGAGTGGGGAGATGGAGGAGGAGAGGAGATGGAGGGGGAGAGAGAGGGAGGGGGAGACATGGAGGGTGGAGAGAGAGGGAGAGGGAGAGAGACGGAGGGGGAGATGGAGGGGGGAGAGAGAGGGAGGGGGGAGAGAGAGGGCGGGGGGAGATGGAGGGGGAGAGAGAGGGAGGGGGAGACATGGAGGGTGGAGAGAGAGGGAGAGGGAGAGAGACGGAGGGGGAGATGGAGGGGGGAGAGAGAGGGAGGGGGAGAGAGAGGGCGGGGGGAGATGGAGGGGGAGAGAGAGGGAGGGGGAGACATGGAGGGTGGAGAGAGAGGGAGAGGGAGAGAGACGGAGGGGGAGATGGAGGGGGGAGAGAGAGGGAGGGGGAGAGAGAGGGCGGGGGGAGATGGAGGGGGAGAGAGAGGGAGGGGGAGACATGGAGGGTGGAGAGAAAGGGAGGGGGGAGATGGAGGAGAGAGAGAGGGAGGGGGAGACATGGAGGGTGGAGAGAGAGGGAGGGGGAGAGAGAGGGAGGGGGAGATGGAGGGGGAGAGAGAGGGAGGGGGAGAGAGAGGGCGGGGGGAGGTGGAGGGGGAGAGAGAGGGAGGAGTGGAGAGAGGGATGGGTGGAGAGATGTGGGTAGCATAAGGGAAGTAGAAGGAGAAGGACAGACAGCGAAAGGAGAGATAAAGAGTTGGGAGGAGTCACAGAGAGAGAGAAGAGAGAAAGAGAGAGGAAAAAAAGAGGCTGATTGAGAGAGAGACAGAGACAGAGGCAGGGACATAGGGACAGAGGGAGAGACAGAAAGAGACAAAAAGTCAGATAATTTATTAGGTCTGGAAGTAGGTCAGATGCTTTTTTTTTTCACTTCCAGCATTCTGATTAAAAGTTGTTAATCCTTTTAAAAGAAAAGGGACAGAGAGAGAAAAAAAAGGGGGGGGGGGGAGATGGGG